>NC_132866.1:8589299-8889299 GCF_048164855.1 Canis lupus baileyi
ATTTCACCCTTGGAAAAACTACAATGCAATCATGTTCGTTATTTCCCAGCTTCTAATACAGTCTTTGGTGGCAGACTTATATTTCTCGCATTACCTTGTTCCAAATGTGAGCTGGGGCAGCTGGCTCTTTTTCTTTCCTTACATTTTCATGATTTATATAAATACTTTTGCTGCTGTATTGTATTTTATTTTTATCCTTTGCATTTTATTGGTACCAAACTACTCGTGCATTTCCAGGGCTCCCATGCGAATATTCCTATTTATTCCATGATTATTTATTGAAAGCTATCTCATGCTCGGTTACTTTGCCACTTTCTTTTGCTTTAAACATTAAACAGATGCAGTATATTTTCAAATATTTTAAACAATACTTGATGAGTGAATTTTCCCTTTTGCCCTGCTAGGATTTTGTTACTTCTGGTCAAAATGGTAACATCTCTGTCTTTGCTGTCAGGCTGGCTGCAGTGTGAGAGACCCTCCCAATCTCCTATTTGGCTGATGCTAATGAAACAAGCTCGGTTTTGGTTTTTTTTTTTTTTGCTCGGTTTTTGACCAAGAGAGACTTTTGGCACATGGAGAGGAGGGCAAGCTGAGAGGAGGGCTCAGCACGGTCCAAGAGGACCTTCTGAGGTGACAGACATGCTGCGTTATCCAACACGGGGGCCACCAGCCGCAAGAACGGAAAAACCAAATTTTTAACTGGATTAAATTTTAATTTGCTTTTTGCAAATGTTTGCTTTTGCTTTTTAATTGCTTGTGGCCACGTGTTCCATGCTGGAGACAGCACTGGTCTAGATGGTCCTGTTGACGGGTTTGTTGGGCTCTGGGGGTGCTTTGGTGAGGAAAATGAGCTTCCGATGCACACAGAAGATCCAGGCTGGCCCAGCTAGTGCGGGGTGGGGGCCCTGGGACCATCGCCAGCTCCGCCCCTGCCCCCTCAGTGATCACACCTCAGCCAGGAGACCTCCTGGAGCCCTAAATTCCTCATCAGTAAAATAGTTATAATAGTCACAAACTCACATAGTTACCATGAGGATAAGATGTGATTAACACAAGTGAAAGTAGTTCTGAGCACAAATAAACTATATTGAACATTTAGTGTCTGCTGGGTGATCTACTACTGCTGCTGTGATTACAATGATCACTGGTCCCATTTTTGAGATAAGGACACTGAGGCTCTAAAACGCCAGTGATGCCCTCAGTCCCCCCCCCAGTTAGGAAGTAGGGGTGCTGCTTCTTGGGCCCCGGGGCTTTGCCACAGTGCCAGATGACCTCAGCAGCAAACCCTTTAGATGTCAGGTGTGATTAATCACAACACTCATTTCCAGTTGCCATAGCGCCTTTTGTCTTGAGGGATATGGGAACCAAACCCTCCATTGGAGAATGCCGCAGCTTCTGGGGTGAAGAGTGCTGACAATGGCACCCACCGACCAAGTGAAGCAGCAAAGCCCCTCAGCAGAAACCCTCACCCCGGAGTCCTCATCAGGTCCAGCTCCCCTTCTGTGCGGAAAAGTAACTTCCTCCTTTCTCGGTTTCTTTTGTTGGGCTGTGGTCATATTTCTACAACAGCATTTCTGGAAACTGGACGGCTCCCCAGAGTGTCCAGTAGGACTGTGGTTTGTGTTTCTTCACTGTCTCTGGTGGCCCCCAGTCCCAGTGAGGGGCGTCTGAAGGGATCTCTGCTAAGCCACGTCATTCCCCAAATCAGACTTGAACCTATTCATGCCAAAGAGCAGGCAAGCGGCACGTATAGCAGGGGAAGGTACTGGACCGGTTGTAGAACCTGCAGGTGGTGGTAGGTGAGCACAGCTCCAGCTGACTCTAGGTGGCAGGGGGTGGGCACTCACCGATGGCAAAGAAGGCCACAGCCTGTCTTCAGTGTCCCCCCTTTCTTTGAATGGCCCTGTCGATAGGCACATGAATATTTAACCCCGTGTGATTTTTGAGGCCACTGATGAAAGCACATGGTTGATTTCGGTGAATGACCATCATGTGACTGAATTTTGCCTTCAAGTAAAGACAGAGAGGCTGGAAGTGCAGGCGGTGGCTCTACGCCCCATGCATTGGGCTTTCTGAAATAACCGTTTCACAGGGCTGCAGGCGGTAGCTTAGGAGAGTGAAAATGGGGCGTGAGGACAGATGGCAGGATGCCTGACCTTGGGGCCCTGGAGAGCAGCGGGAGAGGAGTGTTGGGGTGCTCAGTCAGAGGGCAGGATGGGCAGCAGTCTCAGGCAAGCGGGCTGCCAGTTCTCCTCTTCCTTCCCTGGGTGGGGGCAGGTGCGGGTGGTGGGGGTGGCAGGGGCTCTGGGTAGCGCGTCTGCCCCTCCCAGTTCGTAAAGTGGGTTTCCCTCGGTTCCCCTGGGTGATTCTCTCAGCTCCTGGGGAGGCTTGAATTAGTGGCATCCCAATTTGGCAGATGAGGAAACCAAAGCCCAGGACAAAAATGACTCACCCGAGACCACCCTGCTGGCTAAGGAGCAGAGCCAGGACTGAGATACAGGTTTCCTGACCCCAACGCACTCATGTGGAGTCAAGTAGGTGAATTTCCCTATTGTCTCTTAGGGGACAGCAATCTGGTGGGGAGTCTCCAGCGCCCCAAAGGGAGCTCTGAAGGTAGTAAAGGTGTTCCCCGAAGCTGCCGATTTCATTGTTCTTATGGAAGGTTTGTGTCTTCTCTGAGCAGTTCTGGTTGTGCTTAATTTAATTTTATTTGCAACGGAGCATTTTCACAGCCCCCTAGCAAAACTGTGTGTAATTACAGAGTGTAATGATGTAGGACTCCCTGAAAATCCTCACAGCAGTCCCTTCCTTGGGAAGGCAAAATTTCCTGAATGAAGTAGCCCACTGCTTCTTCATCAAAACACCCCCCCCCCAATTAGGTCACATTAAGGATGCAAAGCCCGTAAAATTGGATTGTTTAAAAATAATGAAACTTGAAGCAGCAAAGAAAAAAAATTTTAACAATTAAAGATTTTCAGAGGGTGATTAAGAGAAGATTTCCTTCCAGTTCAAGCTGATTAAAATGCCACCGAGGGAAAAAGAGGCTGGGAAGGAATGACAGGGGCACCTTTACCCCTAGAACGTGGGTGAGACCGTGGGGAGCCCAAGACAGAGTGAGTTGTGGAGAGCCAGTCTCAGAAGCCTAGAGTGTGCCAACCATCGAGTGTGCCACCATAGAGTGTGCCACCAGTTATGGTGAGATTATGGGTTGAAATATGGGTGCCAATTTTTGAAAGAAGCCTTTGGGGCTTCTTTGAAACATGCCATTGGGGCTCTCTGCTTTAAACACTGGGAAAAATCAATGAAGTGCACCCATCATGCCCAGCCTGGATCCATCACGCCAGCCACCACCCCCTCGGTCCTGTCTGACCCCCAGGCACAGCCATCATTGTAACCCGCCCTGCATCACATCACGGTGGCATCTGGTTGGTCTCTTGTCTCCTTGGATGTCAAGCTCAGGATCAGAGAGAGGGAACCTTCCTCACGGCTCTGCTCTGCTCCGGCAGCTTCTGAAAAGCTCTCTAGGAGGCCCCAGAAATCAGCCCCATGAATGCTGAATGCAGAAGAATGGGGGCAGGCCTGCTGCTCAGAGAAGGACTTCACTTTCTAGCTGAGGTTCCTCCCGATTGGGAAGTCCCCTCCTCGCCGTCTGTGCAAGATTGTTCTGGGTCTCAGCAGTGTTTTTATTCAATCACACATCCATTCACTCGTTCACTCTTTGTGGAGGGGGTTCTCTGCGCAGACTCTGTGGGTACAGCTCTGCGTCCTGCATGCACCTACCTTCTAGAGGGAAAGACAGACCATGGACAAGGGGAAAAATGCATAATTTCAGGCCGCGATCGGTGTAGAGAAGAAAGGGAGCAGGGATGATGTGGGCGAGGCTGGGCTCCAAGTTTGAGAGGCCTGGGAGGAAGGAGTGACTGGGGCCAGGAGAGGACCCCAAGAGGGTTTGCTGCAGGGGAGCACAGGCGTGTCCATAGTTAGGGTTTCCTTCGCCGGTGGCAAACCCCACATGTTTCCTGGCCCAGTAGCCCCTAGGGCTGGCGGTGAGCAGTGGCTGGGGAGCGCAATCCCTCCTCTGAATCAAGCTCTTGGCTGGGACGGCAGTGCTGCTCATCCCTGGGGGGTGGGATCAGGGGGACAGGCCATTCAAGGAGGCCCGGGCCTCTGGGAAGCAAAACACAGCCTTAGCGACATTTCGTAGGTAGCAGGGCCTTTCCAGACCAGTGTACCCCAGGGCATCCCCTGGGTACAGCCAGGGGGAAAGTCCAGGTGGGAGCTGGTGCTCTGCTGCTGCTGCTCCCAGGTGTGGCTGGGCTGTTGCCGGGGCCCCAACGTGCATGTGAACCTCTGAGGCCCTTGCAGAGCTGTCTGGGCCTCAGAGAACTAGGTGCAGGTGGGCGGGATGGGATTGGCTCCATTCCTATCGCACAGGGGAGGAAACTGAGGCTCAGACACCTGCCTGGTGTCCAGCTAGGACCCAGCAGGTATTAGGGTTGAGTCCAGAGTTTATTCTCCTACAGTTCTGGAGGCCAGAAGTTTGAAATCAGTATGACTGGGCCCAAACCAAGGTGTTGTCAGGACAATTTTCCAGGCTCTAGAGGAGAATTCTGTTCCTTGCCTTGTCCGGCTTTGAGTGGCTGCCACCATTCCTTGGCTTGTGGTCACGTCACTCCCATCTTCAAGGCCAGTGTCTCTCTGCTCAGTCTTCATATTGTCATCTCAAGTGTATAAAATCCCCTTCTGTCTCCCTCTTACAAGAATACATGTAATTGTATTTAGGGGTCCCTGGAATAATCCAGAATCATCTCCCTATCTCAAGATCACATCTTCAAAGACCCTTTTTCCTTACAAGGACATTTTGCAGCCTCCAGGGATGGAACCTGATGTACTTGGGGACCATTATCCAGCCCACCATACCCTCCCACACCGCGGAGGCCACGATGTCAGAAACATCTTCCAGCTCCGCCTCCGCTTTGAGCTTAGGCTGATTTCCCCAGCAGCCATCCAGTCCTATTGGGTTAGGGCCTACCTCAATGACCTCATTTATTTATTTATTTATTTATTTATTTATTTATTTACTTATTTATTTATTTTATTTATTTTTTTATGATAGTCACAGAGAGAGAGAGAGAGAGAGAGAGGCAGAGACACAGGCAGAGGGAGAAGCAGGCTCCATGCACCAGGAGCCCGATGTGGGATTTGATCCCGGGTCTCCAGGATCGTGCCCTGGGCCAAAGGCAGGCGCCTAACCGCTGCGCCACCCAGGGATCCCTCAATGACCTCATTTAAAGTTAAGTCTAGACCTATCTCCAAACACAGTCCCCTTCTGAGATCCTACAGGTTAGGACTTTGGCACATGAATTTGAGGGGTAACAATTCAGCCCATAACATGACCTCGCATGCCCTTCCCTTACCCGTGTGCATTTTCCCACTTGTCCTTCAAGGCTCAGTTCCATTGGGGCACCTCCTCTGTAAAGCTCTCCTAGAATTCCTCAGTAGAAGTCTTCATGGCAGGTTGCTGTTCACACTGCTGACACAGGTCCCGCAGTGCATCTCACAGCTGCTCACAAGCCCTCAGGGCCTGGGGCCCCTTCCCCTTGGCCTTACCTCAGGGCTCCTGGCTCAGGGTCTAGTATGGAGGACACGCTCGCTAGACATTTGCCAAACAAAATAAAATGCCAGATCCTCTCCTCTAGACTCCACACTCTGGGGTCTCTCTCCTTCTTGACTATGGTTCTGGGTGGGAGTTCTGTACACCTTCCAGTCTCTGGTGCACCCCTGAGAACCTCCAGCTTCAGCATGGGTCATGGGGTATCAGAGCTACCAAACAGAACATTTTAGGGAACATGCCATCTTGTCTATTGCCTGCTTCCATATTGGAGGCACTCTGATTTATGGATGATTCTGCTTAATACAGAATTAATTACTACAGTGCTTCAGTTTAATTGTTCTCAAAGAAGGGACACAGTGACATGTGATGATTCAGAAGGCTCTGGAGGGCATGGCAGCCCTGCAGGGCCACCACAATGCTCCATGGTTATCACAGAAGCCACGTTGAGTGGCCTTTGGTACTCACGGTCATGCTTGGCAGGGGCAAGGCCGGCTAAGTCCCATTTCCCTGTAGCACTTAGACTCCTTACCCACAGCCTTAGCCCACCTCTTCTCCCCACATTTAGCAGACAGTGACCTGGCTCTGCTTCTACATCCTGAGTGACCTCAGGCCAGCCTAACCTCCCTGTGCCTGGAACATCTTCCAAACAGATCATCACACTTGTCCTGAGTCTCTCCTGGGCTTCTTGTGAGGGTTCAAGGAGCTAACATATGCAAAAGAGCTTTGAAAACAGTGGTTTGAGTATGTGATTCAAGATCATGATTGGGAGTACCTGGAGGGCAAAGTCGGTTAAACGTCTGACTCTTGGTTTCAGCTCAAGTCATGATCTCAGGGTGGTGAGGTCGAGCCCCACGTGGGGCTCTGTGCTCAGCATGGAGTCTGCTTGGGGTTTTCTCTCTTCCTCTCTCTCTCTCTGCCCCCCGCACACGTGCTCTTTCTCTCTCTCTCTGAATAAATAAAATATTTTTAAAAAATCATCATAATTGTGAGAAATCCCCACATAACCCGTGCCCAAACCCCAGAGACCTGCGAGCTGCAGGAGAGAATCCTGCCCTCAGAGCCAGGGCACCAGGCTGCAGAAAGACACACCTCAGACTCACAGCCTCTGTGCCCACTTGCTCAGTCCATCCCGAGACAAGGGCTGGACCAGGCAAGAAGGACCCCCTGTCACTCACCCGGGGGCCTGGAGCAGAGCTCTGGGGTGAGGCCATCTGCATGCAAACCCGAGGACAGATGAGACATTTAAATTTTACCAGCTCTCGGTTATGAGCTTGACATAGAGAAATGGCTGCGATTCTTTTTATCAGCTGGGAGAACAGGCATTAAACGACAAAATATTACCCAGGGTCTGGATTCAGGGAGCCCACAAGTCAGATGGCCGCTTCGTGGAACGTGGGCTGGAGGCTGGGCCTGGCCTCCTGGCAGCGGCGCCTTCCCCTCCTGGTCCTGGGTAGTCACTGCTTCCCTCAACCGCTTTCTTCATCTGTCTGTTGGTGTCCACTCATTTTTTAAAAATTTTAATTCTTATTTATAGACTGACCTTAATAAACTCTCTTCAAGTACCGCAGATTTGTCACTGTCACGGATGAAAACGTTATTCATGGCAGGCTTGGTGACCGAGGACGACAGCTGCCCTTTGCGCTCCCCGCCGCGGCCTGGACTGCAGCAGCCCGGCTGGGGACAGGCCCGCGGTCGATGGGGCCGGGGTCAGCCGGGGTGGCCCGTCGTTAACCGGCGCCCTTCCCAGCCGCACACCAACCCAGCCCGCCTGCAGGTGGAGCGTTCTGCTCCCGCCCTGGTGAGCCAACCCCACCGAGCAGGTGCACCGAACACCCACAGCAGCGGCCCTGGCCTATTTGCCTAAAATAAAGACAAATAAATGGGAAGGGGAGGCAGCCAGTGAAGAAGAATGAATCTGATGATGCCCAGGGGTGAGGAGCCAACGGGGAGCATGGGGAATGATCTGGGCCAGGTTCGGGGTGTGCGATGTGGGACACCTAAACCTTCTCCCACGAGCTGCCACAGCCAAACTGTCCTGGCCTTAAATGACAGGAACTCCTAGGGGTGTCTGGCTGGGTCAGTCGGAAGAGCATGCAATGTTTAATCTCCAGGTCATGAGTTTGAGCCCCACATTGGGTGTGGAGATTACTAAAAAAAAAAAAAAAAAAAAAAAAAAAGAAACGTATAAAAAGAGAAAGAAAGAAAGAGAAAGAAAGAAAGAAAGAAAGAAAGAAAGAAAGAAAGAAAGAAAGAAAACTCCTAAAGAAAGATTTGAGGCTTGGATCCTGCTGACCAGGTCAGGGACAATGTACGCTTCAGGCCCAGCGCCCAGGGCCCACGGAATGTTCTCATGTCATTTCAAACCAGAAGCGGAAGCAAAAACATTAACAGAACAGTAAAAACTACATAGTCGTGGATCCAGCCTAGATTTTATTTGTCTTGATACCAATGTAGTCAAAAAATATAATCAAAAAATATATATACTATATACTTATAGACATATGTTTTTATATATTTAAAATTATTTATACATAATGGAGGAAGCAGCCTACAAAATCAAAGGCACCTATGCTTTTGCATGACCCATGAAAGTGCAAATGCAGCCACTGGTCCAAGCCCCGGGTTCCAAACTACATCTACACTCCTCTTCCCATAGGGCGACCCGTGATCTCATTAAAAGGCATCCCCAGCTTTGCGGCCTTCTCTTGTTCCCCGAGATAAATGTTCCAAAGATGCTGGCTCGGCAGGGTAGGAAAACGTTGCGTCAAATTGTAAATCAAGGCTGCTCCCATTAGCCTAAGGATCAGATATTCCTCTTTTTATTTTTTTTTTAAGATTTTATTTATTTATTTGAGAGAGAGCGCGAGAGAGCGAATGAGCTGGGGGAGTGGCAGAGGCCGACTTCCCGCTGAGCAAGGATGCGTCCGCAGGGCTCGATCCCACCACCACCCGAACCGAGCCGGAGGCAGACCCCTAACCCGCTGAGCCACCCGGGCGCCCCGAGATCAGACATGTCTATGTGAGGTGTCGGGCACCTTCGTAACGTGCCGGTCACCAGTCGGACTGAGTGCGGAACCGGCTGAATCCTTCCTGCTGCCAACCTCCGTGAAATATCCACCTGTTTGCCTAGCAACTTAAAAGCTGCCGAACCGCGATTGGGCCGAGTTACCTCACACAGCCCTTATTTTCCATCTCAGCAGAGGCCTGCCCTGTCACGGTGACACGACTGGGGCGTTAAAGACCCAGCCGAAGGGCTAAGGCGGTCGCGGCTTCCCCAAGCGCACGGCCACTTGGACGAGGGGAGTCCTCCCCGGCCACCACCGGGCCCGGAGCCGGCGAGGTAAATCACACCACGTCCCCATTAACGTCTCCTGTTGTCGCAGGGTGGTAATTTTGACAGCAAAATAAGCCACGAAACTGCATATGCTATTGGGTGACATGTAATTTTAACTTCATTCAGGAGCAAGACTTTTGAGACATTGTTACCTGCGGGAGCAAGCTATAAAACAAGGATGTACAAGAATGTGTCAAATAGAGGACCTTCCTAAATTACGCCGGGAGGCACAGATTAATACATTTAATATATTCTGGTCATGAGTGAAGTGCTCATAGCAGAACAGCTGCTCCTTCAGCGATATCATTCATGGGAATGAACTACAGTCGCAATGACAGCCTGGAAAAATGCCCCCACTTTTCAAACTGTACAAATGGTGGTTGGACACAGTAACTCAAAACTGGACACTTCATTTCAAGTTTAAAGCTAGTGGCCCAGCCACAAACTATTACTCCATCTTCTTTATTTGTGGTCCATGGTTTTGTACTCTTTAAGAATCAAATAAATACTGGTGTAATGGTTAGCAACTGCCAGTTCAACGAAAAATACTGCTAAATTCACCAATAAGTCTTTTTTCCACACACACAAATTTATGCCCCAAGAACAGAGCCCGCTCCTGCCACAGGGTCTGGAGAGTATTTTAATGTAGAGGGAGACTCACTTTAGTGATAAGAGTTTAAACCTGAACTCCTTTTTCCTTCCCTCTCGCTCATAGATCTGGCGCTGGGAACAGAGGGAGGTAAACGATCAATATATGTAAGTGGAGGCACATTAACTCCAGCCACTGACTGCCAGGCAGGCACGGCCAGGGACCCTCCCCACCCCACTCCCAGCTCCACTTGGCTTCTGGAATTTCAATCGATGCTGGGAATCTTCCAGGTTGGTAGTAGCGGAGGGCATCCTTGGCGTCCACCATGCACCGGATCCTGGCCAGCATCAACACTGGACAGTATTGCTGTTGATAACAATGACTCTTGTTTTTCAGAAAGCCTTTTTTTTTTTTTTTTTTTGCTTTTAAAAACCAGTTTTGTTGAGGTAAAATTCACATATCATACAATTCACCCGTCTAAAGTATACAGTTCAATGGGTTTTGATAAATCTGCAGATATGCGCAGCCATCACCACATTTTAGAACATTTTGTCACCTCCAAAACCACAGTGACTGTGACTCCCCATTTCCTCTCCACCCTCAGCCCTAGAGAACCACAGATCTACTTTTTGTCTCTGAAGATCTGCACATTCTGGATATTTCTTGTAAATGGGATCAGACAATGGGGTAGCACGGGTGGCTCAGCGGTTTAGCGCCACCTTGAGCCCAGGGCCTGATCCTGGAGACCTGGGATCGAGTCCCGCATCGGGCTCCCTCTGCCTCTGTCTCTGCATCTCTCTCTCTCTCTCTGTCTCTGTGTGTCTCTCGTGAATAAATAAATAAAATCTTTAAAAAAAAATGGTATCAAACAATACGCGGTCCTTTGTGACCGGCCCCTTTCACTGAGCATGTTTCCAAGGTTCATCCATGTCATAGCATGCGTCCGTACTTTATTCCTTTTTTATGGCTGAATGATGTTCTATTGCCTGGGTAGACCACATTGTATTTACCCATTCATTAGTTGATGGACCTGAGTGCCTCCCAAGCTTCCTTCCCTCGATTCCTCGCAGCTGGCCTGCTATGTGCCAGAGCGCGGCAAAGCCTGTGTTTATCCACGGCTTTGAGTTCTTGCGACATACACCAGGCACCCCACCAGGTACATTAGCTCCTGGTTCTTTGACCAAAGCATCTCCAGCCAAGGGAACCGCCTCCTCATCCTACCTGGGGCAGCAGCTCTGAATGGGACTTTCTATTCAAGGATCGTTCTTCCATGCGGGGGTTGATTCGCCCGGAGCGGGGGCAGCCTGGTGACCTGGGAGATGTCAGCCTTAGGGAGGGAGGGAGGACGGTGGGCTGCTTGTTCTTCAGAAAGGTGGCCTCAGGGGCCCCCAGGGCTAAGTGCCCCGCAGAGGTCATGCAGGGTGAACAGCTGCAGGATGCACAGATTTGGGGTTCAGCAGGGCTCCTCTCAATACCCACCCTTGGGTAAGGGGCTGGCTGTGACTCCGTCACCATTCTAAGGATAGAAATCCCATCAGAGGCCAACGGAGACCAAGGAAGGGCTGGTTCTGACAAGGAAGCAAAGCAGAGATTTGGGTACTGCGGCCCTTGCTTCTCTGTGTGCTGCATGGAGGGAGCTGAGAAACCGTGCCCTGGGCAAAGCCTGTGCGTTCCTGTCTGACGTCCATTCTCCCCCTCATCCTCTTCAGCAAAACCCTGACTACATCCAGGCATCAGGATGCCGGCTCAGAGACTACATTTCTGTGAGGGCTGGTCAGCGAGCAAACACAAAAGTTGGCAAGGACCACCAGAACCAAACTTTCATTATGAAAATCTTCCAGCATGAAGATAGAGGGAGGCACCTGGCTGGCTCAGTCCATGGAGTCTGTGAACTCTCGATCTCGGGGTTGTGACTTTGAGCCCCATGTTGGGTACAGAGATTACTTTAAAGAAACAAATCTTAAAAGAAAGGAAAGAAAAGTAGAGGGACTAGGGTAATGGACATCCATATATACCCATTACCCAGATTCAATAGGTGCTAATAGTTTGCTATATTTGCCTCTTTTTTTTTTTTTCAAAATGATTAAATATAATTATAGACATGGGGCACCTGGCTGGCAGGTGGAGCATGCAGCTCTTGATCTTGGGGTTGTGAGTTCAAGCTTCACGTTGGGTGTAAAGCCTACTTAAAAAATTATAGATCCCAATGACACTTTACATGCAAATATTTTAGGATGCATCTCCAAAAAAAGGATATTTTCTTTTTCTCTTTTTTTTTTTTTGGATATTTTCTTATATAACCACAATACCTATCACATCTAGTAAAATAAACAATGATTCCTTGTTATCATCAAGGAATCAGCCCATATTTCAGTTAGGATATCTATTTAAAAGAGGCTGACTCTGATGGGAGACAGGTGTCTTTTTGATCCTTCTCCCTCTATCTTTCTGCTTTTCTAAGTCCCAAACATGAAGGCTGGCGCTCCAGCAGCCATGTTGTGACTCTGAAGTCAACTGGAGGAGAAGCCAGGGGTAAAGTACCACAAAGTGGAAGGAGGAAAGGGTAGATTGCCAGATTAGCAAAACCAAACAAAAAACAAAAGCAAAGGAACAAGCAAATACACTAGCAAAAACCTATAAAATACCAGTTTAATTTGAATTATTCATTGTTTATCTGAAATTCAAATTTAACTGGGCAGGCATCCTGCATTTTGTATGGCTACTGCGTAACGGACCTGTGTTCTTGGTGCCTATAGAGCTGCCACAAAAGCACTAGACTGTTGACCTTCTTGTCCTTGCATCTTATTTAATTAATTAATTTAATGAGCATCTATTTAAGCACCTAGGATGCACTAGGTCTCAGGCAAAACCCTGTGGACACAGGCAACTGAGCACATAGGACTCACAATCTAGCGTGTAATACAGATATTAAGGCAAATGCCCAGGTACCATGAGATGAGCAATAAAAAGGGGCGTGGGATTCTCTCCTCCCCCATACTCATCCATACTGATTACTCCCAGGTCCCTGGTTTGTTTCCCACCTCTGGTTTCTGCCCCTCATTCTGGGATGTTCTCTTTCCATACAGCTGCTCCTTTCACTTCATTCATTCATTCCTTCATTCGGCAAACTGGTGAAGCACCTGCTGTGCCATGTTCTGGGAAACAGAGGGCCCTGGCCTCTGGGGCTCACAGGCTGACTGCCTGTTGACAGTCTTCCACTGAGGTACGATGAGGCCAAGCAGACGAGGTCGCCGCACCCTGTGACTGGTCCCAGCCCCGGCCCCTCCTCTTCTCTCCGTGGGGAGCTGGCCAGATCCAGGAGGTTTTCAGGTCTCTCCAGGGTACACAGAGCCCTGCCAGGGAACCAGACACCGTTTGCCTGCCTCTGGTTACACCACAGTCACATCCTGAACCTACTTGAGCAAAAGCCCAAATCTGGGAGTGTGAGTCGCCTGGTTGAGTGTTGTTGGCCCTGAGTACTACATAATTCTCTGCAAAATGAGGCTGGAAGGCCCTGAGTTGGCACATTCTCCAGTCTCCTCTGCCATTTTTGGAGCCTTCCAGGCCAATGCTGGAAGGGATCTTCGCTGTGATCTGGTTCAACCATCTACTTAACTGATGAATAAACAGAGCCACCAATGGGAAAGAATTTGCCCAAGGTCACATCCTGCAGCCTGGTCCAGCTCAGCTCAGCAGGAGCCCAATTTCCCTGTCTTCCCATGTACCCGCACATTACACCCAGTGAGCTGTATATATATATATATTTAAAGATACCATCCATTTATGAGAGAGAAAGAGAGCCCACAAGCAGGCGTGGGGAGGGGCAGAGGGAGAAGGAGAAATAGGCTCCCCGCTGAGCAGGGAGCCTGGATACTCTAGGATCATGACCCAAGCCAAAGGCAGAGGCTTAGCTGACTGAGCCCCCCAGGGAATCCCCCACCGCCCTGTGAGCATTGCAGCCCACTGTTTGGGGCACCCCATCAGCGGTCGGGTCCCCTTACGCACGTCCAGCCCTCTCAGGCAGCTCAGCGTGGTGACTGTCCGGAAGCATCTGCCACCTTAAAGGACGCGGGCTGTGGCTCCGGAGCTGGCTGACTTTAGGAGGGGCCCCTGGCAGAGAGCCAGGGCATCCTTGACCCCTGCCCCCGGGGCCGGGGAAGAACCCCTTTCCAGCCTTATCTTCCTTTCCTTTCCCTGGGACTTGTCCTCCAACCCAGCTGTGGCCAAGGCCGCTTCTGCTGAGTGAGGGGGGAGGCAGATTTGGGGTTGCAGGCTCCTGGGGGCAGAGTATTCCAGGGCAGGCTGGGAGAGCGCGGGGTGGGTGCGGCTGCTTCCCTGGGCTGCGGGGAAAGGTGAGGACCAGGTGGCAAGGTTTCCTGGAGGGCAGCCCTGGCCCGGGGCTCAGAGGCCTCTAAAGACCTGCCCGACAGTCCCTGATCTCCGGACGAGGCCAGAGAGGACAAGCACCCGCAGACGGCACACAGCAGGGAACCCCAAGCTCCTGCCTCCCCCCTTCTCGGCCTGGGCTCCACCTTGGCCCCGAGCCCCGGGCCCTCGGGGAGCACCAGCACCCCGCAGCCAGCCAGGCCATCGGAGGCGGCCCGTCTTCCCCGGCGCGTGGGGCATTACCCTTCATGGACTCAAAGGTTAGGTGCCGATTCCACCTTGCGGCTGGTGATGAAGAACACGGAAGACAAATGGAGGCTGCTCCCACTCCCAGGATGCTAATCCCGCTAACCAGTGGACCAGGAAATGGCCGGTCATCTGCGCCGGCAGGACTCCGGAGGCCGCCTCCAAGCGCACTTGTCTTTAACAAGCAGGCCCCCCATCCAGGGTCCCCGGAGCCCCTCTGCAGAGCCGCGGCAGGAGGCCCGGGGCGAGTGACCTCAGTGTGGACCTTCGAGGGGACCCCAGGCGGCCCCGGGCCCCCGCACAGCCCCCCTGCTCCTGTGCCCCTGTGCCCCCCTCCCAGGGCGGTGGCCGGGACCAGGGGGCCAGGGGGTGACGAGGCTGCATCCAGGGCCGCGAGGCTCCTGGAAAAGACCAGAATTGCCATTGCCCAGCCTCAGCCCAGCGGTGGCCCCTGTCACCAGCTCTGGGGGCAGCAAGGCCACCCTGTCCTTGCATATCTGTTTTCAGACAGTGCCGTGTGCCTGACGCCGAGCGGCTCCGTTCACTGTCCCTGCTGCCCCAGGACTGTGGGCTCGAGCCCAGTCCCTCTGGGCCCCTTCCTTCCTCCTCCTCCTCCTTTTCTTCCTCCTCTTCCTCCTCCTCCTCCTCCTCCTCCTTCTTCTTCTTCTTTTTCTTCTTTTTAAGATTTTATTTATTTATTAGAGAGAGTGAGCAAGCAGAGTGGGGTGGGGGTGGAGGGCAGAGGGAGAAGCAGGCTCCTTGCTGAGTGGGGAGCCTAGACACGGGGCTCGATCCCTGGACCCTGAGATCATGACCTGAGCTGAGGTCAGATGCTCGGCCGACAGAGTCACCCAGGCGCCCGTCTTCCCTTCTGACCCCGTCACAGAGGTTTGCGCTGAGCCACCCGTGGGAGGCCCCCCAGGCTGGGAAAGCCCTCCCTGCCAAGCCCGCACGGCCCGCAGAGCCTGCCCCCCGGGACCCTGGGGACGAAAGCTCGGGGTGCTGGTTCTGCTCTGTGTGCTTCCCCGATCACTCTGGGCAAAGGCACGTAGAGAAAGGAGCTCCGCAGCTCCTGATGTGAGAATGTACGCCTCTTGTCCGGGGATCCCGAGGGATCACCCGGGGTACGCGAGGGCCATGTCATCTTAGGAAAATTGGTGCTCGAAAGAGGCAATCTTAAATGGAGCTGCTTCAAACCAGGAACTCCTTTACTGGCAATCGTGGTAACAGAAGAGGCTTAGAGGTGGAATTCATCTTAAAAACTTGAATATAAGATTTAAAATTTGTATGATGACTTATTAAAATAAATGTATCTTGTTTTTCAAATCAGGGCTGTAATTGCATCTATAATCTTAGACGGAGCAAAGAATGAACCCAATGTCGATTGGGGGATGTACATTTTCAGCACAAAATTGTGTGATGCCTTACTCTGTACGCCTTTCTTTGTGGGTGATTTTCACAGCGTGGTCTTACAAAGGGTCGTTTTTGCGAAATTATCCAAAGGCTTCGTGCATCTTCATGAGCGCATGTCTTAATCCCTGACACTCCGATCGTTCTTCTTGGGCTGTGCCCACACCCTTGCCTATTTTTCTCTTCAAATCAAGAATGGCTAGATCCTCCTCCGCCAAGGGCCTTGCATTCGAACGCTTCCCCGGCACCGTTTTCACGACTCCATGAAATCCTGCAACATCGTCACAGGTTGCAATCGATTTATACTTTGCAATTAATTGATAGATGTGGGTTTGCACAGGTGAGCAAAGGTGGACACTTGAGCTCAGCGGGAGGGGAGGTGGGGCACGGGTGGGCACGACTTTTACAGGTGGTCTGTTCCTTAGCGAACAGTGTGGTGATCACTTCCGCTGCCCCAAGGAAGCTACGTGACCTAGAGAGAGACTCAGGTACCGAATCCTAGGATAATGAGGACCTATGTGTGGTGGTTCTCCTTTTCTGTATCCAGATCCTTTTCCAGACAAAAGGTAGGGGGTGGGGGCAACATGCTTCATCCTGTCTTATCTCTGCCGGTCCTTTATGGACCATATCTGAGACGCATCCTGAGAGAGGATAGGATTGTGACTCTGAAAAGGATCAGGCCAGGGCTAAACAGCAGAGCTCTATCAAAGAGAGCTCCACACCTGTCTGGGACCTCCTCCGATTGGGTTCTGGCAGTCTTCTCACCCTTGGACAGGGCATAGGCCTCCATCTGAGATGATGCTTCCTGCATCATTGTCTGGGGGCGACAGGCGGCGGGACTCAAGGACTCGAGGAGGCAATGAGGAGTACTTTGGGAAACTCACTTCCCTTAACACCAGTGGTCTTCCTGGCCATAAGTAATAATAGCAATAAATAAAATTTACTGAGTGCGTACTATGTGCCAGGTACTGCAGTAACCACTTTGCAAGTTTTATCTTAGTTAACACTAACTCTACATTCAGTCGCACCCCTATTTTACAGTGGAGGAAATAAAGGCATAAAGAGAGGATTTGAGTGGCAAATTGCAAATTGAGGTTTGAACCCAGGCAGTCTGACTCTAGATCTCATACTCTTGGTTAACATCATCGTACTGGGAAGTAACTCTGTTCTTCTCTTCTGCATTTGAATAATGTGGGGTGGGGGGCAGAACTGAGGTGTTGGGATTGTCTAGCCCTGCACCCTCATTTGATAAACGCAGCCTCCGACACCCAGAGCAAAGTGCAAATAAAAACCCAGGGTCTCCTGAACTAGTAAGTGTACTTTATATTTAATCATGAATCCATTTTGAAAAGTCTACGCGCAAGTCAAGAAACAGTCTGTCTTTTAGGAAAGGAGCCCCCAGAAAAGCTATTGTCACCCAGTCTCAACAGGATGGGAAATATTTTCTTGATGCCTCGTTTCTGGACACTAATAAAATAATTGGGTTGAACATGCTCCATGCAGGCTTTCCCCTACCAGCGAGCTCTTTCACAGCCACTGAAAAGTCACTTTTTGGGGGGCTCATTATCCCTCAAGATCTCGTGCTGCTCATTTGCATATGAAAGAGGAAGTTCATAAAAGCCCTTTCTTATTTTCTAACACGAGTTCAAATCAGGGGCCATTATCACCCTATAGAAAGACCCAAATGGCATATGGATCATTCTGGAGAAGGGTGAGCTCCTTTTAAGAGAATTGTTTTAGTTTTTGCAGGAAATTAATCAGAGGGATGGGCTTTGTGGAGCGGGAGCAAATCTAATCTGTCCTTTGTTCGAATTTGCCTTGCTCCAATTCCTAGCAATTGTAGACAACATGCTCTTTTGTTCAGGAGACACTTGTTACATGCATAATTAGAGACTGCAGTAGCTGTGTTTAAAGAAAAACTGTTTTCCAATGTAATGTGTGATCTTGATAATAGTATTTTCATCAAAGGTAGCAATTACATTCATTAAGCTGGGACTGGCGTGGCGGCAAGGAAATTAAGTGGAAAGCGAATAGAAAGCTCCCCTCCCCCCTTTGTTATCTCCTTCTCTTTATAAGTTGAAATGCACCATGGTGAGCTGGGACTGAGAAATACATAGTGAATATAAAAAAATAAAGTCCTCCTTAACCTTTCTGAATAATGACCCTGCAGATATCCTAGGGACGGCAACTGTAGATGCACTTTTCAAATTAAAGGGCTTTATTCTACCTTAATTTCCTATGCAAGTTTTAAACGAGCTCAACATATGATTCAGGTCTTCAAAGGCTGCAGGGCTCTTTAGGATTAATTCACTGTTCTTTGCACCCATAAATTAATAGTTTTGTGTTCTCGAAAAACCCACAACAGGGCATACATCAACCAGTTTAGGAAAGAAACAGGGCCATTTGCCTATTTTTAATTAACTATTCATTTAGGCTTCCTTACACTTTACTTTTAAGGATTGCTGTAAATGAAGTCCACATATCGAGGTGGGATGCACGGCAGGGGAAGGGAGCCCCCCCAGCCAGGTTCCAGAATCTCACTGTGTTGCTGCGAGAAATTTATTCTGGAAAAGACAAAAAAAAAAAAAAATGTGCGTGTGTGTTTGAGTGCGTGTATGTGTGTGTGTCTCCACAGATGCTCTGTGTCCTTCCCCCCCAACCCATCCCCGATTAAAAGTCCTGCTTGAAAAATGTCCTTGCAATGCCTCAAAGGGCTTTGATGATTTCAATTTTATTCAACAGAGCACAATGATAGCCAGACATTTCTGGGCAAAAGTAGATGGAAATATGCCACCTCCTATCAGCACCCCAGCTCTGGCCAATGTTTGACCTGAAAAGCTTTCTGAGAAAATGAAACCAGTCCACAAAAATCAATTGGGGACCCCTATTTCTTGTGATTGGACACGCACAGCTCTGCGGCAAGAATCATTATCTCTAAATTGATTGACCCAAATGTCATGCAGATCATCTTGGAGCGGAAGCCAAAGTGCTTGAACAGGCTCCGCATTTTCTGCTGGCTGCACAGCCAGATGCGGCAGTGGCCTTCATGCCCAACCTCTAACCAAGCGGGTCAGGGTACTTCATCCTTGGCTGAGGGACTTGCTATAATTTGGGAGAAAGTGGGACTTCAGAAGTTTTCAACTCTACTTTCTGACCTGCTCGTTAGCAGCTGGTTTGACTTTATGAGGCAGGAGGAGCCAGGAGACCGGCTCGCGTTCCAGCGGGTAGTAAGAGCTAACCTTTTGCAGAATGGCCTGCTATAGGCCGGCCGCTGGGCTAGGGGCTTACGTGCACTGTATACCTTCTTCCTGACAGCAAGCTTTCGAGCATAATTTCCATTTTGCTGCTCAGAAAACAAAACGTTAAAAAGAAAGAAAGAAAGAAAGAAAGAAAGAAAGAAAGAAAGAAAGAAAGAAAGAAAGAAGAAAGAAAGAAAGAAAACAAAACATTAGGGGAGTCAACTAAGCCGTCCCAGTTGTACAATTAAGTTGGGGAGCGACATCCATACCCCGCCAGGCTGCTATCAGGGTCCGAGCTCTTGGTCATCCCTGAGCGATCACGGGAGCACAGGCCTTCACCTACCCCTCTGGGCTCAGGTCCCCTCGATGTGAACGAGAGGGGAATCACTGCCACGTCCCCAGCATCCCAAGTAGCAGCTTAGGACCACAAGATTTTTCAGAAGACTTCCAGGTTAGCTTGTCCAAGCAGTTAGTTTGCTTTGGGGGGTCTCCCCACGCAAAGTCTCTATGGTGGAGAGACGAGGGAGCACAGGACCCAGGGTTCACAGGCCGCTGAAGAGGCCAGGAAGTGGTCCAAAGACGCGGTGGTGGGTGTTCATCTCTGTGCACCTGCGCAGGTGAGCAAGAAGGAAATCGTGCATCCCATTTGTTTTGATTAGGACGAGCTTCTTGAGTTGCAGCGTTCGGGGATCTTTTCTAATAATCATTCCCAATGACCCTGGACCCAAGACCTCGCTTCCGCCAGGCCGGCAGCTCTCCTGACAACAGTAGCTCTCAGCTCAGTATGAGAGCGTCTTAGTCACTTTAGGTTCATTGAACAGCTGGGTTCATTTACGGCTTAGCTCTTGCTCATTTAGAAACCACAGTCTTGAGTCTATTTTGTGTCGTGAACTTCAGCACTGGCCATGCCTGTTTGTGGCTCTAGCAGCTTGGGGGGGCGTGTGTGTGTGTGTGTGTGTGTGTGTGTGTGTGTGGTGGAGCAGAGAGAGTGCAGGGTGTCTTTTGACTTTTTCCTTTCCTCATCCGGTGCTGGGGTTGGTTGTGGTGTCGTGGAGGAGTGGGTGGCGGGGGAGTGGACAGACACGTCTTCCCGTGGCCAGGCAGAGTGTCATCCCTCACCCACCTTGCTGGGCCAGGGCTTTCTCTGTGCACAGGTCATGAATGCATGTTGGCTACAGCAGGTCCTGCTGTCAAGGGGACTTGTTTTCTGGGCCTTGGGCAGGGGGCGTCTCTCATGAGAGTGGCTACACTTTACTGCTGGCTGTATGCTTTCCTCTTCTGTGCAGACCTCTCTGTCCCCAAGATAAATGTTCCAGGAAGATGGTGGCGCACAATCGCATCTACCTCCGGAACTCTCAGGCCTACAGGCACACGCAGAACCCATCTGCCTTCACTTTTTGGAACCGGGAGCTCAAGATAGGACAGTCCTGGCTCTCTCTGAGGGTTCTTTCACCGTGCAATTGTTTCTCTCCTGCTCTCAGGGGAAAAATCAACACTCCACTGGCGAAGCAAGGCATCCAACTGTGGGCAGGCTGCCTTCCTTGTGTGGACCTTCAACCTTGGCTTTGGGGAGGGAAAGCACTGCCCTCCCCTGTCAGCTTGTGCTTCCCTACATAGATGATGGCTTCTGGAGCTGAGGCTTCTCTGAGGCCTAGGAGGTGGTTTTCTGAACTTAGAATATGAGGTATGTAGGTATGCGACCTTCTAATTTATTGCCCAAACTGGGAGGCCCTTTTGAAAGCGAAAGATGGCCCGTTGATAATTATTCTGAGATGACGGGAATCAACTGGGACTGCCTGGAGAGACTGAGACACGTGGTCCCCCAGTCCTGAGCACATCTAGACTCCAGGTCTGCAGAAGGGAAAACCCACACCCCACACCCTGTGTGCCACCAATCGGTGTGTGATGTCAGCTCTGAGTTCCATCCCAGCAATTTCAGGGGGGGTATCCCCAGAGTTCCGTCTGGGTTCTGGGGTTTCCCGCAGTGACAAATGCTTCTGTCCTCTACCTCACTGCCTGCCTCCACCAGAGAGGTCTATCTCCTGGCCCTGGGCACTTTCTCGGGTGGCTTCTCTGCTTTGTCTAGGGCATGCTTGAGATCAAGGCCAGACAGAGGTCTCTGCCTGGGACCCAGTCTCCCTGCATCCCCTACATCTTGACCTATGGCACACACAGTCCCAGGGTGGTCTAGGCTACATGTGGGACATGAAGACCTCTTTCTTCTCCCAACCCTGGAAATTGCTCTTTAGTTGGAGGCAAATTCCCCTCTCCTCAAGCCTTATTCTCCACATTGGATTTAGGTATCCTCTCGCCTTCAAACTCTGTTTCCATTGAAAACAGGAACAGAAGTCAGGAAGTGCTGCTACCTGCCTTATGCGAGGCAAGGAGCATAGAGCCTATTTGAGTGAGGAGAGAAAGGAGAAAATACTAAAAAAAAACAAAAACAAAAAAACCTCTGAAAATTAATCTTGCCATACTGCTTCAAAGTCAAAAGTTCTTAGAAAATAACTATGTTTGCTTAGGCAGTCTGGACATCATTTGCTCTTTTTCTTTTTTTTTAAGATTTGCTTATTTACTTTAGAGAGAGTGTATGCATGTGTAAGCAGGGGTGGGGGAGAGAGAATCTCAAGCAGACTCCACGCTGAGCACAGAGTCCTACATAGGGCTTGATCTCATGACCCTGAGATCATGATCTGAGCTGAAATCAAGAGTCGGACAGGTGCCACCCAGGTGCCCCTCGCTTATTCTTTTGAAGGAGCAGCTGCTGCATCTTCTAGAGCAGCCCAGATCTATAGAACTTTCTGCGATACTGGAAACGCTCTGTATCTGTGCTGCCCAGTGTGGTGTGAAACCACAAACTCCAAGTGAGTGCTTGGAACATGGCTAGTGCTACTGAGGAATCAAATTTTAAGTTTTATTTATTTTTAACTAATTTAAATTTAAGTAGCCATTTGTGGCTAGTAGCTATCATATGGGACAGCACAGTTCTAGAAAAATCATTAAGAGGAGAGATATAACCCAACTTACATTTAGAAGATTGTCTCAGGTCGATTGGTAGAAAATAGGCTGGACACTGGGAAGAGAGGAAGCAGGGAGCTAGTTAGCAGGCACTCTTCCCAGATGGAGGTCACACCTTGGATTGGACTAAAGTGTTAGGAGAGATGGGAAGATGAATAGATGAAGAATTGTTTTGGAAGCAGAACCAGTGAAGGAGGCCCACTGGTGACTAGGCTTCCTCAGGCCACTCTGAGGACCACATTTGCAGCTAAACAGATCCACTCTCTAGAGAAATCACTCTAGAACCATGCATTAGTCATCACAGAGGCCCTGGACACACGACAGGTGTCAGTGGCAGACATGGCTGGTTACCACATGTACCAATTTGAATAGTATCTCCCAAAATCTAGCTCCACAGAGAACCTATGAGTGTGAGCAACCTTATAAAGAAATGAGGTCTTTGAAGATGTCATCAAGATGAGATCATTGTAGGTTAGGGTGGGCTCCAAATCCAACAGGACTGGTGTCCTTAGAGAAGGAAGGAAATTTGGACACAGACATTCACTTGGAAGGAAGATAGCCATGTGACCATGAGACCTAGGTTGGAGCTGTGCTGCCATGAGCCAAGGAACCCAAGGATAACTGGCAGCCACTGGAAGCTAGAAGAAGCAAGAAGGATTCTCTCCTAGAGCCTCCAGAGGGAATATGAACCTGCCAACACCTTCATTTCACACTTGTGGCCTCTGAACCGTGAATGTATTTCTGTTGTTTTTAGTCATTTAGTTTACGGCATTTAGTTACGGCAGCCCTAGGACATAGATGCACTGAGCCGGCATCCACTCCCTGTTTTCTTCCCAGCAGATTATATTCTGGCAACTACCCCTCCCCCAGTAGCCATGGACCTGAGGAAGCTGACCTTTCCTGGGTGGGTGCCATTGACCTAGAGGTAGTCCTTCCTTCTTGCCAGGGATGATTTTGGAGTAGGCATGTGACCCAACATTGGCCAGGAGTATATAAGAGGAGTCTGTAGAGGCCATCTGCTTCCATTGGTTCTAAGACAGTCTTCTTCCCTTGGACATGATTGTGTCGATGGGCAACACCACTAGCTGCTGCAGCAAGCCAGGTACCAGCCTGAGGATGATGTCCATGGAAGGATGGCAGAGCATAGAAATGGGAAGAGCGTGGGCCTATTGACCTCAGTAAGCTCCTGAATTAACTGGCCCTGAGTCCTGGGCTTACACCTACATGGTGTAACCCAGATGAGGCTCCTCTCTCCTCCATCCAACTGGTTTATCAAAGTACAAACCCAAAGAGTATTGGCAAATACCATTGTCCCCATCTGGCTGTTTCTCCAAATGATGTTTTAGCATCTCCAGCAATTCCCAGCTGATAATATCCACCTCCTGAGTGGAAACAATGAGTAAAAAGAAAGGAGAAATATTCACTAAGCTGCTACTCTTAAAAAAAAAAAAAAAGCACTAATGAGGGGCACCGGGGTGGTTCAGTCGGTTAAGTCCAACTCTGGATTTCAGCTCAGATCATGATCTCAGGGTCACGAGATTAAGCCCTATATCCAGCCCCACATGGGGCTGGATGTGGAGCCTTCTTTTCAGAGTTTTGGTTCCTCCCTTCTGTCCCTGGCTATCCCCAAATTTTCTCTCATTCAGAGGGAAAAGAATGCATCCCGTAATTTCAGAAGACTTCACAAACCACCTGACTTTTAATTCCGCCAACTTATTTTGATGTTATCTCTCCACTTTTTCTCCTAAGAAGAGGCACTCATTTGTCCCTCAAGCTTTAACTTGAGGGCGCAAAAGTCCCATGAGCCCAGCAACCTCACAAATTCAGGCTCAGCTGCAGACACGCAGATCATTGCCTGGAGTCTGCCTTGGACTCTGCCCTGGAGACTATGATGCTTCCCCAGAGCCCGGACTGCTGGAGGCCTTCCCTCTACATGTGCTGCTCCCCTGTCACCTCCACAGTCAGCATCTCGGGGCATCACCTCCGGCTGCCTCCTTGTTTGTTCTTAAGATTTGGGCTTCCCTTTCACCCCATACTTGAAAGCCACTTCTCAGATACTGCTTCAGAGGTAAGGAGGATTTTCTTGGGAAAAAGACAAATTCACTGACTTGTCAAGTTCTTCCTCTCAGGTCACAAGAGTGCAATACATTCTTGGCAAGGCCAGTGGTCACTTCCCAAAGCACTGAGCTTCCCCTTTCTGGCTCCTCTGTGTTCCCATGAGCAGTTCCAGAATTTTCCGTGAATCGGCATGGCTTTCTAACAGTTCTACGTGGTGGCTGACGTTATATAATGTTAATAATTCACATGACTCTTAACTTTGATTATTTATGTAGGTCTAGATACTTGTATGGCACGTGATACCGATTCATTACATTAGCCGACAGCAATTGGATGCTAGAATTGTGAAGGGCCTTTTCTATAAAAAGTATTTAATAAATAATTAAAATTTCAAAAATTAAAATTAAAGTCTTATAGTTAGAATTTTATTTTGCCTTTTTATATTAATGACTTTAAATACTTTAAAAATAACTTGTGAAGACAGATAAAAATAATTTAATTGAAACATTTTCCATTACCTTTAATTTGCATTTTTTATGAAAATACATTCCATTTTTGTACACGGTGAATAAAATTATTTTTTTAGAAATCCTGTGGCTCATGAGTACCTATAGGATCATAGTAGAAATAGAACATGCAAACCTAAAAGTCAGAAAACACAAGAGCTAGAAAGAAATGAGAGAAAATCTTCATAGAGTTGCTCCACTTAATAATAACTTATAATAATCAAGTGAGCACAAACATTACACATTCTTTTTTGTTTTTTAAAAGATTTTATTTAAAAAAATAATAAAGGATTTTATTTTTAAGTAATCTCTCCACCCAAGGTGGGGTTCACACTTAAAACCCCAAGATCAAGAGTCGCACGCTCTACCAACTAAACCAGTCAGGCACCCCTTACATATTCTTTATTTAATGAAGATTTATTACCGATCAGAACAATGAAAATGTATATGAAAAACATTTTCAGTGGATTCACCTGAGAAAAAGGAAATCCCTGAAATTTTACCCTCTTCGTTAGTTAAAAATGTAATTACTGATCAAAACAGTAAGACCACAGCTGGGCTTCCATTTGTAGGCTAGCTCCAGGCCCAGGAACACCCAAGACTGGCCTGCTCAACCTTCAGAGGGTATTTGCAGAGATGCTGAGGGGTCCTGAAATTTTACCTTTATTAGCAAGAGATTTAATGAAGAAACTACTGATTAGATTACCTTAGATTCAGTACTTTAATTCTAACAATTTTTCTTAGAGAGAAATGGATTTTTTTTTCCTTTTGGAGATGTAAACTAACAAAGTAGGGCATGCTGAAATTGCCATGGGGTCTCAGAGGGCAAACCCAGAGTGAGGTAGTAGCAAAAATGGTAGAGGAATAGACAGAGGCCAAAACTGTCAGAAGTTAAGGGCCTAGGACAATTCCCGAAAAATACAAGAGAAATGAGTCTTGAGACAAATGACATAGAAGCCTTAAAACTAACCAGCCAACCAACGAACCCACCCTGAAATTGTGTTGTTTTTTAATCTAATGAGTTTTTAAAAAATATTTCATTTATTTATTCATAAGAGACAGAGAGAGAGGCAGATACACAGGCAGAGGGAGAAGCAGGCTCCAGGCAGGGAGCTCGATGTGGGACTCGATTCCGGGACCCCAGGGCATGCAGAGGCAGACACTCAACCACTGAGCCACCCAGGTGTCTCAAGAGCATGTTCTTCTGCTGGGGATTAACAAGGAAGTGTGAGGATTTTCTTTCAGGAGAAACTCCTTTTAGATGTCTGTGGAACAGTCTGGCATTTGCATAATAAGGTGCAATTCTTCGAATGCTGCAGTCTTTGATAGATTCAGGCTCTTTTTCATCTATACTCTTAGTCAGAGGTGATGAAGCAAACTTTTTGGAAATTTTTATTCTTCTGGAAAATTACCCTGAGTTGCTGAGGCCCAGTACAAATTTCAGATCAAAAGAATCCGCTGGGATGAGACAAATATCTCTCTACACTTGGGGTCACCTGAGGTGAGAAGTGTTAACCCAAAGACAGCATGAATATCCATACCCAATGAGGACCTGTCTTGCAAGAACAAGACCAGATGAACAGAGCCAAAATTTCTTTTTACGTGATGTTAAAAGGAAGAAGAAGAAAAAAAACCCAACCCACAGTTTTCTGTATCTGGCAACTGTTTGAACATTGGTGCATTTCAATCCGAGTAATTCCCAAGACTTGCCCACTGGGTAAGTACAGGGTTGTCTCAGTCTCAAAATGCTCTTTATTATAAAATACACTTAAAATGAGCGTAGTGGCAATCAATAAGCATATCCTTAGCCTTTGTCTACTTGGAAAAATCAATTGGGTTGATCAGATGGAGTATTAACATGTGAAGGAACCATACGTTATATAGGAATAGGGTTCTGTTACATGACCGGGTGCAAAATAAAGCAAGACTCAAAGAAACTGTCCACTCACACAGATGTACTCCCTCGGGGCTCCCTGACCCTCCAAAGGTGCAAAATCTTGTAACTCCGGAATTACTTTGTTAGTTTACATCTCCAAGAGGAAGATGAAAAAAAATATGCATTTCTCTCTAAGAAAAATTATTAGATTTAAAGCACTGAACCTAAGGTCATTTATCCGTAGTTTCTTCATTAACTCTTTTGCTAATAAAGGTAAAATTTCATTAAAGCCAGCCCCCTCCGAGCCTCCTATTTTGGGGTGAGAGAATTGTGATGAACACATTGACCTAAATTGCTTTTGGTTCCACAGAACTAGGAAAACAGCTGGTGCATAGCTTCTCAATAGCACATTAGGAGAGAGAATGGGCGAACTGTAATGAGCCAGTCACCTCTGAACTCAGGAGGGTGAAGGGGAAGGTGCCCTGTCCGCTCCACCTTCTGCTTCTCTGTCCTTCTAAGCAGGTGGGGGTTTAGGGAGTTCTGGAGTTTCGTTGGGTGGTTCTGCTCTCCCAGGGGCGCTGGGAAGTTGGAAAGGAACATACACTCTGGGGCTGGAATCACCAGAACCCTCAACGTTTAGTGTGCAATGAAAAATCCCCTGAGGGATTCTGGAACAGCTAGAGTCTAGGCCCAATGATCAGGATCTCAGTTAACTTGAGGGCGCAAAAGTCCCATGAAACGTCTGTTCCACTGTCCCTGAGGACTTCATCAGTCTTCATACCATTATGAACTCTGCAAGACCCCCAAATCTCCACCTCCCACCCAAATCCTTCTCAGGTGTTTTAGACCTGAATTTCCAAAAGCCTGCTGGGCATCCTGCCGGGGTAGATCTGAAAATAAACACCTGACCTAAAGGGCCAGCAATTCTGGGGATGGCCTTCCACAGTCTGCACTTTTAAGATTCTCCTAAGTTATCCTATAACTCAGCAAGGGCACTGGAACACTGGAACTTACCATTGTAAGAGGTACAACGGTAGGGTCTTGATAAATGGTAGAGTTTCCATTTATGAGAAAAGAAACCAGTAGAGTCAGTAAAAATTTGGCGTTCTGTCAAAAAAGCAAAGGAAGTAGAGCCTTAGAAGGCTTTGGTTTGGAATGGATATAATAAGTCACCAGTTAAGGGTAAAAAGGTAATTTTTTAAAAAGATTTTGAGAGCGACCAAGAGAGCGAGCACAATGGGAGAGGCAGAGGGAGAGGGAATCTCAAGCAGACTCCCCGCTGAGCATGGAGCCAGGTGCAGGGCTCGATCTCATGATCCTGAGTGCATGACCTGAGCCGAAATCAAGAGTCAGACACTTACCCGACTAAACCACCCAGGTGCTCCAAAAAGAGAACTTCTGAGTGCATCGTTTAAAACTGGTGACAAACATGAACAGCAGGTAAGAAGAGATGAAAGGAGCAGACCCTGAGAAGTGGGGTGGCTGAGGTTGGCGACCTGTCAGCACTGTGGGGCTAGTGGCCACAGAGAGTTCTATTTTTTAAGGACAGGAGACTGGAACCCTGTTGTAGATTGAAGGAGGGAGCCAATGGGTCCACATAGGCTACAAATGAAATTGAGTGAATAATGACCCAAGTTCCTAGGGACATTGTATCTTCCTTTATTATTATTATTTTTTTTGGTGTTTTCCAAACAGCTTAACTGACTGACCTTCTCAGTAGAATCTGATTTAAGAGGCAATAATTTAATCAGGGGCTGACGAACTTGTTCCTAAGGGCCAGACAGTAAATATTTTATGGGCAAGAGGCAAAACTGAGGATATTATGTACATATTTATATGTCATTTAACATGAAAAAAATTTTCATTTGCAGGTCATAAATATTATATTTGGAGATCTCAGGTCAAATCCCCTCAAATCTAATTATGACAAAAGACAAGATGCTAATCCCAAGGCCAGCATAGATGGCCCAGTCTCTACCTGAATGTGAGAAGCCATCCCGGTAAAGTCCTGCTCATCAGAGCAAGACACACAAGGCTCGTGCAGGACAGCTGTTTACACTGGGCCAGTGTGAACTGCCCACAGAGGCCAATCCTTCAAGGATTTAGATCCCTTTTGGGCCTCTTGTGTCAGTCCAGTGTCCTGCGTGGCTGGATGGAGCTGCCTACTTGGCTGTGGCTAGATGAGAAAAACAGGAAAATCACTAAAAGGTAAGACGATGCACACAAGTGAAAATTTTCAGCAACCCTACAAGTAGCTTTAATCTTATTGTCAATGACACAAGTATATTTATTTAATTACAATTATACAAGTATTATTATACCCCTATTATAAAAATTCCAACAGTATGGAGGATTGCCAATGACCTCCAGGGCCACCTTCTTTTTTTTTTTTTTTTTTTTTTCTTCAGGGCCACCTTCTTGACCCCCGTGCCAGCACCAGCCCCGCACAACCTCAAGGCAGTTATCAGAGTGGCCACTACACTTCCTGAGTTTATTCTAAAGATTTCTATACATGCTTGGACTTACAGAAATATATAGATTGGTACCGCTGTGCAAAAATATTTGATGTTATTTTTTTAAACAAAAAATTTGGTACTTAAACTCAGTATATGGATTTTATTTTTTTAACAATTTATTTATTCATGAGAGACATGCAGGGAGAGGCACAGACATAGGCAGAGGGAGAAGAAGGCTCCCTGTGAGGAGCCTGGTAAGGGACTCGATCCCCGGATCCCAGGGATCCTGAGCTGAAGGCAGATGCTCAACCACTGAGCCACACAGGTGGCCCTGGATCTTACAATCTTTTAAACTCCCACATGGGAGTATAGTGTGTAGTTCCATCATTTATTTATTCTCTTAAGCATTTCTAATTTTTCACTATTACAAACTTTGCTGCCTTAAAGTCTAGGACACTCCTTCTTGTCTGTCATTCCGTAAGTGCTGCCCCAGGACAGCTGGGCTTCCCACACCTTTGTTGACAATCTGTAATCTCTATTTTTTATGTTTGAATTACCGAAGTTATTTAAAGGTATAGTTAGCTTCTTTGCATCCTACCTTTTTGCTATGTATTTACTTCCCACTGTGTACAGTGAATGCTGCCTATACAATTTCATGTATCTTGGGGGAATTTGTAGAAATTTCCAAGGGCCGTTCATTTGCATTTGGAAACAAAGTTCTCCCCTAAGACCTCAAACTTGCTAATTATGCTGTCCCAACCCTCCGTGTCCTGCTTACCTGTTTCCACTAGGTTTGCTGATTTCTGAGTCAGCGCCCCCGATGATGGCTTTGTCAATGTTTTTCATCGTATTTCTATTTGTTTTGCTCTATATAGTTCCCAGTTATGTTGTTAGAGACATAAAGTTCATGACTACTGGGCCTTCTTGGTGAAATCTTCCTGTTTGCTCGTGGATATCCTTTACAACTACCTGTGTCTTTCATTCAGCACCGGCCCTTGAAGCAGTCCTATGATCTTCTTCGTTCCTTTCAACTCTCCCGTGCTGCTGGGTTTTGGTGTTTTTAACTGTATGTAGCTCGGATTTATATTTTCCCTTTGTCCCATCTTAACATCTTTTTCATAGGTGAGTTTAAGCCATTAATACCTCTAAGCACTGCAATGTTGGGCTGTCGCCCTACCTTATTTTGTTTCCTACTTAACACAATTTCTTTAAAACCAAGTAACTTTTGTTTTTGTTTTTCTAAGATTTTATTTATTTGACAGACAGAGTGTGAGCACAAGCAGGGGGAGTGGCAGGCAGAGGGAGAGGGAGAAGCAGACTCTCTGCTGAGCAGGGGGCCCGACACAAGGCTCGATCCCAGGGCCCTGGGATCATGACCTGAGCAGAAGGTAGACGCTTAACTGACTGAGCCACCTGGGTGTCCAACAAGTAGCTTTTGTAAAGTTAGCTTTTTTCCTTTATATTGCAACTATCCGTACAAATAACTGCAGATTGAACATCCTGTACCACCCACTCAGCTTTTTATCCTGCTCATTCTTCCTGCATCATGGTAACTTCCAGACCACTGCTGAGCAGAGGGGAGGACATTTTCTGGTCCTGCTTCAGTGCCCTTTTTGGTACTTTGCTCTCCTTCTAGCTGCATCTTTCCTTTGACCTACCCCCCCCCCCCAGTCTTTCTTCCAAACACACGGCTCCCACCACCCCTACTGATTTGTCTTGCAGCTCCTCTTCCCAGCTAGCTTCTCTGTTTGAAAAGATCATGGTGGCATCTTCCTGGAAACCTCCTGAAGGTTAACAAATGCATAAGACCAGAGGAACGAACCTGGGGGCCCTCATCAGCCAGACTGCTCAAGTTTGCATCATTACTCTCATGTGCCAACAAGCATCTTATTTAACCTCTCCATACCTCAGTCTCTCACCCTGCAAAATGGGCTAACAGGAGAGCGCCTACTGTATAGTGTTTTTGTGAGTGTAAGAGTCAAGAGTATAGACTTACTATGCGCCATAACGGCCGGCGCATGGTAAGAGCTAAGAGAGGTAATGCTCAGTGTCATCATTCTCAAGGATCTAAAGAAATAGCTTTGCATAGGGTTGTCCTTGGTACTTTTCTATTCAATCCCTGTGTGAGGATGTACTAATGAGAATAGAAAAATGACACCTGAGATTAACAACACACTTCAGTAGGTATCTAGGCTTTCTTGTCTCCGTATTGCACTTTAGACCCTTGGACCCTGTGAATGCTCGGCCCATGCCACTGAAAGACAAAAGAAGAAAGGGGCTGATATCTAGATTTCTAAACTAATGTAGGAAATAATGGGGAACAGATAGGCTGAATTCTCCGATGGCATGAGCCATAGTGTATCGCTGGGTAAAAGGCACAATAATAGAAAATTTCCAAAAGTAGTACTGTAAAACACAGGCATAAACATCAGCTAGATAAAATCTATACTGTGGAGATGTGCTCAAAAGAAGTGGCCTCTCTACTGAAGAGCTGCTTTATTTTGCTATTTTTTTTAAAAAAAAAGGGTCCTCCAGTAAAATTTTCTTTAGCATCAGAATTTAAACTTGGTCTATATTGTACGACCTCTTCTCTGAAAACAAATGAAATTGGCTTACATGAGAGGCAAGCCATCAGCACGGGAAACGAAGGTGTTACCTGTTTTGTAGGAAGATTACATGATTTTGTTACTTCATCTGTATGTGTAGCAAACAACTTTGCTTCCTCAGAGTAGCAAGGATCTCTAGTTAACTTAGTGCTGTATTTTTTATTCTCCATAGAATATTGATTTTGTAACACTGAATAACATTAAAATGAAACTTGCACATCAGGAAAGATCAGCAAGGATATAAACTAGTACATTTATTAACATATGTCATAATCAAAAACCCCAATCATACACGGAAATCTTCACATCTGACATGCCAGCTTTAACCTATGAGAGCTAGTGTCTTTGTCAGGGGATAAATATATAAGCAATGACAGTGGTCAATCACGACACTTTTGAAATGTTAACTCTTTGTCAGTTAAGCCTAAAATAAATCTACAAGGATACTGAAATATAACAAGAATGAAATCCAAAAATCTGTTGAACAGAGATGATGTCAAGTAGGAGGAAGAGCACTGAATTGGGATCCCGTACATTTAGATTCTTGCCTTGTTTTGTCCCTGGTAGACGACCGTGGTCAAATATTCTAGGCTATGAATCCTTCACTTTTAAAATGAGAGTTGGCTGGATAATTCTTTAAGGTCTTTCTAGGTTTAACTTTCCATGATTCTAAAATTTCTGACACTGATTCATTTTCGTGTTGTATAATAAATCTCTAACAATCCTGACTTGGCTCTTGGGCTGAATCCAGCTCCTTCCACACAAAGACAGCCAAGCGTTTCCTTGGTGTTTGGGTTCACCAAGAATCACGGAGGCCTGATCCTCAAATTAACAAGGAAAAATGACAGTCTTCAGGAGGTGAACAAGCTCATCCTGCACTAGACACTAATTCAGCAGACAGTTTTAAAGACCCCAAAGTCATGCTTATTAAGAAAAGATATAAGGGTTGGGTGTGTGGGTGGCTCAGTTGGTTAACCAACTCTTTTTTTTTTTTTTTTTTAAGGTTTATTTATCTGAGAGAGAGTGAGCAGGGGGAGGGGCAGATAAAGAGAATCTCAGGTAGGTTCCCTGCTGAGAGTGGAGCCCCCCACATGGGGCCTGATCTTGTGACACTGAGACCGCGACCTGAGCTGAAATTAAAAGTCAGACACTCAACTGACTGAGACACAAGAGTGCCCCAAGGGTCTAAACTCTTGATCTCAGCTCAGGTCTTGATCATGCTAGCCACAGAACCTACTTAAAAAAAAAATAAAAAAGGAAAACCCCACAACATCCTCTTTGGCAAAAGGTAAAATAATGATGATTCATTAATAGTAGGTAGATACATTAACTATAACATATAATTAATTTTTTAACTGGCTTTTGTGAACATGCACCAATATATACACACCATTAGATTTTTATCAATACTGAATATACATTCAAGGTCTGGATACACACAGGAGTTTCTCCGATGCTACTAATTTGAACACAAGGTTTATTCTAGTTTCACATGTTTATAATTCCACAGGAACCAGCTGGGATTTTTTCTTACTAATGTTGGCTTCTACTGCATTACTTGTAAAGCCCACCTCTTTTTTATATAATCACAGACATTAAAGATGTTCAGCTCCATTTTAGGGAAATTCGTCTACTCCCCTACTTTCCTTATTTAAATATTCATCATTCATTCGAGGTGGGGAGAGAGAAAGAGCATGCATAAGCTGGGGGGAGACGAGAGCCTGATGCGGACTCCATCCCAGGACCCCAGAATCATGACCTGAGCTGAAGGCAGACACTTAACTGAGCCACTCAGGTGCCCCTCCCCTACTTTCCTTATCTAATCACACTGTCTTTTTGTTTGGAAAGACTGAATGAATGAGTTTCTATCATCTCCCTATTTGAAAGTCAAGTAGACTTTATCTCTTTTGATCCAAGGTCTAAATCTGTCTTTATTTCTTCCTGATATTTTAAAGTAATCCTAGCTCTTTGTATTTACCAATTCTGAATATTTAACTGTGATTTGTGTTATAGAAATTAAGCCAATTCAAGAAACATCAATGTTCAAACCAAAACTACTTTTAAAATGTCAAGTTTTCTTAATAAACATGATCCTTTCATTTACGTACTAAAATGCTTCCCATTTGCACTGAACCTTGAAACATTTTTGAACATCTCTAACTCATGACACTTTTTCAGAAAATATAAAACTCTAACCACTCTCTTGTCCACTTCCCTGGGTGGGAGGGCCAGGGTCCTCTCCTCATTGAGAATCCCCAATACCGAAGAAATGGCATCACCTACTATATGTTTTGTTGAGCTTTGCCTTTCTATAATTTGTACTGTGAGACAATAGATTTATTTTTGCCTTCCTAGGTATAAAATAATTTCTCTATTATTTTTTACACCACAGAATATGCTTTTTCAAACTCTATAGGCCCTGTCTCTCTCTCATTCCTTTTAAGATTTTGATATACTTCTTTATAGGAACAAGACTTCTCTCTCTTTTAATTTTTATTTATTTATTCATGAGAGACACAGAGAGAGAGAGAGAGAGGCAGAGACACAGGCAGAGGGAGAAGCAGGCTCCATGCAGGGAGCCTGACGTGGGACTCGATCCCAGGTCATGCCCTGGGCTTAAGGTGGCGCTAAACCGCTAAGCTACCTGGGCTGCCAAGACTTCTCCCTCTTGAGAGTCACTGAACCAAAACATAATTTCTGCATTACTTTATCAGGCCCAATAACTAAGTTTGATGAAACATTATTCAATTCAAATATGGAAAGAAATGATGTTGAAAAATAACAGAATAAAATATTATAATATTGAATATGTTCTGATTATGAAACCGAGTTTTTTAAACTTTATGCTCGAAAACTAATAGACTTGCTTGTAATTTTTTTTAAGTGAGCTTCCTGCCCAATGTGGGGCTCGAGCTCACAGCCCTGAGATCAAAAGTCACATGCTGCTATATTGACTGAGCCAACCAGGTGCCCCGAGAGACTTGATTTTAAAATGATCTGCTGAAATCAACATGAAATGCATCTTTTATGCAGGTCAGTTATAGTAACAAGTTATATTGCTTTATTTTGTCAAAATAATGCTTTCCATCATGTGATCCTCAGAACAATACACTTATTTTCCACCTACTTCCAGATATTTAGAACTTGAACTTTCAGATTTTTTTAATTCAATTTTCTTTAGATTCTTCTAAATGCATTTTCAGTTTCTACCTAGTTTAGAAACTTAGAATTGATCTGTAGAATTGCCAACTATGACAAAAGCTTCTCTGATTTCAAAAAATAAAGATGTAACAGGAACATAAAATAGCCACGCCTGTAAGTAATACTCCAAATGTATTTTTCCAAATGCTGACAGAGTGAAACTTCTGTCTTACCCGAAGCTAGAATGTGTACGCAACTTTAAAAACAGTTCTGGAGAAAATATGGATGCATTTCTTCCCAAATTTGCAAAATCATTTCCTGTGCCTATTTAATGCAGACTGGAAAAACAGATAAGAGAGTAAAGGTCTACCCCAAGAATCAGGAATAAAGGGCTTCAACAGAATACTTCAGTGCTGCAGAGGTTTACTTCTCCAACAAGGCACGATAGTTTAGAATTTTATACCAGCAACAAGGGGGAGAGGCCTCATGCCTGAGGGGGTCAGTATTCCGCGTCAACACACTTTGCGATGGTGTTCAGCTGGATATTTGAAGTTCCTTCATATATTGTGCCTTAAATAAAAGGGAACAAAAAGAACAATGAGAAGGGCATCCAGAACTACGCGTCTACACAAGAAATCGCTCTTACACGTTACTTCTGTAGTGGTTGTAACACTGTCACCAGTGACATCTTTCAACGTCCCTGAATGTGGGGCTATGCGACAGTCATTCTAAGAGACGAGAAGATTCCATTTGGAAATTAGATTCTGATTCCAGAATCAGTATGAAACAGCTGATGTCTCTCATTCCTAAACTATCAATGCATAAGCTTTTCAAAGTCCCTCGTTTTGGTCTTCCTGTCTGGCAGTGGAGCACCAGATGCTCAGGCTTGACAAGGCACGAGGCTTCTGAAACTAGAACTTACCTTCCAAGGAAGCTAAGATTCGCCATTTGATGACTCAAATATATTAACGTTTTTAGTAAAAGAAAAATTACAACAGTTACTCTTGTTGCACCTTTACTAAAAATCTGTTGAGGCACTGAACAAGGCAGTTTGAGGTTTTAAAAAGATATAATCCATCTTTTTCTTGGAGGAAGAGGTAGGGGGCAAAATACAGCCATCGAAAAGGAGAGAGCCAATAAACACAACACTGAAGAGATTAAAATTGCCTTTGCCTAAGTACAGTAATATAAACTCAAACACATACAGCAGCCCAAACAGCTACAGAGGCAAATAAAAGAAAGCAAAATAAAACATACAAAATCTATTTACCAATTTTTGCATCTCGAAAGTATTTTTCCACAGGGTAATCTTTGGTGTAGCCGACTCCTCCCATCCACTCGATGCACTTACTAGTTGTGAGGCCCGCAACCTGCCAAAACCAAGCACCAAATAACACGCTGAAACCAAGTAACTCATGCACCCTAAATGCTCCTGCAGAATATTTTAATGACATTTTAATTGACTGCTGTTGGCAAGTGAAAGGACTGAAGTTACTTGGTAAGATAGCATCGTCACCTTATCTACATCATTTATACAAACTGTCCTATTATTTCACAACATTCCTGTTTTCTGAAGAAAATCAGGGTATTGCTCAGACACAGTCACATGCCACCAGGCGCCATCTATTCAGCAAATTTATCAAGGGCCTTCCTTCTATCACACATTCTGTCAGCATGGGGTAAGCCATGGCAGGTGGCCACCACCCCATGGTGGCCAGTCACTGCCCTTTTGGTTCACATGTCAAGCCAACAGTTACAGAAACAGATCAACTCTATGGTGCAACAGGAGAGCTGGCTAGAAAAGTGAACGGACTTCAGAGGTGGGGGGAGGGGGCATGCGAGGAGATGACAGCTTCGCTGAGGCCCAAAGGACAAGTTAGGGAACATTTCAAGTTGGGGAACACATGGGAGAGCTTCAAGGGGAAGATGGGTTTATCAACCTCAGGGACTGAGGGAGCAGTGGGCTGGGGTCCAGGCAAACTGTGAAGAGAATGAAGAGGCAGGCGGGCCTCACAGGGGCAGGCAGGCTCAGTACTGTAAAGGCCCCCAAAGATGACCACGTGCTAGTCTCCACAAACTGTAGTGTTTGCTACCTTCCATGACCATGAGACCACAGATGTGCTAAGTTGAGGGCTTTGAGATAAGAGATGGTCCTGAATAGCCTGGGTGCGCCCAATAGCATCACAAGGTTCCTCGTAAAGGAAAGAGGGAAGTGGGGAGGGGGCTAGGGTCAGATTTGAACACACTGCCCTGTGGGCCTTGAAGGCAGAGGACAAGACCATGAGTTGAGGAATGTGAGCAGCCTCTGGAAGTGGTGAGAGTGAGGAAATGGATTCTCCCCAGAGCCTCTGAAAGGCAGCTTTGCTAACACTATGATTCGATCCCAGTGATAATTCATTTCAGACGTCTGACCTCCAGAGCCAGGAGGTAATAAAATTGCATTGTTTTAGGCCACTTGAGTTTTGGTAATTTGTTAAAAGTAGCAACGGGAAACGAATACAAATATTGTTCCCTTTGCTGTGAGAAGCCATGAAAGTTAAGCTGGAGTGACATGGCCACCCGGACGTTCTGAAAAGGGAAGGCTGGACCAGAGGAAGCAACAGGGACCAATGGAGCAGCAGGGAGATGGGTGCATCGTCTGGTCAAGAGATGGGACAGCTAGGACGACAGGGGGCAGTGGAAAGGGAGAAAAATATATTATATATTATAAATATATAATATATACTTGGGGCAGAAGCCTCAGCAACTGATGGTGAGTTCAAGGTGGGGACGAGGGCGAAGAAGGTGGCAGGATGGCTCAGGCTCTCACAGGTATAATCGAGTGGGCAGGTCCAGCGGACACTGGATCTATTAGTCTGAACCTCAGAAGGGAGGTTGAGGCAGGTGATTGAATTTGGGGGCTGAGAGGCTAAGGGGCTATTCGAAGCTATGGAATGACCAAGGCAAACTGCAAAGCTGGGGACGCAGCAGCCAGTGATTTGGCAAAGTTTTCCAGCCAAAGTCTACTGGGTTAAACAGAAATATCAAAAGGAAGCATTCAATGAAAACATTAACAACCTCTTCTTGGGGTTTTCATTTCACATGATCTCCCTGGTATTCACTGTGCCCCAGCCGGAAACCAGGGGTAGGATGCTGTCACTCAGATGAGGCTCACCCAGGGACTTATGAAGAGTGTTCTATCTGAATTGGGCGACTCAGTTTCCACTGAAGAGCCTGTGATAGCACTGAGACCTCACAGAATTAAAGCACTTTCCTACGGAAGCTTTTCTGTTGTAGGAACTGGAAAGTCTCCTATTTTATTTGAAAAACAAATGTTTAATCAACACACCTGAGTGAAAAGGTTAATACATACATACCAGGGGGTTGGGGGAAGAAGGCTGAACTACATATTTTGTTTGTGTTTTACCTCTGCGGCATAGTATTTGGCCATAGATGCTTCTTTTATGATTGGCTTCCCGGTTTCCAAAAGCCTAGCAGTGTTGTATGTTAGCAATCTTGCAGCTTCCAGCTGGGTGGCCACGTGAGCCACTTGGTGTTGGAGCCCCTGTAACATTCAGGCCCATGTTAGAGAATGATGATTTCTGGAAATGCAACTTATCCTCCAAGTCTTGCCTGGATATGTACCACTGACAGAATGAAAATATATCCCCTAAATGGAATTTACATTCGTTTTGTAGAAATACTTGAAAATCTGCAATCCAAAATTAAATTTTTGAAAACTCAAAGTTCATGTAATTCTTTGTAATTGGCAAGATCTAAAAAAATAATCACAAAATTAGGTTTAAAAATTTGTAGTATTTAATAATTAATTTAAACCTGTTTTATGATCAAAATTAAGGTAAAACTAAGTGTTGGCAAAGCAAAAGTATGAATATATTTTTTATTCACTTGAATTCACAAAGTTTTGATTCTGCATACAGCCTCAGGGCATCAAGGAGATGTTGTTAGCTACAAAGTAGTGAAGGAATATATGAAGCTCCAATTATCTTTAAGTAACTTCACTGAAGCAACGCTGCTGCAATATCCCGGAGCAGATACCAGTCAGGGTTACAGAAACAGAAGAATAATTTAAAAAAAAAACAAAACAAACAAACAAACAAAAAAAAAAACAAAACACCCTGAAAAAAATTACTACTACTCTGAAATTTTAGAGGGTAACGGACCACACACCAAATGTTAATCAAATAAAGAAGTGAGCTGGCGAGTGAGGGTATGAATATTAGTTTATTTACTTTTTTTTAAAAAAATATTTAATTTATTTATTCTTTCATGAGAGACAGACACAGAGAGAGAGAGAGAGAGAGAGAGAGAGGCAGAGACAGAAGCAGGCTCCATGCAGGGAGCCTGACATGGGACCCGATTCCGGGACTCCAGGATCACAACCTGGGCCAAAAGCAAATGCTAAACTGCTGAGCCACCCAGGGATCCCAACATTAGCAGTTTAGAATTGTAAACAATTTTCTGGAAATATGGGCAGAGATACATTTATTACAAATGGATGGGTTTCCCATGCCTGGTGGCTCTGTCCACTCAGATCAGTCGATCTGCCTATTTTGATGCCAATATCAGTTTTAGAATTGTGTATGCAGAATGCAGAGATTCTAATTATTTTTGAAAAGTACATTCAGTTCAAATAAACCAACAATCGCCATCCAGGTTGTCTACTCCAATGACATGGAGTAGGCATAAAACAGGTACCATGAGAGGCATAAAAGTGACTCTGGCATGTCTCTTGCTCTAAGAGAACTAAGCACTGCTGGATCCTGGTTCCCTGACTACATTATGAACACAGGGCCTGGCATAGAGAACATTCTCAATGAATCTATGCTAAATAAATGACTGAGAGAAATAAAGATGAAGAGGCCTGATCTCTGCCCAAGGAACTTGTAGTCTAGAGAAAGACATGAATGAGTATATGCAAAACAAAAACCAAATCATTCTAATGAGATGAAAGCAGTTAGGGAAAACTAATAAAAGCTTCAGATATATGTTATATAAAATGAATAACACTGCTTTTTAAGATAAAATTTCTAACAGTTTTCTTTTAATTACTCACATCAGGCATCTTTAAAAGAGTCGGGATTATACCTATTAGTTCACCTGATCCCGTATCCCTCCCTCACCAACTCCACAGACACAGAAATGCTGTTTCCTGTGTACAAAGGAGATCTCCCACAAACCGTCTTCATATTCTGTCCCTTTCCTTATAATCTATGTGGCTCTGAGAAAGTACTCTAGTGGGGGCGTCTGGGCAGCTCGGTCAGTTTAGCGTTTACTAAACTGGGTCCTGGGATCAATCCCACATGGGGCTCCCTGCTCAGCAGGGAGTCTGCTTCTCCCTCTGCCTCCACCCGTCTCCCCTGTTCAGGCTCTCAAAATCAATAAAAAAGTCTTTAGAAAAGGAAGAAAGTACTCTAGTATAATGAAATGAAAACCAGACCTGAAGCCAAGATTAAACACCTATCATTTGACACATGACTCCCTGCATGTCTTTGGGAACTCAGTCTCTAGGAACTTCTGTCTCCCACGTGTAAGATGCCCTGACAGCACGGGCTGAGGGAGGCCCTGGCCAGGCCTGACATGCTTGTTCTTTCCAGGCTTTAAGCTGATTGCACACATTCATTGCACTGAACTGGGTGCACCCAGGCCAGAACTTGCTATGCCTTGAAATATCTATGCACATGCAATCTGTGTGTGCCTGTGTGAGGCCAAGTCCTTATTATAGCACCTGAAGACAATGCAGCACAACAGAGCTGGCGATGTAACGAGAAACTGTTCTTGGAGCCTAGAGCTGCTTACAGGGAGGTTTTGCCAACATGTAAAGTAATTACTCTGGATTTTTTAGGTAAAGTGCTTGAGTAAATCTGGTAAGCTGCCACTCTGGGCCTTCCCTAACCTGGTGAGGCCTCAACATGGACTGAAGATGCCATTGCCACCAACAGTCCCCTTATCTGGGGAGCCGGAAAAGACACATCCTTAGACCAGGCCAGTATCTTTCTCAGCGCTTGGCTGAGAAGACCTCACTTGTACTCACTGCGGTGAACTATACCTTCTACAGGCAAGAAGTATCAAAGTGTAGTCTTTGGAGGATTACTGTGTGGCTCTGGCCTGCACAGGGGACTCTGGATAAATGTCAGCATTTACCAAGCACTCATTACACTCAGGCAACGTGGTAAATACTCTACACGTCTACCCGATGCAAAGTCACCCTCATATTATCTTTAGTTTAGAGATATAGCAGTTAGGGCTTGGGGGGCGGCGGGTAACTTGCCCATGGCTGACAGCTGCTAAGACAGGGAGCTGGGATTTGAGCCCTGGAAGCCTGACTGCAGACCCCATGCCCCAGACCTTAGGAAACAGGGCAAAGACAACTCTGAAATGCTCACCAGGAAATCTGGAGTCATGCTACAGGTGGCCCTCAAGGACTGCTTTCTGTCCTTGGAGAAGGTCAAGGCATTCATAGGTATGTGCCCGGAGACCTATTCCTTCCTCCTTTCTACCTCTCCCATTAAAATCCCCCTGAGGAGGCCCCCTCCACAGCTTTATGACACAGCTCTTCATTAACAGAAAGCCACGAGAGTACAGTTCGGTACAAAGAAGCTAATAATGATATACCTGAAAATCAAATATCCTTTTGCCAAATTGCATCCTTTCTTTCATATATGGAACAGTATAGTCAAAGCACCCTTGAGCCAGTCCCAGCATCTGTTAAAAAAAAAAAAAAGGACAATTTCTTATTTTGTTATAAGTTTACATTTTTAATTATTCAGGGTATAAATTCCTTTCATAGGCATATTGAAGAGCTGGGGTTAGGGGCAGAACTGGAGGCATAAAAGGGGTACCTTCGCCCACTGCATCTGTAGAACTTAACTTCCAGTGACTGGGAGAAGATTTGAGCTATTTCGTGTAAATAGGAATGTATTTAATTCTAGCAGAGGTAAATCCTCTGGCCTGGCTATGCTCATACAACCAGGTTACTTCTAAGGAAGCTTCTCGTTTAAGCTCTGAGTCTCTAGGCACAGAGCGAGCCATGGCAATGTTGCTCTCAACTAGCCTCAAAGACTGTAGAGAAGCTCCCTCTAGTCCTTCTAGAAGGCTAGCATGGAAGGTCACTTGATAACCTTCTATCTTCTTGTCCATTTTGCATATTATCAGGATTAATAAGAGCTTCAGGGGAAAGGGCATTGAACATAAAAGAGCAGTGTTTCTCAACCCTGGCTGCACATTAGGACCATCTGTGGGAACTTGATTTAAAAAAAAAAAAAAACACGATGTGAGGTCTAAAGAGTGGAGGGCGCGGGTGGCCTGGACCTTAGCGTTTTCAAATCTTCACGGTTTCCTGCAGGGCTACAGTGAGAGCATGTGGTAAAATCACAGATTTATGCATTGGAACAGTCAGGCCATGGTGGCAATCTCAGCCGAGCTGTCTCATTGCTAACCACCTATTTGAATCAGCTTGAAGGATTCAAGCTTGGAAACGGTTTCTAAATTCCAACACTAGGTGGCCATTAAGTCAGGATCTCATTATGTCAAACTATGTGGGTTTTACAAAAAGGAAAACGAAATCAATAATGAAAGCTTTGGGGGAAATGCCCACGAAAGTATCAATATTTCATTAGTGTTCATTCACATTTTCCTTTAGCCTTTTATTTTGAATTTTCTGGAGAACAGAATTTTGTGCTAAAAGTTAAAGGACACCACCCCCAAAGACCCCCAAACAGGGGGGAGCAACCCCCTGCACTTTTGGCTGAGATAAGATGATGTCACTAAACTCTTATGACTAAAGTTTATAGCTGATAATATCCTACGTTGACGTGAAAATTAATATGACCAGCTGTCAACCACAACAGGCTTTTTCATCTCTGTAAAATGTTTTCACTATCAATACTGAAAAGCTAAATGGTCTTCGGCTGCAGTTTTGAGGATAGATGCCTTCAGTTTGCTGTTCTATGTGACTCTTTCTCTACAAGGCATCCACAATGTTAACCAAGAAATAACTCCCTGACCTTAACTTTTAATTAGGTTATAAGATAACCTGGAGTAATTAAGACAAAAGCCCAGGCTGTGTATTTTACTGCTAGAACATCTATATTATTTATACGTCTGAGAACAAGGAGAGCCAGTATTATGGTTTTTAATGCCACAGCTGATGAAGTTGCATCACAGAAAAACATTAAAAAGAACAGATAGGCCATTTCTCTCATTATCTCACTTTGTGAGAAATATGGGTTAAGTCTTCATCTAAGAATATTGTTAGCAAATTAACAGCAGCAAAAAAAAAAATTTTTTTTTAAATCTAGAGGAATAGTATAGTACAACATTTAACTATTCCAATAGCTAATATGTGTAACATCTTCAAAATCTAAACGCTGCAAGTTTTTTAATTTGGGATATTCATTGATTAAAAATAAACAAATATATTCAAAATGACATTTAAAAAGAATGATTTTATGTTTAAGTAATCTCTACACTCAACATGGGGCTCAAATTCATAACTCCAAGATCAAGAATCATATGCCTCATAGACTGAGCCAGCCAGGCGACCCCAAAATGACATTGATAAGAAAACCAAAGATGCTATTCATTTTGTTAATCAAGAAAACAACTGATTTCACTTCACAGGAAAATGTAATGTGCATTAAAAAGGGCAAATTTGGTTTAAAAAAATGGAATAGTTCTCATCATATGTATCCACTTAATTGTGGCTATTTTATTTCAAGCACCACACACATACAATTGCCTGATTTTCACATGCAAAACACTAAGCAACAAATCTTTCATTCTTTACAGATTACAGGCCCTTACTATATGGGATATTAGGTATTCTTAATTGAAAAAAATTTCTTCTAGAACGAACTTCAAAAATTGAAAAGGTGATTTTTTTTAAAAGTCATATTTAATTTACAATATATTTGAGAAGTTATCGATCTAGGTATTGGATAATACTTAACGTTCTCAAAGCAGAAAAAAGCGTCACCACTAAGCCATTGTTTGGTTCTCAGGGGCATTACATAATTGACTAAAGTGGGATCTGAAAGAAATGAGAAGCCATTCTTTCACTGCACGGAAGGGAAGGGCGCCATCTTGTGTTCAGAAGCTTCCAATACTCATCACTTTTATGTATTTTTTCTTTTTCTTTCTACATTTTAATCAACCCACAATGTGAAAGAGTCAAGCAAAATGGCTACAATGTGACCAACCTGTGCAGCAATTCCTATTCTGCCTTCATTAAGAATCCCTATGGCATGCTTATAGCCGTGTCCAATTTGTCCCAGGATATTGCTTTCTGGAACCTGAAAGGAAAAACGTGCAGTGATTTCTACTTTTAATTTTATACAATTCATTTTGATTATATAGTTTTATATATACAACATTTCCAATTTGTGTGACAGGACTCTAGCCCAGGACTTAGTAAACTCCAAGGTGACTCCTCGCCTCCGTCTCCCTCTCCACGGCTTCCCTCACAGCTCTGGGATAGGACAGGACTCACGGCAGTGCTGCTTGCTATGGCTTCCACTAGCACCCAGCACAGCCATGTGTGGAATGAATGAATGAATCTATAAAAAGGGAATCTCATATCGATAACAAGTGAATAACAATTTTCCCCAATTCTTGCCTATATGTTCTAGTATGAGATAGAACATACTAGGAGTTACATGAAACATGTAAGTACTTGGGTAAATCAAGGGCGTCAAACCTTTCTTCTGTTGAGACTATTATTTATGAAGACATAAATATCAACAGAGGTATGTGCACATACACGCATGAGCATACAAGGGAGGGGCGGAAGGAGAGAAGAAACAGATTAAAACATTTATTTGTAGTTAAAATAATCTCGACTAGCAACAATAAAATAATACATTTAGCCTTATAACCTTAGGAGAGGGAGTGGGCAGACCAGAGAAAGAAAGGGCTGGGGGCATTAGTGAGGCTTGAATATCTACCTGCAAAGTCCCCCATGGGCACACACATGTGTCACTCACGAACCCATGAACTAAAAGATCAAGTTGTAATATGAGTGGTAAGAAACCTGTCACAACCTGTTCCATCTGTGTCAAGTTCTAAAACATTCTGGCTGTCTTCTCTTCCTCATGTTTTTTTTTTTTTTTTTTTGGTTTTAAATTCAATCTAATTAGCTTATATTGCATTTATTTTCAAAGGTAGGGTTCAGTGATTCATCAGTTGCATGTAACACCCAGGGCTCATCATATCACATGCCCTCCTTAATGCCTGTCACTCCACTTCCCCTCCAGCAATCCTGTTGGTTTCCTAGAATTAAGAGCCTCTTACGGCTTGCCTCCCTCTCTGATTTCATCTTCTCTTCCTCACTTTTAACAGATTCCACTCTAAACTGTGGGGCACTGCCTGATGGTTTCTCAGGCTCACTGGGCAACATCCCCACCTTGTGGCCTTTGGTATGTCCACAACGCATGTCCATCTCCGAAGTCAGTATCAATAAAGTATAAATGGTTCCTAAGTATGTAAATTTAAAAGTATAAATGGGATTAATTCTCAGCATTGGCTCTGAGGTCACCTGCTGGGCAGCAAGGTTTCCACTCTGCCTAAACACTTGTGAAAAGTACATTTAGTCAAGATCTTACTCGAGAACACCATCAACATTTTACAAAATATTCTCCTCTGCATGCTCAATATTGTGACACTTTTTTTTTTTATAAATTTATTTTTTATTGGTATTCAATCTGCCAACATATAGAATAACACCCAGTGCTCATCCTGTCAAGTGCCCATCTCAGTGTTGTGACACTTTTCTTGTGTAAAGCTTATTTCATGCCAGTCTTCTGCTGGAAATCCTAAGATACCCACCTTGACGTTTTCAAATGTTAATGCACAGGTGGAAGAGGCTCGGATTCCCATTTTTTTTTCTGATTTCCCTATGTGAAGGCCTTCAGTGTCACGATCGACCACGAAGCAGGTAAGGCCTTTATACCCCTAAAAAGAGGATTCGAAATGCTAAGAAAAAAATGCTATTACCACATTTGAACTGGTAAGATCCCTTGTTTCCAAGAGTTGAAAGTTACAGAACACTAAAACTGAACTTTAGTATTAATATTAGTTGGCTCAGAACTGCCATGTGTGCATTAGGAAACAAGAAATAAGTGGAAAACATTAGATTCACAATTAAGAAGTCTGTAATTTCTATTACTTGTTCAGAAACCATTATGACTATTAAAATTATTAAGATACCCTAAAGTATTATTCTGTGATCATGAGCCTTCCATGTTTTAAATTTAATTTTGTTCAATAAAAAGTTTCAAAATTTAATTCAGTGTATGTCAGAGAAAAGACAAAAGAGAAAACATATTTACCTTTTTGCCATGTATCTATTTTCCAACTAAACAAAAAATTTCTTAAAAATGAATGCACTATGTAGGTACTTAAATTCATTCCTAAATAGAGAATGTGAAATCCTCCAAAATGAAAGATCAACTTCCTATATAATTAATAATGGCAATACATGAACCTCCAAATAATTACTAATCACATCAACTGCATATATTTGAGGAGATGAGTAAATAAGATTGAAAAGATGTCAATCATCTAACATTTCAGTATTGAGGAGAATAAGGAATTTAAGACAAAGCTTCATCTACAAAGGAAATGCAGGAGTGCATGAGTGGCTCAGTCAGTTAAGCGTCTGCCTTGGGCTCAGGTCATGATCCAGGAGTCCTGGGATTGGGCTGAGTTGGGCTCCTTGCTTGGCTGGGAGTCTGCTTCTCCCTCTGTCCCTCATTCCACTCATGCTGTCTCTCTCTCTCTCTCTCTCTCAAATAAATAAATTTTTTAAAAAATAAAAAGGAGGGGATCCCTGGGTGGCTCAGCGGTTTGGCGCCTGCCTTTGGCCCAGGGCACAATCCTGGGGTCCGGGGATCGAGTCCTGTGTCGGGCTCCCAGCATGGAGCCTGCTTCTCCCTCTTCCTGTGTCTCTGCCTCTCTCTCTCTCTCTCATTCTATGTCTATCATAAATAAATAAATATTTTTTAAAAATAATAAAAAATAAAAAAATAAAAAGGAAATGTAAACATGAAAGAGATATGAAGAGAAAAGGTGAAGGGGGTAAGGAAGAAATTCTGCTTTCAGACTTACAAGGTCAGGGTTGACATTCACCATCACCAGGAAGAGTCCTGCATACTCCGCATTGCTGATCCACATCTTCGACCCATTGATGACATAATAATTTCCCTTTTTATCAGCTCTGGTCTTCAAAGCAAATAAATCACTACCTGCTCCAGCTTCTGAAAGGCAGATACTTCCTACCTACACGTGCAAACAAAAAAATTCCAAGTTAATAACGGCATTTGTAGTCTCTGTAGCAAAGATTTATGGTAAAGTAAACATGTCGCTTAAGGCTTTAGTCACTTTTAAAACCCTGTACTTACCAAATAGTAACGGTCTTTCCAAAGCATTATTTTCTAAAATATACCCTACTACTTGTCTAAGACAGATTTAAAGACTTAAGCACACATAGTCAATGTTAACTTTAAATTAATTCTAATAATTGCAGTTTTCTAGACATCTCACTATAAATGAAACCAGCAACAAAAGTATTAATATAATTGGGGCCAAAAAAAGGATTTTTGTGTCTGATGATTATTCTTTGAATTTCCAAGCAGAAATGATGTCGTAAGTTCAGAAGAGATCAGATCTATTTCAACAACTCCTATCAACCCACTTTTTCTGTTGTGAGCTTGGTCAAATACGTAGCCTTTTGTTCTTCTGTTCCATATTTTCTCATCAGATTGTTAATCACTGTGTTCTGGATGTCACAAACCAACGCGACAGATGCATCGACTTTGGCTAATTCCTCTATCACGAGGATAGAGGAAAAAAAGGAAGCTCCTGTTCCTCCGTATTTTGTTTCAATTTCAATACCCATCAACTAAAAGGAAAAACAAGGAAACATAGATTAAGAAGGCTCATTTCTATATGGGAAAATTTCTTGCAAGAACAACTTCAAAATTAAATCTTAACCATATAAATTACTGATTTTAAAACTGTGTACGTATATTTCATTTTAACTCGGTATGGTTATTGTACGATCCTCTAAGTAGGAAAAACAATAGCAGACACTCTATATATTTGAGAAGGAAGTAGTTGCAGGCAAGAACTGTCATTTGTTTCCTCATGGAATCTAAAAACACAGAAATCAGTAAAATGCTTTGCAGGAGGATGGAATGGAATCATGAGAAAGTGTCTCAAATGGTGAGGAAAAGGAGGAAGGCAGTGGGGCACAATCTCTTCTAGGCAGGCTCCTCGCCTGGACTCATTCAGCCAAGATAATAACTGAAGGACCATTCCTTCTGGGGCATTCTAACAAGTCCCCGTGGTTGGCAGACATCTGGTGGTGTTTCCTGGAACCACCACAGACAAGGCAGAGGTGCCTGGTAAACACGACCAGATGCTGGCCAAGCTCTCCCATGACTGTCTCACTGTTCAGCCAATTCTCCTAAGTCGAGAACATGAAACTCCCATAGTTCTCCATTTTTAAGGGTCCTCATCTCAGACAGAGAATGTGTGTACCTGTAATTCAAGACCCAAAGCTGCTAACAGGTAAAAGGATAATGCTCCTCTCTCTTCTGCCCAGACACTTCTGGAATTGCAGTGTGCTATGGTCTGGGTTTCAGCTGTTAGGTTTCAGCTGATGGGAAGCTTAGTGGATATGCAGGTAGAACCACAAAGTTGGGGGAAGACTTAGGTGAGATCCAGAGATGCTGTCCCACCAGGAAAAACTGAAGGATTCGGGCGTGGCTTAAGTCTGAAGAGGGCGTGATAACTGATACAGTATCTTGAACAGTTGTCAGAGACAACTGCTTCTCCCAAAAAGTCACCGATTTTTTTCTGCGTGGGAAGTACCATTTTTGTCAGCTATTGCTATGGCAGGTGACCGCAGAAGAGGGACAAGAGGAGCCTCAGAATAGCTGGTGTAGGATGTGCAACCAAACAGATGCTCCAGGTGGTGCTAGGCCTCCTAAGCAAGGGCCAGGTGGTGGGGCTTCAGACAACCCTGCCTGCAAGAACCACCCCATCAGGGGAGTGCTGCTCCCAGCCTGGAAGCCCAAGACTTCTCAGAGCAGCCCAGGGACTCTGCCAACAATGCAGATGAAGCCTGCCTGGAAAATGGGACTCCCAGATGCCCTCTGACCCACGGGGGGCTTCACAGAAGATTCTATGTTCCTAAGCAGTTCATCGCTTTAAAAAAAAAGAAAAAAGTGGAAAAATCACTAGTAGGTATGGTATTTAAAAAAAAAAAAAAAAAAAAAAAAGCTGGTCTCTTTACAAGGGGAAGAAGTAAAGACTATTTAGGTTCAGTGGAAAAGGCAATTTTTCCAGCACGGTAACAGAAAAGATTTTAGCCAATGGCTCTGAATAGGAGCTACTAGTTCTGGAATATCCCTGGTATTCAAAATAAAAAGTAAACATCACTTCACACCTATGGAGAGGGAGAGATGATGAGTAAGTGCAGTGATTTTGAAAATGTTCTCCTTGGAGCCCCCATGCTGACAACGTAGAGCTGGAACAGTTCTACTTTTGTCTATTTTGTATACTGGGCTCCTATCAAAGGGCTATGTGACTTAGGAAGTTGCAAATCGGTTTCCCTGGTTAGTGTGGAGTTCAGATGTCGCCTCAGCTTCTAAGTTTGCCACGTGCAGAGGGACTCAGGTAGAAAGCATGGTCTGCTCTGAGGTTTCACTAACTGAAGTACGCTTCTTAATCCTGGTGGTGCTGAGCGGGATCATTCTTTGTTGGTGCCGGTCCTGTACACTGTAGGCTGTTTAGCAGCATCCCTGACCTCTATTCCCCTAGATGCCAGGGTCACCCATGGTTGTGACAACCAAAAATGTCTTCAGAGACTGCCAAATGTCTCTTGGGGGACAAAACAGCCTCCAGTTGAGGACCACAGATCTAAAGAAATCATTCTCTTGCTTCTGAGCCCTTTTCTTAAAAAGCAGCATATTTTTTAACTTAAAATGCCCAATCAATTTAAAGGAAATCTGTGACTAGGATCTCAGTCTAAAAGAGAAAACAGAGGGGTTCCTGGGTGGCTCAGCTGGTTAAACATCTGGCTCAGGCTCAGCTCATGATCCTGGGTTTCTGGGGATCAAGCCCCACATCTGGTTCCATGCTCAGCAGGGAGTCTGCTTCTCCCTCTTCTCCTCCCTCCTCCCTGCTCATGCTCTCTCCCCCAGGTAAAAATACAAAATAAAAATCTTTACAAGAGAACACAGCTAATTTTGACTAGGAAATGAAGAGTTCATTAAGCCATCATTACAGTTCCTGAATTTAAAAGCATGCATACATTTTAACACTGGACAGTATTTATGAAAGAATGAGAAGAATTGTAAAGTATATACCCCTTGTTGAAATAATCCTTCTATTATTGATGGATCCATTTTTGAATTTTCATCCATCGTTGACACCAGAGGAGCAACCCGTTCTTGGGCAAATTTTTTAACTGTAGGGGGGAAAAAATACTGATCTGTCTTTATTCTCTTAATATGACAGGCTTTACTTTTTTTTCAAAAAAAAAAAAAAAGTTTTAAATTAGTGTAAAAAAAAAATTCTATTCACAAACTGAGATGGACATACCCCCCAAACATGTCATGGAACTTCACACTGTAGATCCAGCTGGTAATCAGAGGGATCTGGATGTGACACTGAGCCAGTCTACTCACCGGTGTTCTTTATCATCATCTCCTCATCTGTAAACATCTGCAGGGGGGCACCGGGCAGCGCGGCATTTGTTAGACCAAGGGCAGCTTCTGACTGGGAAGACTTTAGGACACGGGGAGGAGTCTTCCAAGAAGACAGGCAGGTTGGGAAGCTTCGTCTGAGCTGTAGGAACAGTCCCATTGAAGAGGGGAAACACACACAGACACACAAAAGATAAAGAGAAGTATCTCAACATCGGTTTCTTTGGGAATAACTTTTTAACCCCTTTCTTGCCTCTTGTGTCACCAAAAAAGAGGAGCAGGAGACTGGCATGTTTGAAAATTCACTGTCTTGTGAACAAAAACACAAACTTGTTTAACTTTATGTCCTTTATCCAAGCAGTGAGCTCTTCTAATTTCTTTTTTTTTTTGGCTGGGTACAGTATACTTTATTGATGGTACATGACAAGGTAGGGCTCCCCAAGCCCCTCCCCTTCCTCAGGGTCTAGGATGTAAATTGGAGGTCAGGAGATTCTCAGTGTGTTGGGGGATTAAGTTGGGGCAGGGACTCCCCAGCAGCTGAGGGCCTCTCTCTTCCTCTTGTTCTTGCTGGGGCTGGTGGTCCAGGAGGCTCTTACTCCTTGGAGGCCATGTGGACCATGAGGTCCACCACCCGGTCGCTGTAGCTGAATTCATTGTCATACCAGGAAATGGAGCTCTTCTAATTAAACGAAACTTTCCCAGATGATTAGCTTTTACCTTCAAGAAAACACTTCTAGATGGACATTCTAGATGGAATTCATTCTTTCTTTTTTTAAGATTTATCTATTTTGGGGGGGGGAGTAGAGTGAGAGAAAAATCTCAAGCAGACTCTGTGCTGAGCGCAGAGCCCAACCTGGGGCTCGATCCCATGACCCTGAGACCATGACCTGAGCCGAAACCAAGTCAGACACATTCCACCACTGTGTCACCCAGGTTCCCCAAAATTCATTCTTAAAATGTCACATTTCATGGACTTCTTCGAAGGGGAAACCTGAATATAAATAACACTACTGGGTGACCACTGCAAAGAGCATTCTTGAGGAGGGTGGGAATAGGTGAGGGCGCGGGGACAACAAGGCCCCTCTCCTGCCCTGCCCTGGCGGCCGTAGGTAGCAGTTCTCTTTTGGTTCTCCTGGCTAATCCTGTTTTTTAGCTTCTCCTTAGTCAGACACGGTGCAGCATCAGGGTTAAGAAAACAGACTCTGCAGTCTGAAAGAACTGGTTTCAAATCTGGCATCTGGGATTTATAAGCCATGTGATCTTGGACAAGTGATTTCAAACTTAACAGTTAAAATCTCTTGATCTGTTTCTTTCTCTGAAACATGCAGATAATAATCTCGAGTTTTCTAAGGATTAACATCATAACCCACATGAAGGGTTTAGCATGCCATCTGCCATACAGTAGGAGCTCAATAAGCAGTAATGGCTATCTCTACTCCGACCCCAAAGGACACTGGTGGTGGTCCTAACTGAGCAAGTCCCAGCAGTAGTGACAGTTAAACCACAAGGCTGCCTTTTCTGGTCATTAGCGTGTCTCCCTGATGCAGTGTCCCAGATCCTTCAAATGTGCCAATTTCTACTCAAACAATGGATTTGCTCCAAGTCTGTTGAAAAGAAACCTTCCAATTTGAAATGCTTGCTATAGCTTTCCAATTTCATTTTGTAGAATTTTATTACAGGGGAAACAAGTAAGTTATTAGTCTTTTAGTGAACCTACAAACATACTAAGTGAAAAAAGCCAGCTACAAAAGATCACATATTATAGGATTCTATCCATATGAAATTTCCAGAAGAGGCAAATCCAGAGTCAGAAGCTAGTGTAGTGGTTGCCTGAGGGTGGGGGTGATGGAAATGTTCTCAATTGGATTGTGGTGATGATCCTACAACTCTGTAAATTTCCTGAAATTCATTGCACTATACACTTTAAAAGAGTGAGTTTTATGGTAAGTTATACTTCAACAAAGCTGTTTGAAAAAAAGAAGTAGTGTTTTCCTTTTATTCAGCAAGATTCAAAACGAATGTTCTGAGCATCTGACAATTGTCTGAGAGCACAGGGTACCAAGGGGAACATTGTAAGGTTCACAGAATAGGCAAAAAACAAAGTCAAGTTCTGCAGGATTAAAAAGCATACGTGGTGGGGGCGCCTGGGTGGCTCAGTTGGTTAAACATCTGCCTTCAGCTCAGGTCAAGATACCAATGTCCTGGGAGGCATCCTGGGATGAGCAGCATCAGGCTCCCTGCTCAAGCGGGGAGTCTGCTTCGCCCTCTGCCCCTTCCCCTGCTTGCGTGCTCTCTCTGTCAAATAAATAAAAATCTTTTTTTTTTTTAAAGTGTGTGTGGTGTTAAAAAAAAAAAAGTAGTAATATATTGCAATATATTTTTTCTCAATAGTTTTGATTACACATGGAAAAGCTTATTGATGAAAAGAGAACAAACCAACCATGAATTAATCTGTTAAATCTTTCCCAAATTTGGGTCAATCTTTGTAGTTAATGTCCCCAGAAGTAGATGTACTCTGCTCTAGGTTGGGGTGGGGATGTGGGGAGGTGGGGAGACAAACATTGGCCAGTTAGAAGAAAGATACCTATCTCTCAATTTTGTAATTAACTCTGTTTTGTTTTTATTCGTAGGAGGCAGATAGTTTAGGGCAAAGTTGCATGGAACATTCTTTCCTTGTTGAAAGACCTCACGGGGACAGGAAGGACTTTAGACTAGAACGAAGGAAGGGGTGAGGGCATGCACATGAGGTAATAATGTCTTCTCCCTGATGAAACAGATGGAAGAACTGAGGACAAGAAGAAAGGAGGCAAGAAATGGAGATGCACAAGGACTTCAAGAGGGAGCCATGGTGCCAAGAAACGCAAGGACAGAGTGATCATTAGCAGCAAGCACCAAGGACCCGCAGGGCCTGGGAGAAAGGATGGGATGATGGAGAAGGAAGAGAGGGACATGTGGCATGCGTTCTGCTCAGTGGTTGGTGGGGGGAGTCCTGCACGGGACCCCTCAACAGACTTAGGAATTAAATGAGAGAATGAGCCAACTAATCTTCTCCACAAAATGATCAGGAAACCAGCCTGTTGTTATTTTAAAACTCTAACACATGGCCCAGGATTCCTCTTTCTAGGGGAGATTATTTACTTCACTAGACCCCCCTACAGAGTTCTTTGTGCCTCTGAGTCAATGTATCACCTTTGTGCTGGAGGTTAACAGAAAGCCCACCACTGAGAGACTTAAGGAGCCAGCAGGTATTACAATAATACCCATTTTTTTCCTGCTTGACACTATTGTGATCCACTTAGTCTCAAAATTGCTACTGACAAAGTGTATGGCTGTTCAACACATAACAATTATTTTATTTCGTTATTTAAAAATCTCATCTATTCATTTAGAGAGAGAGAGAGAGAGAGAGAGGCAGAGGGAGGGAGAGGTAGAGGGAAAATCCTAAGCAGACTCCAAATTGAGCGCAGAGCTCGACTCAGGACTCAATCTCACAACCCCTAGCTCATGTCTGGAGCTGAAATCAAGAGTCTGATGCTTGACCAACTTAGCCATGCTGGTGCCCCGACACATAACCATTATTTTGGATTCACAAGACCACAGGGACAAATGTGCTTTACAAAGGAAGTAGCTGCATACAAAGGTAGGGTGAGCTTACTCAAGATGCCATCATAAAACACAGTGGGTACATGCTAAGTGGATGGAATCCCTTTTTAACCAAAGCACTGTTATTACCGATCCTTTTGGGCAGAAAAACATGGTCCTTTTAATAGGACAATCTTTAATAAAGAAAACATTTCCCTGCCTTGCCTTTAAATGTGAGGCCCGAGGTTTCGATGATGCTTTTCAACTGTCCCCTGCCCTTTGGTGTTGACCTCAGCCTCTGCAGCTTTGGTGTCCGCTCCATCAAAATGATTTTCCACAGTTATAACCCATTGCACCACATCATCACATTTTTTTGTATAGAGCAGCAGTCACTACTTGCGTGGAATAATAGTTATTTATGCCTTGCCAAATGCTTTCCGTAGCCTGAGTCTGATCTGTTTTCTACTCAACGGATCAGAGCTCTGCTGCCCTCAGAAGTAGTGGTGATCAGACCTGGGGTCTGCAGACTCCTGTGGGCAGAGCAATAAAGTCCATGAACTCAGGTGGGGGCAACTACATCTTTGTTTCACTAACCTCTAACTGAAATAAAGCATTTCCTCCAATTATGAAATGTAGGCAAACAAGTTAAAGTTATCTGTGACTGCCACGGAAAGAAATTAGGTATTTTTATATCAAATAACAGCAAGCATCTTGATGTTCAGCACTACTTCAAAACCGTAGATCTTATTTAAGCAACATATATTACCATTATCACAATTAAAATTATTCTTATGACTTTTATCATCACTGGTTTCCTCTGTCATCTTGCATATTTTGTGTATTTTAAAACATTTTGAGAAAGGGTCTGCTAAAGTTCACCATACTGCTGTATACTTGTCATCCATGGCATAAAAAAGGGGTGAAGGACCCCCTGACTGCTGAAATGTTCTGGTAGTTTTGCTAAACCCATTAAGTTTAGCTGTTACGTAGTCATAACCCTTCTCCATTACGTTCCAGCATAACGAAATATCATTCCAAACATTTTTAGAGTGGTTCAAGCCTACAGGCTCTTACAATGTTTGGAAGGTAAAAAGAAGACAAGAAGTTTGCTAACCTGCGAAGTTCTTCTTAGACTTTTCCAAAGGAAATGTTTTGACGGAACATGGAGGGCTTCACCTTAAATGCCTATATTCAGGGGTTCCCACTAAATGTGCTCCAACCCCCGGTTGTCCTTCCTACATGTGGGCATGAAGCTGTATATTTTTCCCTATGACTCCATTCTGGCACCCCAGAGTTCTGATCGTCCAGTCTTCTTTTCTTACTGGTAACTTCTTTCTGACAGTGAGAAACCTGGCTCTCATGATCTAGGACTCACTTGTTTGAACCTAGTGCACATTGATAGTTCCAGAATTGCTAACCCATACCACTGTGAGAAACCAGTGTATCCCTTCTAGTGTGGTGCTTGGTTACGGTTCTTTTCATCTTTGGCCTTAAAGGTACTCAATCAGAACACGGTTTCTGCAACTTCTTCTTTCCCTTCCCCACCCCCTTTGTGTGGTGATGTGATTCTCTGGTAATAATTCTGGGACCAAGTCAAACGTGGGTTTTTTCCCCCACACCAGCCGCCTGTCCTACCATTCAACTCAATTCTGACTCTATCTGCCTAGAGATGGCATCGATCCCAAAGGTCAAAGGGGCCCAGTCCCACAAGATGGGCCCCCGGCCCCCATTCACACAACAGTGGCAAGCCCAGGCTGTCCCCCATGCTTCAGACCCACGGGTTATCAACTGCAGGTTCCTAGCACTTGCTCCGTGGGGGCAGTCTTGTTTAGTCTTCAAGAGCAGCTCACAGAACTGAGAGGAATATTTTACTTACTGGATTACTGGTTTATTATTAAAGAATAGAACTAAGGAACCATCATGTGAAGAGATGCACAGGGCAAGGTTGGGGGAAGGTGTGGAGCTTCCATGCTCTCTACTCAGGGGCCCCTCTCCCAACACCTCCCTGTGCTCACCATCCAAGAAGCTCTGGGAACCCTGTCCTTGTGGGTTCTAGGCTTCATTACGTAGGCCAGATTGAGTAATTCATTGGCTATTGGAGCCTAATTCAACCTTCAGCTCCCTCTTCCCTCCCAGGAGGCTAGGGGCTCAAACAGAAAGGCCCAACCCCATAATCATGAGTTTGGTTCCCAGCCCCGGAATTCCCCACACCCTTAGCTGCAATCCCGAAGTCACCTCATTAATATAAATTCAGGTGCAGATAGAAGGGGGTCTGGTATGAATAACAAGGCACCCATTTCACCTTTGGGGCTCTCAGAGGATTTCAGGAACTGCAAACAAGAGACCAAATATTTTAACAAAAGATGCTCTTTGCTCTTAACTGCCTAGGAAACTCCCAAGGCATTGGGAGCTGTGAGCCAGGAACCCTGAAGGAAGACTCAATAGATATTTATTATAAATCTCAGTATTGCAACATGTAATACAGTTAGATTCATCTGCCACAGCAGCATTCCATCTTCCCCTTCTATCTAGTTCGATTTTACTTTTATATATAAGATAAAACTATTTGTGGCATACAGTTTAAAGGGTTTTGACAGACATGTATGCCCACCACCACCACCACCACTGGCCACCCGGCACCTCCATCACTCCCAAATTCCTCGCGCTGGCCTCTGTGCCACCCACTTTTCCCCCAATCTGTCTCACGGCACTTCTGATTACAACTCTCACTGTGACCACATCCAGGGCACAGTGAGGAGACACAGACATGCATGTGGCCTCATTTAACTACAAGTTCATAGTCACCAACCTCCATTTGGACTCTTACCCATTCTCTGAACCGATTATGGGATCTCAACACCCGCCCCACCCCCCAGCCCCGCCAAGCTCCACCCCTTACTGTTAGCTGATGAGTCACCTTCCACCAGAAAAAAATAAATGTCAACAAATGGGGACAACCTCAACCTGCTGCCACCAAACCCACCTGGTGTCCTGCGTTTGCACCGCTCATCCTTCTTCCCTCCTAGTGCGATGGGCATGATGTTCCTCCTCTTAAGAAAGGCCTGTCCCTCTAACTCTCTCTGGGTCCCACCTCTCCCACCTTCCCAGGATCCTCAGCCATCCCTTTGGTCTTCTCACATCTTTCCATTTTTTTCCCCTGCTCGAATTTTTAGCATGACAACCATCCTTGAACCATGCATCCATCTTGCTAGCATCCTCTCTCCCCTTCCCTGCACAGCCAGATACTGCTGAAGGTGTGCCTTACTTGCCCTCTTTGCTTCCTTAGGACCTCCACCACTCACCAGCACCCCTCCTCAATAGGGTCTCCACAAACATCTCCATGTTCTTCAGGCTCCAACTTGCTTGCTCTTAGCAGATGCAGTTCAGGTAGGCACACCCCCCTCCTTCCAAATGCTCTCCTCTTGTTTCTTCCCTCTCCTGCCAGTCTTTCTGCCTCCTGCTCTAGCTTCACTCCCACCACCTGACCCTCAAGTGTTGAAGATGTTTGACAAAGACTCTCTCCTTAACCAAATGAGGGTCAGCTCCTCTGTGTCTAACTAGGCCCTGACCTTGGGCACTGCCCTTGGTCCACCTAGGCCAGTTTTAGCAAGGATCCTACTGCATCAGGTTAATGAAAACCCCCACCCTTGGTATCTGATCACTCTGGTCAGCCTCTAGCAAGAATCCTGGTGAGTCTGAATCTGGTGAGTGTTGGCATGGGAGAATTTTTTCTACTCTTCAGGGACCTTTTACTTGGACTAAGAATCAAATCGAGAAGAGACAGATTAACAAGAGAAAATCAAATGTAATAGCATAGACACAGGGAATCCACGCAGACATGGAGACTGCAAAGATAGGCAACATGATGCTTCTATGAGCTGGGGAGGAGGTGGATGTCTGAAGGTACAAAGGGAGAAGACCATTTGCAGGAAGGTGAAAGATGTTTGGAAAACAAAAGACAGCCTCTTTTTTTGTGTGTGTGAGCTCTACACCCAATGCAGGGCCCGAACTCATGACCCCAAGACCAAGAGTCACATGTTCTATCAACTGAGCCAGCCAGGTACCCCAACGGTTCTTCCCCTACTATACGGTGAAGTTTCTTGAGTCCAGAGAAATCTCTGTTAATAGCTCTCTTCCTAGTATAAGCAGGCAGGTGAGGGGGAGGTACAGAGCTTTTCCTGAACTTGCTGGGTTTGGGATGCTTTGAATTCATGCCCAAAATGGTCCCTGGTGGGGTGGCCTGCACCCAGCCCCCCCCCCCAAGAATCCCGCTTAGCCCTCATCTTTCTTCTCAGTGATTTTCTGTCCACTGACTCCAACCTGACTTGCTGCCTATAAATCTCCACTTGTCATTGTGGTACCTGGAATTGAGCTTGATCTCACCTCCCTACCGCAAAATCCCAATGCAGTAGTTCCTTCTTAAATAAAGTTTTCTTTACCGTCTTTAACAAGGGTCATGAACAATTTTTAAGTGGGAAGAAACCCTTCCATTCTGTAGTTGAGGGTAAAAACAGGTGTAATCACGATTTAAGCAAAAGTAAAGATAAAGACATAACACCAAAGCCCAGCAATTCTACTTAAGTTCCTATGCCTGAGTACACGCTTTGCAAGCAGTGCAGTGAGACTTATAAAGGTGAAAAATTAAAAAGCCAATGATCTGTCAACAAAAGAATGAAGGGTAAGTTGTAGTATGCTGATTCTGAAGGGGAGAAGAATTCGCCAAGGCAAAAATGTCTCTTTGATATAAGGATTTTCTCGAGCTGGCAATTTTTAAGAAACAGCAGACAGAGAAGTTCTGAAAACTGAGAAGACATTTATCCTTTTGTTTTTTTAAAGATTTTATTTATTTATTCATGAGAGACACAGAGACAGAGAGAGAGGCAGAGACACAGGCAGAGGGAGAAGCAGGCCCCATGCAGGGAGCCAGACGTGGGACTCATCCAGGTCTCCAGGATCATGCCCCGGGCCAAAGGTGGCGCTAAACCACTGAGCCACCCCGGCTGCCCGACATTTACCCTTTTATAGGAGACATTGATCTACATGCATAGGAGAAATTTCCCCACAAACCAGAAAGAGATGACTAAGTCCCCAGAAACTTATCAATGGAAAAGGCAAGGTATTAAATCTGCATAACCACCCCACTCTTGTTTACTATGCTTTTCCTGCCAACCTCCCATAATTGCACCCCGCTATCTTGCCCCCCATCTTTTGTATTTAGCTGGTAACAGTATTTAAGGGGATGGTGGCTTGGGCCGTTTCAGGGTCACTCAGTTTTCCTGGGTTTCTCCCATTTATACAGAAGGTATACAAGTTATTAAATTTGTTTGTATTTTACCCCGTTAATCTGTTGTTATGGAGGGATCTCAGCCAAGAATCAGGAGGGTAGAGTGCAAAATATTTTTTCCTCCCCTATAATTCAATGGAAGATTTTATAGCGGTTAAAGTAAACTAGGGAGCTACATATATCAACATGGATAAACCCTGAAAATATAATACTGAGTTAAAAAAGCAATTTGCAAAAGGATTTGTTTGGGATGATAGCATTTATGTACACTTTAAAAACACACCAAATGATAGTATATATTCTTATGGAGACACATAGATGCAGTAATGCAGTAAAAGTTTAAACACATGAACAAGAAGCATACACATCAGCGTCAGGATTATGGTTTCCTCTGTAGAAGAGCTAGAAATGCGGGGTTTCTGTAGTGTTTTATTTCTTTTTTCTTTTCTTTTTTTTTTAGATTTTATTTATTTATTCATGAGAGACACACAGAGAGGCAGAGACACAGGCAGAGGGAGAAGCAGGCTCCATGCAGGAAGCCCGACGTGGGACTAGATCCTGGGTCTCCAGGATCACGCCCTGGGCCCAAGGCAGGAACTCAACCGCTGAGCCACCCAGGGATCCCTGTAGTGTTTTATTTCTTAAAGTAAACAAACCCAAAACTATAGCAAAAGTGGGTGGTGGGTATAGGGTGCCAGTTAAATTGTTTTCTGCACTTTCTATCAGAAATATTTCTAATAATATTTAATGTTTTGGCTTTTTAAAATACGTGCAATGGTTTGAATCATGTATGCTCTGGATTTTTGGATTTTCGAAGTAGGCTTGCCTTTAAAACGCAAAATGTAGGTTTTAGATAATGTGCTCAGCATCATACTGCTGAACCATTTTATGGATTTCTTAAGAACCTGTCAAATGTTGTTACACATAATTAAACTAAAGAAAATGGTTTATTCTGGAACATTTGCCAACTCTATTGGGATCTTGGAAACAAGTGCCCCTGAGATTTAAATCAGGGGTTGCCATTCTTGGTTACATACCAGATCACTTGGGGAGCTTACAGCAAAGGAGAGTACAGCCCTACCAATTAAGACTGATTCAACAGACTCCAGATGAAGCCCAGGCCTCTGTATTTCTCAAAAGCTCCTCAAGATAATGCTAATTGTAGCCTGGGCTGGCATCTGGTTTACATGCATGATTTGGAAAGTAAAAACTCAACCCCTCCTACAGCAAATATTCAAAAGCCACACCATTCATTTGTCTACAGAAGTGATTCATAAATGTGCACCCCTGCTCTCTCCCCTTGCCCACCCTCACCCCCAAAGCGTCTGGCTTTAAAATGCTTTTGTGTTGAATACGTAACAAGGCTCAAAAAGACCGTTGCCCCCACATACCCGGGAAAAAAGCTGTTGACCCATCCCCATTCAGCCCACTTCTCAACCTCTCTCACAGGTGACCACTCTGATCAGCTTATGTATATCTTTATATATTTTTTATATACAAATCTAAGCAAATAGGAATAGACTTCCTTATTCTCCTCCCTGCCCTTTCTAAAAGGTAGCATACTATGTACCCTATTCTGTGCCTTTTATTCATGTGGCAATACATTCTGGAGAGGTTTCTGCTTTAGGACCTAGAGAATACCTTCATTCCCTTTTTTTTATAGTTGCAAAATAGTCCATTGTGTACAAGATCACTCTTGTTTTTATTTAAACCAGGGCTGCTTTAGGGAGCCAAAGAAACTAATCAAAGGGCAGAGATGGGAAAGTGCAACCAAAATCTCTTTTAGTATTATGAATAATGCCCAACAAGGGGAACTCAGGGTCACTGTGTCAATCCATATCTCCACTGCGGACAAGGTCACACAAATCTGCAAGTGAAAAAAACCCAGATCTATACATATATAGTGTATTTCTTGGGAAGAAAACTTTCCTCTACCCACAGGAAGGGTGGAGTAGAGGGGTGGGGAGGGTGCAACTGAGAATTGACAATAAACAGATTAACAGGAAAAAGTTTCTTTATCCACTAAAGTGGATCCACTTTATCCACAAAAACACTAATTTTTTTTTTAAGATTTTATTTATTTATTCATGATAGAGAGAGAGAGAGAGAGAGAATGGCAGAGACACAGGCAGAGGGAGAAGCAGGCTCCCTGTGGGGAACCTGATGTGGGATTCCAACCCTGGACTCCGGGGATCATGACTCAAGCCAAAGAGAGGTAGATGCTTAACTACTGAGCCACCCAGGTGCCCCACTTATACTTGTTTTGTGTTGTCATGGAGAAGTCTGTGATTTTTGTGTTGCCCAAATTATTACTTTTCTTTGGGGGATGATATCTGGCTTTTAATTATAATGATCTTCTTTACTCTAAGATAATAAAGGAATCTGCTCATGTTTAGTTTTAGTATTTTATAGATTTTCTAATTTAATGTGCATTTTAACACTGGCTAGTAACAACAGAATGCATGAATAGATTTTATTTTTTTCCAGTCTTTTTTTTTTTTTTTTAATGAGCTCTATGCCCAGTGTGAGGCTTGAACTCCTGATCCTGAGATCAGTAGTGGCATGTTCTAGTGACTGAGCCAGCCAGGTGCCCCCTAAGACCTTTTGACCTACAAGGCAATAAAAATCAAGATGATTCTACAGCTAGGTAGAGTGCTCACCTGTGGTAAACAGATTTTGATGGTATTTTTCATGTCCTTCTGCACTGTTAAAGAACAAAATTTAACCAAGTAAATTTGAAGATCTAATTGCTTGTATTAAACAATTCACAAATTGGGCAGCATCCCATCCAGCAAGCATAGGGGACCTCCACTGAGCTAAATAAAGAAAGGTTTTCAAAGGCAGGGAGGGCATTAGAAAAAAAGAGGAAAGTAATTTATTATCAAGGAATGCACTGTTTAAGCAAGGTGGCTCTCCTTCCTAAGGGGAGCTGAATGGGTCTATCAGTACATTTCCTAGCTGGACCAGGAAATTCCAAGTTGATCCCTGAAAGGTTACATTCCTGAGGGGTTGAAACTATTTAAGTTAGACATTAAGTTTTGGTCTCCTGCCTTGGGGCCCTTAATCTAAACAACACCATTTTGGGCCTCCGGTTTTCTCTTTCACAGTACTCATTCAACTTCACAGACCCAGAAAAGGTAAAATGATATTATTTTATGATACAATTAAATATGTAGAATACATAAAAGGATCTTTGAACCATCAACATACTAGAATCTCTTCTGATCCTGTTGGAAACTAAAAGATATTTTAAAAGCAAACCAACGCAGTGAGATATGATCAGAATGGTTAAAAGTAAAAAAAAAAAAAAAAAAAAAAAAAAAAAAATTCAGTGACAATGCCGACTGCTGGCAAATGGGGCAAAACAGGCTCTCTGACACACCATCACCTGGAAACCTGTTCTCCTAAAAACCCATGCCTTTTCTAATAGAACCCTATTGGTTTTCCCTTAGAATCAGTTTCTGCCCCTTCCCTTTTCCCTACCAGGATATGTAAGCATTTAAGTTCAACCTCTGAAAGAGCCAGCTACACTTCTTTGGTTGGCTCCCCTACACAGATGAAATAAACCTTTCCCTTGAGTTAATGCTTTTTGTCAGTTGAATTTCCAGATTCTGGCTCCTGAACCCAAGAGGGTAGAGAAGATTTTCCTTCTCTATAAGGGAATATTGCTCAGCAGTAAAAAAAAACAAACTACTGATCTGAGCAACAACTTGTTCAAACCTCTGGAGAATTATCCTGAATGCAAAAAGCTAAGCCCAAAGGTTACGGAGCTAGGATTTCATTTATCTAACATTCTTGAGATGATACAATTATACAGAGGGAGAAGAGAACCACTAGGTTACTAGGCCTTATGTCATGTGTTTAAACAAGAGTGACCCAAGAGACCTTTATGAGGATGGAACCGTCCTGTAGCTGGATTGTGGTGGTGGATACATAAACATACACGTGACAAAACTGCGCAGGACTAAATATATAAATTTACACATGAAACTGGAGATATCTGAGTAAGTCCTATGGATAGTCTCTGTATCAGAACTTGGTTGTGACACTGTACTGTAGTTTTTATAAGTGTCACCACGAAGGCGAATTGGACAGAGTATCCAGGATTCTCTCTGTGTTACTTCTGACAACTGCATGAGGATCTACGATTATCTCCTGAAAATAGTTTAAAAAAAAATCTATGGTGATCCCTGGGTGGTGCAGCGGTTTAGCGCCTGCCTTTGGCCCAGGGCACGATCCTGGAGACCCGGGATCGAATCCCACATCGGGCTCCCAGTGCATGGAGCCTGCTTCTCCCTCTGCCTGTGTCTCTGCCTCTCTCTCTCTCTCTCTCTCTGTGACTATCATAAATAAATAAAAATTTTTTAAAAAAAATCTATGGCACCTCCTCCTCACCAAGTTAAATTAACCAGGTTATATTAAAATTAGAGAAACCAAAAAAAAAAAAAAAATTAGAGAAACCAAATTTTATAGCTTTACCATTACAGAAATTCATACAGTTTATGAGAGTTATATCAACAATTTAGAGGACTGAATGAATAAAAACTTAAACATTCTATCTCTTATAATTTGTACCTGTTTCTAAAACATGTAAATTTAAGTATTCCAGCAGGAAGCAGTGGCCAAGAGTGGCAGGTCCTCTGCGCCAAGATTTCATATAATAAACACAAGGCAAGGTTAAATGCCAAGCTGTTTAATTATGCTCACTGCTTGTTATTGCTTTAGCTTAATTAACCTAATCAAATGAAAACAGTGATTTTTTGGTAATGCTTTTATGCTCCTTGGGATATAAGGATCAATATAGCATGTAAATAGTTCTGCAGGTTTATAGAACTAGAACAATATTTATTTAGTGCCTTATTATATAATCAGCTGGCCACATTTTTCTTCTACTGCCTTAGGCTCTGTGGTTGGCTGAGGCAGATTCCTGCCAAGACAGCTAGTTTCCCTTACAGCAAAGCAAAAAGAGGAGGAGGCAGAGGTAAGAGGATATACTTCTTAATGCTACTTTATTGATTATGGTTTATACATTCTTTGGTATAATAGCTAATACATTGTTCCTTTCCCACTCTCTTAGAGAGGATTCCCATCTTCTTCTAGACAGATCTTTCAATGAATTCTCACTAAATCCAAGATATCCATTTTAAAATCGGATTTAAGTATTGCATATCTCACATTAAATTTTAAGTCGATCCTTTCTCTGCTTTCATATCCTTGAGCCAAAACTCCTACACCAGAACCCCTCTGACCTCTGCTTGCTTTCTCCATAAACAGTAGCTTCTGTTCTAGGTATTCTCTGGAACTACTAAAAAGGTAGCCCTTCCCTTCCACCAGTCTAAGGCTACTCCTTCCAATAGTACTGGAAGTAGTATTACTGGTAGTACTACTGGTTCCCTTTTTTTTTTTTTTAAAGATTTTATTTACTTATTCATGATCGACATAGAGAGAGAGAGAGAGAGGGGAACAGAGACACAGGCAGAGGGAGAAGCAGGCTCCATGCAGGGAGCCCGACGCGAGACTCGATCCCGGGACTCCAGGACGGCGCCCTGGGCCAAAGGCAGGCGCTTTCATCAATGTCAATGTCATTGACAATGACAATGTCATCACTTTCTAGAAGAATATGCAGAGAATGCCTCCGAAGAAGGCAAAATATATGGAGAAGGACGCAGCGCCAGGGAATCTGCATACAGGAGACCTGTTCACCTTTATGTGTGTGGCCGTGGCCAGGTCAGCAAGTTCTCTTTCAAAACTACCCCTATTTCCAAAGAAATCTTACAAGATGTGATTATTAATGAAGCTAAAGCAATTTAAAAAAAAAAACTAAGCTCCGGTGTGAGGGTGTGTGTGTGCGTGCCTGAACCCACAACCCTGAGATCAAGACTTGAGTTGAAATCAAAAGTCAGAAACTTAACTGGTCGAACCACCCAGGTGCCCTTTAAAACAATTTTTAATCGTTAATTTTTAGTTAACTTGGGTCCAACACCTTTATAGATATTTGGAACGGCCTTCCTCTGCAGCAAAACCAGGTTAGTAGCAGAACAGAAAGAGCAGTTAACATCCAGGTCAAGAGACCTGACCAGACCAGGAGTTGTGCGCTTAAATGCCTGCAGGGGCAGGTGGATACTAAAAGGAGAGAAGGGAGCTTAAGACCTAAAGCAGTTCTCTATCCTTAAATAGACCCAGGTCACACCCTGCCTCCATTCCCATTCCAGCATCTTCAAAAGCTGGTCTTGGGTTCTTCTGCTGTATATCTTGTAATTCTCAAAACATCTTGCCTCTGCTCCCTATGGGGTCTTTTCTTTACTCTATCTGGCACAAGGTCTGCTGGTACTTTTGCTCTTAAGACTGGACTTAAATATCCTTTTCCTTCTTTTGCTCCAGTTCTGAATATAAATCCTGTTTGTCAAAATGCTCCTCGAAGGGATATCCTACGTTAATTCTCCTCTTTGCTTTGCCTGTCTCCAACATTCCCCCAAGATGATCTGTAATATGCTCCAAAGGCTCAGCCCTGTATCTCTAGCTCCAATATTTCTCCTAGTTTCCTGATTCCTTTTCTGCTCGGCTTCCAAAATGCTTCCACTTGACACTTTTAGAAGCCTGGAATCTAAAGCAGAATGAATGCTTTTCCTTTCTGTTCCCCCAAACTGTCTTCCCCCAGACACCCCAATCTCTGCATATCACTCAGCTAACTCCATTCAAAAATGTGGTGTCCATCTAATTCCTCCATTTTTAGATAATGACCAAATCTTCTCAAGTTTTCCTTTGTGAATGCGTCCGCCTTTCTAGCCAGCAGTAGTATCACCCTAGCTGAGGGCTTGTGTCACCACAGGTGAACTTCTGAAGTGGTCTAAGTGGTCACCTATCCCTTTGGGTTCCTTTTGCAAGCTATTAACTGTTTTATCTCAGAATAAAACAGAATCAGAATCTCAATGGCTCCTGTTGAAATCTGGAAAATCAATTCCTATAGTCAACAAACTGAGTGTGGCAAGTAGTAGTGATAGTTTTCCACCAGCCTATGAGGAGAAAGGCCACATTCCACCTCCACCCCCCCCCCCAAGAACACGGGGCAGCACAGATCTATGCCAGTAGTTCTCAACAAGGGGCATTGTTGTTTTGCCCCCAGGGAATATCTGGCAATGTCTGGAGACATTTTCAGTTGTGTGGGGGTGGGGTGCTCACCATCCTGTAATGCACAGGACAGCCTCCCCACCACAGGGAATCATCTGGCCTCCAGATCATTCTGGACAGGCACTGACCGACAGTGCCAAAGTCAAAGCAATGTAAGCCCAAGAGCAGGCTGGTATGAAAGGATCCTGAAAGAAAGGAGAAAGCATTTTATGGCAGCCAGAGAAGACTGTTTTGGTTACTTAGTCTTCTTGGCACCAGAGAGAAAGAAGGGTTTGGAAACAAAGACCTATTTGCATTTGCAAAAACAAAAACAAAAAGAAAACCCACAAAACAAAACACAACCACTGCCATTTCTGTACTGATAAGTAATAACATTATGAATGCTTGCATTTTAGTCAACAAAAAAATGCTGTTATCTGGAACTGTGGGCAACCCTAATGAACCAAGACTCACTGCTGCTCGAACAAGTGCGGACCTAACCATTGAACGTTATAGACACCTGTCATTTAAACTCATTCTGTCGGGCAGCCCGGGTAGCTCAGCGGTTTAGCGCTGCCTTCAGCCCAGGGCCTGATCCTAGAGACCAGGGATGGAGTCCCACGTCGTCGGGCTCCCGGCATGGAGTCTGCTTCTCCTTCTGCCTGTGTCCCTGCCTCTCTCTCTGTGTGTCTCATGAATAAATAAAAATAAAATCTTAATAAATAAATAAATAAATAAACTCACTCTGTCAACCTGCAAACTTCACATCAGCAATCCTAGAATAATTATTTCTCAGACAAGCGCAGTACATTCCTATATCTATACTGTGGTTCACGCATCTCCTTGGTCTATAATGTCCACCAATCTGTTGCTTTACCTAAATCTAAGCCATCCCCTTTTATGATGCACAGTTCCAACCTCTCCTTCCATAAGCCCATCTGTCCAGGCTATTTATTTTAACGCTGGCAATCTTCTACTGTTCCTACTGGCATTTCTTAACACATCTACCTGGTCTCTACAATTAAAAATGTAATTTCCTTGAGGCCAAAGACCCTGATGTAAACTTACACACCCCTGAGACTGATCAGAGAGAGCTCTCTGCATAGAGCAAAATCATCCCACCCCGTCCTCCCAGTTACTGGTAATGGATGCTGCCTGTATTAACAGTGAGCCTTTGCTGAGTATTTCCTATGTGCCAAGAGCTGTTTTAAGCGCTTGACATCTAACATCTCCCTCAATACTCCTGTTCTCCCCACTTTGTAGTAAAGGAGACAGAAGTACAGAATGGGGCAGCAGCCTGTCTTAAGGTTGTCCAGCTAAGAGGTGGTAGAGAGGATTCAAACTCAAGCACTATGGCTCCAGGGACCCGGCTATGGCACATGAACAATTTCTGTTTTTTTTTTTTTTTAAAGATTTTATTAATTTATTCACAAGAGACACAGAGAGAGAGAGACAGAGAGAGAGGCAGAGACAGAGGCAGAGAGAGAAGCAGGCTCCATGCAGGGAGCCCGACATAGGACAAGATCCTGGGTCTCCAAGATCACACCCTGTGCTGAAGGCAGCGCTAAACTGCTGAGCCACCCGGGCTGCCCACGTGAACAATTTCTGCTTCTGCATGTGCTAAGCTCTCACCGTCCAGAGGCCACATATGTCAAAAAAAAAAAAAAAAAAAAAAAAAAAAAAAAAAAAAAAAAAAATTGCTCCCAGCTTTCTTGAATAGCAAGAAACTGAACAAGATATATATCTTAGTTTAGCAGTTCCAGCAACTAGCAGACCTTTATAGGATTAACTGAATAATATTACATCAAGAGTATTTTTTATGAAGAATATTTTTTAAAAAATGATCTCTTGCAAAATATCAAGTGGCTTAAAATGTTTTGGAACAAAAGTTGACCAGGTCAATTCCTCACAAATTTGGTTGCCCAATCAAAATGGACAGGTTAGTTCTAATGCATTTGCAGGGACAACTGAACCCTTCTGAGAAGGCAAGTGTGGTCGAGCGCCCAAGCATTGGCCTGACTCCCGGGTGACACAGAGCATGCCTACCACCGCCTCCCAGGTCCTCATCTGTGAAATGAAGCCAGTGACCCCTGCTTAATAAGAGTCTATCAGGTGGATATAAAATGCTTTCCCTGGTCTTTTGTAAATCCTCAGTAAATTCTTCCTTTTCATTGATCTTTTTTTTTCTTTAAGATTTTATTTACTTGAGAAAGTGAGAGAGCACAAACAGGGGCGACAGGGAGAAAAAGCCTCTCCCCACAGAGCAGGGAGCCTGACTCGGAGCCTGATCCCAGGGTGACCTAAGCCCAAGGCAGACACTTAACCCACTGAGCCACCCAGTTGCCCTCCATTTATCTTTGAGAGGAACCAAAATTAGCCCTACTTTGGAATTCTCTACCCTCCATACCACCTGCTGTGACAGCAATAAAACTAGATCATAGCTGATTGCTTAGCTCCAAGACTCAAAACCTTCAATGGCTTTTGACAATCCAAAGGATAAACTCCAACACTCCTTAAAACTCCCCAGTCTCCTTTTGTTACTGTGTTTTCCCCAATTCTCTTCTCCTAAAACCTAACCCCAGCTCCTGAAGAACCTGTGTCTCCCCTAATGGTCCTGATCATTGTTCCTTCCTCTGAACCTACAGGCAGACTGTGGAACCCCTGGGGTTTGTACCACACCTACACAATATCAGATTTGTTGGATATAGTTCTAAACTCTCCATTAAAAGAGAAACTTCTATGGGATGCTTGGGTGACTCAATAAACTAACCAATCCAAATAAAATAGGTCTCCACTGGGATCCCTGGGTGGCGCAGCGGTTTGGCGCCTGCCTTTGGCCCAGGGCGCGATCCTGGAGACCCGGGATCGAGTCCCACATCGGGCTCCCGGTGCTTGGAGCCTGCTTCTCCCTCTGCCTGTGTCTCTGCCTCTCTCTCTCTCTCTCTCTTTCTGTGTGTGTGTGACTATCATAAATAATTAAAAAAAAAAAAACATTAAAAAAAAAAAATAGGTCTCCACTATCTCCAAAGAAGGGGAGGCAGTAGTGCATTAAGGTTAGCATCAAACTGGAATTTGAACGCCAGCTCTATCACTTTCCAGCTGAGTGATGCTGAGCAAGTTACCTGATCTTCTACAGCATCAGCCTCTGCAGCCAACAGATTAGCTAACATGTGTAAGATGGCAGTAAGAAATTAAGTGGGTGGCTCAGTGGGTTAAGCCTCTGCCTTATCACTTGACGGATGAGCACTGGGTGTTATTCTGTATGTTGGCAAATTGAACACCAATAAAAAACATTATTATTAAAAAAAAAAAAAAGCCTCTGCCTTAGGCTCAGGTCATGATAGACTCCTGGGATAGAGGCCCCCACGTTGGGCTCCCTCGCTCAGCAGGGAGTCCGCTTCTCCCTCTTCCTCTGTGTCTCCCGTCACTTGTGCACTTTCTCGCTCACTCTCTCTCAAATAAACAAACAAAATCTTAAAAAAAAAAAAAGGGGGGGAATTAAACGAGATGACACAGGTAGAGCACCAAAAACATCTGCCACCCAGCACGTGATCAGTATAACTGTTGGCTGTAAAACAAGAGTCAAATTGTGAAGCCCTGGTAATTATCTTTGTTAAACTCATAAAAAAAAAACAAATCATAAGACAGTACTCATACCAAAAAGACTCACTTCTTTGCAACAATATACTAATTACGACTTTAGTAATTTTCTTAATAGCTCAAGCCTGTAAAGCAATCAAATAACATTAATTACCTCTAATTAAGCAAACAAACAAAAAAGAGTCCTGCTTCTGGGCACAGCACTCACTGAAACTGTAGTCTGAAGGGCCTTTTAACTCCTCTGAGCGGACAGAAGGAGGTAAAAGTTTACAACTAAGCAGAGGTCAAGTTGCTAAAGAAGTGGAGCGTATGGAAGGGTGTGAGTGTATTCGGGAAAGCAAGCTCAACGGTGCAAATGTTCAACGCCATGAGAAGATCCTGGCAAAACCCATCAAAGGATCTACGCTTTGGGGGCAGCCGGGAGTGCAGAATTAGGTGCCACAGGTGACTGTTCCTGGGAGGCAGGTGTCATCTCAAGTGCAAGGGCGCTGCTCGGGGAATGCGCACCCCCCGCGCTGGGGTGAGCTCGCCATGGGAGATGCTGGGCCCCGGGTCGGCTGATACCTGATACGGGGCAGGGGGCATCCCCGGACTGGCAGGTAAGTCTGGCCAACTCCAGGGGCGCTTCCTAACTTCGGAGCAGGGGCTGCAGGAGAGAGGGCAGGGCAGCAAACGCTCTGCTCGGAAAGACCGTGCCTGCGTTTTCAGCTACCTTTTTAGTTAAAATTGGGAGGTGGGGGTGAAATGGGATAGCGGGGGGCACGTGGCATCGGAGGGGACACGTCTCTGCAAAGTGCCCCCAAAGGCCCCGGGCTCCGGGGCTCCCAGGGCCCGACGGCTCGCAGAGAACACAGGGCGCGCGCGGCTCTCCGACGCCACTCAGGGCTCGAGCTCCGGCTCCGGCTCCCGCTCCGGCTCCGAAGCTTCTAGAACAGCTCCCACCCCCCTTCGCGCCAGCTGCCGCCACTGCCAGCCCAGCCCTCCTCACAGGAGCGGGGACCTGCTCCGCCAGAGGCCTGGAGGGAGATCGGGGGCCCGCCGGGCGCCGACAAGGGGGCTCCCGGGTCCCGTTAGGAGAAGCCCCCGCCGCCAGCGCACTCACCAGCGCGCCTCCGCGCAGCAGCCGCGCCGCCGCCGCCTCCATGACCCCAAGTGGCCCTGCCAAGCCGCGAAGTCGCCGCTCCGCGCCTCGGCGCCCGGCGCCAGCGCGCGGGGGCGGAGCCAGAGCCCCAGCCCCGCCCCCAACACACCTCCCCGGCCCCGCCCCTTCCCGCCTACGGAACCCCAAGAGAGACACACAGCCCCCTCTCCGCCTTTGCCCTGCGTCCTGCTCACGCGAGACTTGGAGGAAGCAGCGGGGCGGGAAGAGAGTCGGAGACACAACAAACATGGCGGCGGCGGCGGCGGCGACGGTGACGAAGGCGGCGGCGGCGGCGGCGGCGGCGACGGCAGCGGCGTTAAACAAGGCAGTGGGAGTTACTCGGTGCGGTGGTCCGGTGGTAAGTAGCAGGCTTCCGGCTCCGGCGGCAGCGACACAGCGGAGCGGGACGGTTAGGAAGGAGCGGCAGGAGGAGGGGAGAGCCGGGGTTCGGGGCCGGGAGTCCGTCTCGGCGGAGGGTTGGGCGTGGTCGGCCGGCCGGCAGGTCGGCAGGGTCACGACCCGGGATGTTCCCGGCCCGAGCGCGGAGTGTGCTGTCGGTGGGCTCCGGGAGCCCCGAGGGAGCGGCGCCTGTGGGCAGGGGCTGGAGACGCCCGGGTAGGGACTGCCTCTCGCTCTGACAGGTGGTCGTGGGGGGGCGGGGCGGGGTCCCCCCGGGGTCGCGTCTTCACCGGGCCCGGGTCCTGGGGCTCGGCGGAGGCGCGGGGCTCCTGGGTGCTCCGAATCCTGATGAGGATGCTGCCCGACGCCAGTCTTGGGCTGCTCCTCGGGAGGACTTTTTAAAACCTCCGTCTGTTTACCTGATGGTCCAGCCTGGGTTAGCTTCTGCTGTTGGTGCCCCCTCCAGTTCTGCGGAGATGTGAAGTCTGGGGGGGGGGGGGGTGCTTCGCAGCAAACACCTCTTCAGGCTCCTAAACCAGGAGTGCGGATAGCCAAGCCGCGCACCCACCAAGGGCTCTGCAACTGTGAATTTGAAATGAAGTTAAAAACCAGTTCTAGCTACTGCTAACCAACCACGTGGCCCGTTTAGTGTCCGGTCCCCCCCCCTCCCCCCCGCTTCGTGTGCGGTTCAGGAACCCCAGCGAGGAGTGACGAGCGGGAGGAGGAGAAACGGGCGCTTTAAATTGTGGCTTCTAATGAAATTTCATGTTCAGGAGAGACAGAACTTACCTGGAAACAAAATCGAAAAACGTCCGGACTGACGGTTTTGAAATTCCACTTAATTTCAATTTATGATGTGCCTTCCACACAGCTAACAGGTTGTTGTTGGGAAATCGTTCCAGGGAATGGAGATGTTTTGTATTTTTGCCCCCAGGGGGGAGTTCAGACTGGTTCTTGGAAAACCCTGTGTTTGGGATTGCGATAGAAAGCATAATAAAGATGGGAATCAAATGTTCCCTTGTGGGAGATGCCCAGAAGTTTTCTTTTTAAGCCTTTCGCACAAGTGTTTCCCTGCAAGGCTAGCACGTTATTTTTATGCAATTCTAGTTGGGCAGTACTGTACGAGGCTGACCCTGTGAGTGTACGATATTGTGCACAAATGAGATTAATAACTTGAATTAAGAAAGATGCTAAAAGTGAAATCTTCACAAATCCACCAGAAGAGGGGAGGGGAGTCAGATTAGTGCGTGTTATTATTCTTTGGTGATGCTTTGGAACTTTTGTTGACGTGAACCTGTTGCTCTGTTCTCCAATCACCTGTTATATTAGTTTTCTTTTCTGGTAATGGTAAAATTGGTAGAAGTTCTTTTCTTAGCTCATTAAACCTGTAGATGCGAATTAACTTTTTCTCATAAAGGTTTTGATTCGTGGTGTGCTTTTCTTTGCAGACCTCTGTATGGCTTTTCAATTTTAGTTGAAATTCCCTCCATGGCCTTTTGGAGTCCCTTGGTGTGTCTCCAGAGTAAATTTCGATTACTCTACATTTCATCAATGTTGGAGTGGCAAGAAAAAGGAGGAACTGATTTGGGGTGAAAAGGTTAGAATGTGTAGCTTCTGTTTTGGATATCTTCTGACTTTGTATTTTACTTCTGTGTTATGTTTTTTGATTTCTCAAAGCCTCATAATGTCCCTTTTTGCGTTCAAGGAATTTTTTTTTTTTTTTTTTGGACAGTTCTGTAATCAGAGAAATGTGTTCTAATTGTCTTTGAAGGACCATGTTGCTCTTTATACTAATCAGTCCTCATTTGTCAGGCTTTTCCATTGATGTGTATTCTATGGCAGAGTAAATCTTTGAGTGACCATAATTATTGGGCTATAAATTAAGCACACCTATTGAACTGCAGTCACTTCATTTGTAGAGGCCTACCTAACGGCCAAATTAAGCTATTACATAAGTTAGTTGCTTAGTGTTCTACTTTATGGTTAGTAACCCTCAAATGGTAGGTGAATAAAATAGATCTTCTATTCCCTAATCATGTTCTCAGAATTCTCCCATAGCTTTTAAAAAAGATCGACATTGGGAAGAAAGTAGGTTATAGAGAGTTCCTGTGTCACTGCTCTTTCATAGTTGTGGCTGTCTTCTAATTCACATCACGATGCCTGTTTTGTTAGTTCCTGGTTAAGAGGGTATGTGTGTGTGTGTCAGCAACTTCCCATTTATAATGTGAGACTGAAGAAGTAGTATCAGAAGACTTCATTACGAATAAATCCTTTATCAGAAACCAAGGAAAGTCAGAGAATAGTTTTAAGTTCTGTGGCTCAGTGGTTGAATGTCTGCCTTTGGCTCAGGTCATGATCATGGGGTCTGGGATCGAGTCCTGCATCAGGCTCCTTGTGGGGAGCCTGGCTCTCCCTCTGCCTGTGTCTGCCTCTCTGTGTCTCTCATGAATAAATAAATAAAATCTTTAAAAAAAAAAAAAAAAAAAGTGGGCAGCCTGGGTGGCTCAGTGGTTTAGCGCTGCCTTCAGCCCAGGTTGTGATCCTGGAGACCCGGGATCTAGTCCCACGTCAGGCTCCCTGCATGGAGCCTGTTTCTCCCTCTGCCTGTGTCTCTGCCTCTGCCTCTCTCTCTCTCTCTCTCTCTCTCTCTCTCTGTTTCGCTCTGTGTCTTTCATGAATAAATAAATAAAATCTTTATTTTTTTTAAAGATTTATTTATTTATGATAGACAGAGAGACAGAGACACAGAAGGAGGGAGAAGCAGGCTCCATGCCGGAAGCCAGACGTGGGACTCGATCCCGGGACTCCAGGATCGCGCCCTGGGCCAAAGGCAGGCGCTAAACCGCTGAGCCACCCAGGGATCCCCAATAAAATCTTAAAAAAAAAAAAGTTAGCTGCTCAAAGATAAAGAGGTTTCCATGTTCTTCTGGGATATCATGGCTTCCTTTTTATTTTTATTTTTTTTAAAGATTGATTTGTTTATTGGAGAGAGAGAGTGGGAGAGAGAGAGCATGAGCAATGGGGAGAGGACAAGCAGACTCTTCACTGAGCCAGGAGCCCAACATGGGGCTTGATCCCAGGACCTCAGGATCATGACCTGAGCCGAAGTCAGATGCTTAACCAACTGAGCCACCCAGGAGCCCCTCAAAGCTTATTTCTTAAGTACTTCTTTCCTTCACTAGTGTGGGTAGCCCTTGGTTGTTTTGTGAGAACCTTATTTTTGAGCCTTGAATGGATAATTTAGGAGAAACTATTGGTATAAAGATAGTTCGGGTACATTCTACCCAGTTTATACAGACATGGACCTACATCCCATGGAATCCCATAGTAGACCCAGCTTAACTTTAATCAGAGTAATCACAGGGAGGACTCAAAAATTTTGCCATAGCAAAAGGAATGATAATCATAGAGTATAGGAATAATTCTCTGGTTGGTATAATTAGATATCATTTAGTAGAAAGAGTAGATCAGGCTAGGAATATACCACCCAAATCTGCGGTAAAGTTGGGAGAACTCACATATGTTTCTTTTTCTGATGATATGATCTTAACATATTGAAATTTTATGTGAGTTATTTTTTGGCTAACAGGCTCCAAGATGTTGAATTTGTGGCTCTTGGAAAAGATATCTTTAGTAAAAACATTATAGTTTGCTGAAGTCCTAAAGTAGATTTTTATGGTATGTTTGTAAAGGTTTTTAAACTTATCAGTGTTTTAGGGGCATCTCTAGATTTCAGTTAATTTGTGGAGTTCTTAGATTAAATTCTCAGAGACTAATGATTACTTCAATAAGGACAGGAAGATGGCTTGTATATAAAACCTTTATTTTCTTTTGATATTAGGAAGTCTTATGTAGTTCCGCAGTTATTGTTCTTTTTCTACTCATTATTGCTTGGAAATAGTGACTTGAGGTGGAGATAGCTGGATTTTGAACCAAAGACTATTCAGATTCAGGTAAGGGCCTGTCGCGAGGTGTGTGTGTGTGTGTGTGTGTGTGTGTGTGTGTATGAGAAAAAGCGATTATGTGAGAGAGATGTGATGAAGGTCAGGTGAGCACAAAAAATGCTTAGGGATGGAATGATGCTTATTTTTTAAACTGCAGAATATCTGAGGTTGAAAACCATTTCAATATATTTAAAACTCTTAATTTAAGAACAGATTGTTTTATATTTACAATATTATCTTCCCTTTTCTCATTGGCATTCTTTATTTTGTTGTTGTTTTTTTAAAGTCCTTCATGCATTGTGATTGAAAATCACCGCGCAATTTATGGCAGAGAACGCAGTGAAATTTATAATGTGACAATGTGATAATAGCCAAGACTGTCAAAATATGCCAGCCATCCTCTGTAATTAGGCTCATTTGTGTTCTTAAAACTTGAGATGCATGTATAAAAATACCATTTTCTTCTGCTTGCTTACTGGCAATCTCCTGCATTTTTTCTGCACTGTCACATGTTTTACCATAGCAGTGTTAGGCTTTCTAATCAGGAGTTGGTCAGATTTATCTTGTATTGAAGCCTACTAGAGTATATTCAGATATTTTCCAGTGGAAGCATATCTCAATTTTCTTATAGATTAGCAAGAAGTGATGCTAAGTTGCAATGTAAATACCAGGAGTTCTTTCTTAATTATAACTTTCATAATTAGGACACAATCTATAGGGCCTTCCCAATCCTCATACCATTTATTTTCTTTTTTCCTTTTATTGTGGAGGCCTCTTCCTCTAGTATTATATTAAGTAGCAGTAGTAATAGCAATCATCCTGGTCTTGTTCTTGATTCTAAAGGGAATGCAACTAAATTTTCTCCATTAATTGGTGTAGATTTTCTAAAGATAGCCTTTATCGGCTTGAGGAAGTTTAAACATTCCAATTTGAATAAATGATTAGTCTATTATTTTCTTGCACCTAATTAACTTAGTGTTGCCTTTGGCACTCAGATACCATTCTGATTGTTTTTCTTATGTGAGTGGACTGCCTTTTTTTTTCTCTCTAGGGAGTTTTATATTCTTTTTGTGTTCTTTGAGATTTTAAAATATCAAATGTGTAAGTGGTTTTCTTATATTCTGTTTTGCATTTTATGATCCTTTTCCATCTGAAAGGGATCTTTAATTTTGGAAATTTCTTGATTGTTACTTTTTAAAAAAAACGATTTCACTTTTGTTTACATTTCTTTTTTTCTGGAACTCATTTTATAACTCTATACCTTTAATGTATATTTTTGCATTGTTTCCCACCTGTGTGTGTTTTGTTGTCCTTCTTTCCTTTCCCTTTTGTTGAGATATGATCTTATAGATTAATGTTAATCTTTTTCTTCTACCGATTATTGTTGATCTTATTCTTAATAATATTTTTCTTTGGAGCTGACTGGCTCACTTTTCCCCCCACTAACCAGAGGGCAAATTTTAAAGGACAAATGAACAGAATCAACAGTAGTCACAGAACAAATAGTAATAAACTGATTAGGAAGCAGAGAGAGTGAGTTCAGACAAGCCTGGTAAGATGAGAAAAAGCAACGGAAACAAACCTGTTCAGAAACCAAAAATAATCCTTAAGATTAAGAAATTTGAGCCAGCCCAAAGCAAGTGATTTAAAGATGGTACCTAGAAGAGTCAAATAAGATAGAAGTTTGGGAAATTGCAATTTGGACTATGTGGATTAATGAGACAAAGGTAGACCACGTTCTTTCATTGTAACTAAAGAACATTAAAACAATCTTTTACCATGCTCAGTTGACGAGTTTGTTGATAGAAAAAAGGGAAAATACTGAATCTGGGACAGAGGAATGTTTTGACCTGAGGTATAACTATTTTTGCTGCAAAAATAGCTGAGAACATGCCGTATGTTACAGGTATTGGGAAATACTTTACATACAGATACTTGTAAAACTTAAACCAGCCACTGCCCATTGGTATTATTATTCCATTTTACAAAGTAAGAAATTACAGCGAAAAAAAAAAAAAAGAAATTACAGCGAGAGAAGTTTCTATTCAGAGTCTTCAAGCTAGTAAGTTTGGCATAACACTATAATACTCTGTTCCTTCCGAGGATAGACTTTCGGTGGCCTCAGCTTTCTAGAAAACAGTGAAAAGAGGTAATAATAATAATACCTTTTAAAAACCCCTAGACATCTTCCAAGAAGGGAAGAAAAGAACTATTCACAAATGTTGCATTAAGAACAATGAAAATTTGCTCTCTGTACATTTTTATTTCGATAAATATGTTCAGAATAAAGAACAAGTTAACTGTGAACAGAGAGGAAGACAAGAAATACAGAAATTAAATCAACTTGGGGCCAGTAAACAAGAGAAATAAAAACCAGCCCTGTGTCCTTCATTAGTTGCTAAAATATCACTGCATTGTTGTACAGTACCACATTCTCTAGGAGGAACATAGGGTTAGTATATATCTAGAAGAGTACAGTTAAGTTAGTTGAGACAGAAGTTTTGGTCTTAAAACATTGGTCAAGCTACTGCTGTCAGTTGGTAAATGTGCCATCAGTGGATCCCTCTCATTTCTCAACTCTACAACACTTTCTTTGGAAAACAGGCTGAAAAGTACCCAGAGTAGTCCAAACATTCTCAGAGAAGAAAAATTTAATGGGTAGACTTAAATGACTGAGATATTAAAATTTTTATTATTGGGTACATGTAATATTAGTGTGAGAGTACACAAAAATAGACCAGTGGAACAATAGAGAATCTAGAAATAGGGTGACATATCTATAATCACCTGATTTAGGAAAGGAAAGTGGTAATAGAGTCTAATGGAGAAGTGCATGTTGCTAGGACAGTTGGCTCTCTCTGGAAAAAAGTATATTTTGACTCTTATCTCACACTGTACATACACAAAGCTCAATTCCAGATAAAAATATGAAAGGTAGGGACGCCTGGATGGTTCAGTGGTTGTCTTTGGCTCAGGTCGTGCTCAGGTCTTGATCCCGGAGTCTGGGATCGAGTCCCACATCAGGCTCCCTGCGAGGAGCCCACTTTTCCCTCCGCCTATGTCTCTGCCTCTCTCTCTCTCTCTCTCTCTGTGTCTCTCATGAATAAATAAATAAAATCTTTAAAAAAAAAAAAAAGAATCAAATATGAAAGGTAAAAAATAGTAAAGCTCTTAGAAGAAACTGCGGAAGAGAATTTCAAGAAAGATATTGGCAAGGACACAACTCAATGTAAAGGAAAAAAATGGGTAAATTGGACTGTGTTAAGAACTTCTATTTATCAGATTATCTTTAGGAAAGTGAAAAGGCAACCAGAGAGTGAGAGAAGACACTGAAAAAATATATATCTAATAAACAACTCATATCCAGAATATTATAAAGAACTATTACATATTAATTAGAAAAAAGAAAGCCTAATAGAAAAATAAGCAGAAGACTTTAACAGATACTGAAAATAGGGATCCCTGGGTGGCGCAGCGGTTTGGCGCCTGCCTTTGGCCCAGGGCGCGATCCTGGAGACCCGGGATCGAATCCCACATCGGGCTCCCAGTGCATGGAGCCTGCTTCTCCCTCTGCCTGTGTCTCTGCCTCTCTCTCTCTCTGTCTCTGTGACTATCATAAATAAATAAAAATTAAAACAAAAAAAAAAACAGATACTGAAAATAGAGGGTAGCTCCATGACTAACATAAAAAGTAAACAACTTCATTATTTATCAAAGAATAGAAATGGGGCAGCCCGGCTGGCTGGCTCAGTGGTTTAGCGCTGCCTTTAGCCCCGGGCATGATCCTGGAGACCCAGGGATCCAGTTCCACATCAGGCTCCCTGCATGGAGCCTGCTTCTCGCTCTGCCTGTGTCTCTGCCTCTCTCTCTCTCTCTCTCTCTCTCTCTCTCTCATAAATAAATTAAAAAAAAAAATGAAGACCAGTGTGATACTAACTTGCACCCTCTGGAGTGGGTTCAATGAAGAAGGCAAAAAACTACGCGTGTTAGCAAGGGTGTGGAAGAACAAAGTTCTTATTCATTGCAGGTAGGAGTGTAAATTGGCATAAGCACTTTGAAAAACCATTTTGCATTGTCTAAAGCTGAATGTATTGCAAATCCTGTGACATAGCAATATCATAGTCAGGGTAGCAGAGCCCTTGCCCTGGCTCTAGGGGACAGTACTGGAAGGGTCTACCGGGGGGGTTCCTGGAATGCTAGTGACCTGTTCCCATCGTGGGTCAGACTTCATGGATACGTTCACTTTGTGACGACTAGTTGAGCTCTTCCTGTACAATTGATGTGCTCTTCTGTGTGTGTGCTGTGCTTTGAGAAAAAGTTAAGCATAAATGTTGAGAAGTGACTAATCTTTAGCTTTAGATTCACTCTACTGGCTTTTAAAGATGAGAACTTTTTAAGATAGAAATTACTCATGAAATAGTTGGAGTTTAAGGAAAAAATAGCAGAAGACATATTTAAGAAGACCTTATATATTTGCATAAAAATATTTCTACTGGAAGAAAAGAAATTTGTCTCCTAAGTGCTAGACTTTTTTTTTTTTAATCTTGTTCTGACTAAACAACTTTTTGGTTATTTGATTTCTGAATTTGGGCCATAATATGGGAGGGTGAATTTAGTTTCTGATTATAATATTTCATATGAGACTTTCCTCTACATTAGCATCAGAAATTTTTTGTTTTCTTTCTTCATTACCAACCCCCCGCCCCCAACCCATTCTCAGAGTGAATAGGATCATGGGTAGTGGCAGAGGTGGTGATTTGGGTTTCTAAGGCAGAGGTCCATAAACTATGGCCTATAGGCCAGTCTGGCCCCAAGGCCTGCTTATGCTCAATTTGTTTATACATTATTTGTGCCTGCTTTTAGCTATAATGACAGAGTTGAATAGTTGGAACCAGAGACCTTATCACCTGCAGAACCTAAAATACTGTCTGGCCTTTTTATGGAGAAGGTTTGCCACTCCCTTTTCTAGAGCACCTATTTCTAGAGTAGTCATTCATGTGAACCCTATGATTTGAGGGCCTTGCTGCTTGAAATCATAATCACTAGCTATATATAGCTATTTCTATTTAAAAAAAAAAAACAAACAAACCTCAGGTCATTTGTATTAGCCACCTTTGAAGTGCTTGTTGTTATGTGTGGCTAGTAGAACTCTGCTGGACAACAGAGACATGTAACATGTCTATCTTCCAGAAAATTTGTCTGGCCCTGACTGAGCCTTTTTTTTTTTTTTTTTAACTGTCTCCTTTATTGATAATCCCTGCTGCTATGCCTTTTCTTTCATATAGATTTTCTTTTTTTTTTCAGTCTTTGTAATTTTGTCCATCCTCTTATGACTGAGTTTAAGTCCTAGTTTATTTAAATATTAAATATATTAAATTTTGAAAATTTTATGTCTGTGTTCCCTAGTTCACCAAGAAGATGATAAGATAGTTCAAGGCAGGTACTATATACTCTGTTGCTTTGTATATTGTCTTGCACATAGTAATCTTTGTCACTGTTGTTTTAATACGTACCAGATCTCCCTAAGTAGTGTGAAATTATTTCAGTTTTTTTCCCCCTAGGCATAACAAACTAAACTTCAAAAGAAAAAAGAAAAAACAAAACAAAGCAAAGATGGGTGAAAAGAAACCAGAGCCTTTGGACTTCGTGAAAGATTTCCAAGAATATCTGACTCAACAGACTCATCATGTGAACATGATTTCTGGATCAGTTAGTGGGGACAAAGAAGCAGAGGCTCTTCAGGGAGGTAGACTCATTTTAATACTATTAAATAATTCATTTCTTACAAATATATTAATGCTTGTGTATAATTTTCCATACAGTGAAGACCACTATTCACTAATGTGAATCATCCCATTCTTACTTAGAAATACACAGGACAATTTGTTTTCCTTCTGAAACATGTCAGATTTTTGTTGAGGGAGAATGAAACTTCCCAAGGGCTTAACCTGATCTAGGGAGGCATTATGGTCCTGTTGGAAGGTTAGGAGTTCTAAATATCCTTCCCGTAGTCTAAGTTCTGTGAGCTAACGGTAGACACAAGGAGCCCACAGAGGGCAGAGCATCAGCTTCACTACACAAAGGATTTGGCCATTAGGAAATCTGGATTAGATTAAATCAGAAACCAGAGACACAATAGGAGTTTTTGTTTCTTCTCTTGAAATGAAAGGGCTGACCACATTTCCTTCTCTAGACAGAGGACCAGAATAGAGAAAGCAGAGACCCACTTGGAGCCTGCTACAGAGAGACTTTTGTCTGGTTTACTTACCACACAGACTATTACTCTATTTCTGAATGTATCTCAGGGGTCAACAGACTACTCCCCATGGGTCCAATCTGGACTGCTAATCATTTTTGTATGACCTGCAAATTAAAAGTGATTTCTACATTTTAAAATGGTTGGGGAAAAAAAATCAATACTATATTATGGGGGAAAAAAAGAGTAATATATACGAATTATATGAAATTCAGACTGCAGCATCCATAAATAAAGTTTTAGTAAGATGTAGTCACACTTACTTGTTTACATATTTTCTGTAACTGTTTTTGTGCTGTAATAGTGGACCTGAGTAGTTGTGATAGAGAACAGATGGCCCACAAAGCCTAAAGTACTTAGTATCTGATCCTTAATGGGAGAAGTTTGCTGACCCCTGACATAGTCTATAGCCTTGTTGTCCAGGGACTAGCAGCAGAGAGCAGGCATCACCTGGGAGGTTGTTAGAGGTGTAAAATGTCAGTCCCCACTACAGATTCTACTGAATAAGAATCTGTGTTTTAATAAGCTCCCCACATGATTAATATACACATTAAATTTTGAGAGTCACAGATTTGGGAGAGAAATCAAAGATGGGGACACTAAGCCTTGTCCTTCAGCGCAGTAGTACTATTGAATATTGCATTTGCACCAGCTAGCAAAGTCACTTCACTTCTCCTGGTGAAGGATGGGGCTTGACTTGCTCATACTAGAGCTGCTATTTCCTGGGGTGGAGACGTGTTTTTCCCAAGAAATTGTAGGAATAAAAATCTCCACCCCCCCACCCCCCCACCCCGACACTATAGTGTACAGATTCCTAGACTGGGATTCAGGAGACCAGGGATGTAGTACCCACTGCTTGGCTGCTTTTCTTGGTTATGAGCACTTGCCCCTTCAGTTTCTTTATATGGATAAAGAAGTAGTTGGGTTAAATTAAAAACAAAGGACTAGACAAACATCTTTTAGTTTTCAGATTCTTACAGTTCTAACATTGAGAGGTATCAGATACAGTATCTTCCTTTTACATGCTGTTAGAATTTTAAGATCTTAAATGCATCCCAGAATCTAGAACATGTGTATAAACCAAATGAAACAGTGCAAAGCTCAACATTAATTGCTTTAGACTACAGTAAATTGAATTAGGATTTGGGGAAATTATCTTGACTGCTAATTATAATACTTGTAGAAGTGGCTAGAATCTTAAACGTTTATAATTTTGCCATTACTATTTGCCATTACTGCCCTATGTTTTCCACACCTGTCAAATGAGGATAATACCCTCTTCTCTTCTTCAAAAGCATGTTGAGGTCTGATAAAATTTATGTGTAATGTGAGGTTCCCCTATAAAAGGTTCTCAACGGAATACTGCTTTGGTATGAAATTAACCTCTGTTCAGAAAATCTGTATTTTCTGAGCTTAGCTTTTGTGTTAAATTATCAATTTATGAAAGATTTTCTACCACTCAAGACTAAAATGCTAAATGGAGTTGATTCTGCAATGCATAATTTCTTTGGCTACACTTTGTTTATAGCTGGAACAGATGGTGATCAAAATGGACTCGATCACCCATCTGTTGAAGTTTCCCTGGATGAAAACTCAGGAATGTTAGTAGACGGGTTTGAAAGGACCTTTGATGGGAAGCTCAAGTGTCGGTACTGCAACTATGCCAGCAAAGGAACAGCCCGGCTTATTGAACATATTAGAATCCACACAGGTAATGGAGAAATGGCTGGAGAAGGCATTTCTTTGGGGGCAGGAGAGGGGCCAAGGAATGCAGGTTGATCTGATGTATAAATAGTTCTGATAGTTTAAAATTGAAGGTTAATAGAAGGTATGAGTAAATGGGGAAGTTACTCCATTTTTTCAAAACAATGCCGTAACAACATACAGATAGGAATTAAGTCGCCTTCTGGAGCTTCCTCTTCCTTAGCCATCTTCTTGATCCACATAATCTTTCAATATCTGTCTGCTTCTTTGTTAATGCTGAAGGTAGTGTGAAGTGAGAAAATGTTTTTATCTTTATCCTTACTAAGTATATTTCAGTTGTCCACCAGGGACGAAGCTTTTATACAGCTGCTAATCCCCAGTGCTCATTTTAGCCATCTCCCCTTCTGAGAAACCCTCCTAACTACTTCCTGCTCTGGCCCAGGACCTGATCAGTCCTACCTGTGTGCCCTTTGGGTTTTCATGCTGTGTCGTGGTGGCCTGAAAACATTTGAGTACAGGGCTTGTGTCAGGGCCATGTTTGTGCCCATAGACCCTAACAGAGCATCTGACCCATAGTAAGTACTCAGTACTTATTTGTTACATTAATGACTCCAGATATCCTATTCCAAATACTTACATTACATATTTGTGCCATTTTCAGCTAATGGCACTAAAATTGTCCCTTTCGGCAACTGAAGAGGAAAGAAGGTAGAGGTGAAGCACTAGCCATTTTGAAGGGACACTTTGCATAATTCATACTTGGACTGGGAAGTTCATTTCCATTTTGAGCTTTCTATTTAATAGAAGAACTTTTTAGAAAAGGTTTTTGTATTTTTCCCTGAGGAAGGGGTATTTGTGTTTGTGTGTGAATACGTATGAAAAAGTGTTTCATGTATGGATGTGTACATAAATACATAACTGAGGCATGCTTTTTATAGTCATTATTATGTAGGGAATATTATTGTCAGTTTTGCTGTTCTTTCCCCAAATGCCAATTGAAGCCATAACAATTTTTATATTATTGACTAATAGAGTGTATCTTGTATCTGTATATCTCAAATTGTTGCTGATGAGTTCTTAAGCTGTATTTAAGGTGACAGGTTTCTTTGCAAAGAAATCTGATCAATATCTAAGTCTAATGAATGGATGAAACGTGAAACTTTCCATAAATGAACTACTCTTGCAGTTTCTCCCCCATTTTTCTTTTTAAACAGGTGAGAAACCTCATAGATGTCACTTATGTCCATTTGCATCTGCTTACGAGCGTCATCTGGAAGCCCACATGCGTTCCCATACAGGAGAAAAACCATACAAATGTGAATTATGTTCCTTCCGCTGCAGTGATCGAAGTAACCTATCCCATCATCGAAGGCGCAAGCATAAAATGGTACCAATTAAAGGTACTAGGTCTTCCTTAAGCAGCAAGAAAATGTGGGGAGTTTTACAGAAGAAAACAAGCAATCTGGGCTATAGCAGAAGAGCATTAATCAACTTAAGTCCACCTTCCATGGTGGTTCAGAAGCCAGACTACCTTAACGATTTTACCCATGAAATCCCAAATATCCAGACTGACTCCTATGAAAGTATGGCAAAACCCACATCAACTGGTGGCCTCCCAAGAGACCCCCAAGAACTCATGGTTGACAACCCCTTAAATCAGCTCTCAACCCTGGCAGGACAGTTGTCTAGTTTGCCACCGGAAAACCAAAACCCTGCATCTCCTGATGTAGTTCCCTGCCCCGATGAGAAGCCTTTCATGATGCAGCAGCCGTCTGCCCAAGCAGTGGTTGCTGCCGTGTCAGCAAGTATTCCTCAGAGCTCCTCTCCCACAAGCCCTGAGCCTCGGCCGTCACATAGTCAGAGGAACTATAGTCCAGTGGCAGGTCCGAGCAGTGAACCAAGTGCCCACACGAGTACTCCCAGCATAGGGAACAGCCAGCCGAGCACCCCGGCTCCGACCCTGCCTGTCCAGGATCCGCAGCTTCTACACCACTGCCAGCACTGTGATATGTACTTTGCCGACAATATCCTTTACACCATTCACATGGGATGCCATGGGTATGAAAATCCTTTTCAGTGTAACATATGTGGTTGCAAATGTAAAAACAAGTATGATTTTGCCTGTCATTTTGCAAGGGGACAACATAACCAACACTGAAAATAATCACATTATGCTTTACTTGGTTTTACCTTTTGGTGTTTTATAGTTTTTTGTTTTTTTTTGGGGGGGGGAGCTTATTCCTAATTAGGTGACTGCTAATTTAAAGTCAATATATTTATAGAATATAAGTTTGACGGTGGAAACGATTTTTTTTTTCCATAAAAATCTGGTCAGGCTCATTTATGTATTAGAGCAGTGAGACACATTGGTGTCTATTTTTTCCTTTCACTTAGTTGAGAATTGGAGTGCAATCATAATCCCAACAGGTATTCATTTAAATTTCCCATATTTATGGTCCACAAAAGCTTCAAAGCTTACTGATACTCTTGGTATTTCAACATATACATTGCAGCTAGATATTATTTCTGCCATATTTCAGCATGGTGGAATAACTGTCTCTTACAAAGTCTGTTAGCAGTTTATTTCAGTGTTTCGTAGAAGAATTGCCTTTAACCTCATTCTTTGTCGACGTGCTGTTTCATTCACATTGCTGAGCGTTCACAGCACTTTCATTTCGCCTGATAGTCACAGAGCTATTTAATGTAGCAGATCCTTCTTTTTTTTTCTCCCATACGGGGAAATGTAAAACAGGTCATTCTTTTTAAAGTTACAAAAATATGAGGTAAAAGTTTTGAAAAGAAATGAAAACAAAATTGAAAAAGTGGCTTAATACTTAAAATACCTGTTTATTCAATTTCTAGTTTAAATATGTGTCAGTTTTCTATTGGGTTCTTTTTATTCTGGTTTATTGTAAAAAACCACATGAGAATGCTAGAAATATCAGAGGATTATCTATAAAGATGCCTTTTTTTTTTTTGAACCTTTCATTTAAATTCTTCACTCTGACATCATTTGTGTCAGGTGAGGTTGATAAGTATACTGAGAATCTGTTCTTCCTCCTATTCCTTTGATTACCAAAGAGGTACACTGGGAGTCCTCCATCTTACTCCTCGGAAATGCAGTCCTTCAAAAGAAAAACAAAAATCTCTGAAGTTTCCATTTCCTGCCTTCTATCTATTTACTGCCTGTAATTTCCAAGTAGAGGTGGTTATAGAAACACATGGGAAAATAGAATGGTGAAGTGTAACACTTAAAAAAATGAGAATGTGTCCAAAACAAATCCTGGTTTTCCCTCCAGAATTGGCCATTTAAAATATTTTCTGTGAATTCAATTTGTAATGCTTATTTGCAGCTCTGTCAGTTTTTCATGTACAGAACTATGTGGAGACTGAATCGTCGCCTTAGTAGGAAAGGGTACAAAAGTGGGAAAATAGATATAAAATGCATTTAAATGTGATATTTAATTTGTTTACAAAAATAAGACTTGCTAAATCTAGAATAATTTTGAATAGGAGGCTATTGTTTTTATATTGTGTAATAACTAGCTTACTCTAAAGAGAGCTTGGTCAAACAATAAAATATATTGTTACTAACTTGGTTTCTGTGTACTTTACAAAATTTTCATTTTTAATTTGGTTCAAATCTTGAAAGTGTTACTAATTGGCTTCCTAAAGAGAATATTCTAACTATGAAGCATTTATTAAGCAAAAAAGAACTCCACTCAGTTCAATGCTGAAATAACTGTATCTAGTGTGTAGTTCCTATTGTGAACGGAAAGGTAGGCATCTGCAAAACCCCCATGTGCCAACTTAATGGAGCTCCTGCCCTCTCTTCCAAATGCTAGAAAGCCATTAAAATGAGTTCTCTTTGTTTAATATCAATCGAAACTAACCTCAACAGCATTGTTCAAAGAGCAGCAAGGAGTCTGTCCAAACTATAAATAACTCTTCCTTGTCAAATCTGAGGCTTCTGAATCTACCGTTGTTTCTCTTGTTGCTTAAAATCACTCATTGCTCAGATCAGCTTGAATGCAACCATTTCCAAATGTGGAACTTGGCTCTAGTATTTATTTATTGCCAGAAAAAAACAGGTTGCTGTCATTTGGAAGCTTTTGTAATGATTTTCTTCCTTCTCACTTTTATTCTTCACATAAAAGCAATACCCGAAGATAGAAAATGAAAGCTTTCATTAAAGAGAAAGAACCCTCTTATTAAAACCAGTTTATTAACTCTATATTCTGAGCCAAATAGTGACAAACACTTTTTTTTCTGGCAACTAAAGACAGATGTTTTGAAGGTACATTTTTAATTTAAACAAAATATCTTTTTTCGTAATTATAAACTAGAATGTATAATTCTAATTTTCCTATGACTTAAAAGAGCACAGTTGGTATTCCAAAGGTGTCAATGCTTGAGAGCTACAATTAATTCTAAATGCACTAAAGTTTTTGAATCAAATCTACCTTATAAACTTTTTTAGTGTATTTTTAAAAAGATTTTAGGATTTTATTTAAATTTTCTGTGAGTTAAATTTTATACATGGAAAGATACTATCTTCCATTAAGTGTTGAATATGTTTCTCCCATTTTATTTTTAATCAAATATTTTATAGAAATGAGCTGCTAGGAAAAGTTGAACATGAACTATTTATAGTACTTTGCTGTTAACAGGCAATGTTCTGAAACTAAATGTATTTTTGTTCAGTGAACATAAGTTTAGATTTTTAAAGTTGGTAGATAATTTATCTCCACTAATATTTTTTTAAGAAACTGTGAAGAGATTAACAGGGAATAATTTCATTTCAGATTTTACTAATATAGTATGTAGCTGCAACTTCTTGAAATTCAAGTAAAGGCTAGACTTTTACTTTGAATATTTTCCAGTGCTATTTCATTTTAGAAATAAGTGTTTGCCATTCATCTGCAGAATTATTTGACAAAGGGAATATTACTTTAAAAATGTTGAGATAAACCTCATTTTAAGTTCTACAAAAATATTTATCAAGTGGATGTATTATTTAAAAAAAAATTCCCTGCTAAGGACTTTTTCATTATATAGTCTTAGAGGGTATATGATTTCTAGAACTTGTTTTTGTTAATATGTACTTTGATGTAAAGAACATATTTTGTATGCAAAACCTAAAACTCGAGTATGGTTGCAAAACACTATATTGTTTAGGGATTCCAGAGAGCAGTTCAATGCTGAAATAACTATATCTAGTCTGTCGTTCCTATTGTGAATGAAGCTTTGCTTTTGTAATACATAAATAAAAAAATAACACTTTCTGTTGATCTCGATTTTTCTTCTTTGAAAGCTAGGATCCAATTTTTAAGTAATTTTCCAGTATGTAAACTGCTAATAATAATTTTTTTAAAAAAGCAGGTTTTATGGTTACATTGGTTTGAATTTGTAGAACGCTTTACCCATGAGAATACCGGTCACATGAGTTAAAAACAAAAACGGTTCCTTGCATCCCCATCTTGTCTCCTTCCTACTTTCTGCTTTCCTGAGGATCCACTCAACAAGACCCCTGTCCCCACCAGCCCTACCCTGAGGGTTCTGACACACACGTGAGGAAGCCTGTTTCTTTTTTTTTTTATTTAAAAAAATTTTTTTTTAAATTTTTATTTATTTATGATAGAGAGAGAGAGAGAGGCAGAGACACAGGCAGAGGGAGAAGCAGGCTCCATGCACCGGGAGCCTGATGTGGGATTCGATCCCAGGTCTCCAGGATCGCGCCCTGGGCCAAAGGCAGGCGCCAAACCGCTGCGCCACCCAGGGATCCCAGGAAGCCTAATTACCCATGTCACGTCTGCCAAGTGACTGAGTGAAGTAATTTCTGTTGACAAATCTTTAGGGTGGAAGGTTACTTTTTTTTTTAATAAGTCTTTGGCATTCATGTCATTGGGTGAGAAACCACCCAGTAGCACAAAACAATTTTAGTTCACATAATCTTAACCAAAATTGGACATTTGATTGGAAGTTCAGAAGTTTTAGTGTGGCTTTGAAAAATATTTCCGGACAATGTTATCTTTCTCATAATGAAAAAAAGAAATAATATCTGGTATGTGGATGGTTTGTTGAGAGCACAGGTATTTTTTGTTTCCATGTTTTAGATCTTCCAAAAATTCTGCTTTGAGCTTGTTGAGTTCTTCTGCTAGAAGCTTCAAGTTGAACGGAAGCACTTGTTCATCTAAAATGAAAAGATACTCAAATTATTTGTGTAACCTAAAGCAAGTTGGGCTGTCTAGTAACATCAGGAAATGAATTTGAATACTTCAGACAAACCAATCAGCTTATTCTGTTAATAATCACAGTCAAGTAGAGGTACTATAGAGCTATAGAGACAAGGTCACACTGACGTGACAACCAATCTTTCCAATACCTGGCTATGAAATGCATGAGCAGAAAAGATAAGCCGGAAAGGGATTTTTGTTGTTGTCTGACAAGATAGTTGATTTAGAATCTTCTCGAACTAACAGGTAGGCAAAAAAGGAGAACTGAAAGATGACAATTTGTTTTGAAACTGATAAATAACCTCTAGAGCAGTTGTCCCATCTATAACTTTCTACAATGATGAAAATGTTCTGCCCCTATTCAATCCAGCAGCCACGAGTCACGTGGGTAATGTGATTGATTTATTACAGCTTTGTTGAGATGAAAGTTGCATACCATACACTTTACTCCTCTAAAGTATGATTCAGTCTACCTGCAGATACGTGCACCTATCCCCACATCCATCTGGGAACACCTCATTGTCTCAGAACCCTGCATTAGCTCCCACCCTCCCACCCTGTCCCCCACCCAACCCCAAATCCCTAAGCAACCACTAATGTACTAGTGTGGCTCTCGATTTACCCCTTCTGGGCATTTCACATGACCGACTCAAGCAATAATATGTGGCCATTTGTGATGGCTTCTTTCACTTTGCGTACTGTTTTAAAGGTTCATCCTGGCTACTAGGAATAATGCTGACATAAATATTTGTGTACATATTTTTATATGAACATATGTTTTCAATTCTCTCAAGCAGATAACCTAGGAGTGGCATTGCTGGGTCCCATGGTAACTATGTTTAATCCTGTGAAGATCTGCTTGGCTGTTTGCCAAAGCAGCTACCCACTTTCCATTCCCACCAGTCCTGTACAAGGGTTTGCATTTCTCCACATTCTCACCACCACTTGCACTTTTTGATTCTGGCTGGCCTGGGATGGGCACTAGCATCTCATCATGGTTTTGATTTGCATTTCCGTGAGGACTACTGATGTCAAATGTGTTTTCTTGTGGTTTGGCCATTTGTGTATCTTCCCTGGAGAAATATCTATTTAGACCCTTTGCCCATTTTAAAAATTGGGGTGTCTTTATTGAGTGGTGCGAGTCTTCTACCTATTTTGGATACAGGTCTATGAGATACATGATCTGCAAGTATTTTTCCCCATCTGTAGGTTGTCTTCACTTTCTTGATGGTAAGGGAACTCATTTTCTAATTTAAGGATAGATCTAGAAGCTAGTAGCGCCTCCTACACACACACACACAAAAGATTTTTAATGGGCAGAAAGTGAGTCAAGAGTGATTTGGAGGGGGATCCCTGGGTGGCGCAGCGGTTTAGAGCCTGCCTTCAGCCCAGGGCGCGATCCTGGAGACCCGGGATCGAATCCCACATTGGGCTCCCGATGCACGGAGCCTGCTTCTCCCTCTGCCTGTGTCTCTGCCTCTCTCTCTCTCTCTCTCTCTCTCTCTCTCTCACACAAATAAATAAAAATTAAAAAAAAAAAGTGATTTGGACATAATCCTAGTCCCTTCCCCCTTCTCCCCATCTATTTTATTCAGAAGACAAGAAAGGCAAATGGTTGAGAGAGAACTCCTACAACTGTTTTTGTTTCCAATCTAATTGTGTTGCTGTTTTTGTTCCAGGCCTCTAGTTTTCAAGCTTTGGACTGTAACCTACAAGCGAGATGCAGGTTGCAAGCAGTGCTTTTCTAAAATGAAATCAAATAGAACGCAGTAGAGCTCACTACACGTGAGGGTTTTGTGAAACTTGTTGCTACACATGCATGTGGTCATATACTGCGCTACACACTAGGGTACAAGATAAGATCTGCTTATGGATACAAGATAAAATCTGCTTATGGATCGTGGTAAAAACAAAAGTATAAAAACCACTGTATGGTTAGGGTTCTGTTTCCTTTTTCAACATTCTAAACTTTTGTAAAGGTATTAATAGTCAATGCTAGAAGGGTGCCTGGGTGGCTCAGTTGGTTAAGCATCTGCCTTCTCGGGTCATGATCCCAGGATCCTGGGATCAAGGCCCACATTGGGCTCCCTAATCAGCGGGAAGTCTGCTCCTTGCTCTCCCTCTGCCCCTCCCCTGACTTGTGCTCTGCTCTCTCTCAGTGTCTCAAACAAAGTCTTTAAAAAATACATAATGGTGGTGACATGGGAACCTTAAGAGAAAGCACACACTAAAGACAGCCTTGACTCTGAACCCAGGCTGTCCAAGTATCTTCAGCCTTTGGCAAGTTACTTGATCCTCCCAGAACCTTCATGTCCCCATCTGTAAAATTACACTCACCTCATGGGGGGCTGTAAAGACAATAGGATGTATAAGACACCTGGCATATAAAAGCTCAAGAAATGTTAAGCTGTTAGGTTTTGAATCAAAATTTAAATATAGCAAAGAGTTCAATATTTAAAACCTAAAGGTTCTTTTCTAGAACTAGTCCATACTGCATCCAAGATCAGACTGATGATAAGCTAAGCTTGCCGATTTGACGTGTGGCCCCTGACCACCTCTTCCTTACTTCGCCCGACTTTGAAGTAAGTTCCTTACTTCGCCCGACTCAATAGCTTCTGTTCTGCTCTAGAACATACCAAACAACTTCACCTCTGGACTTCTGCATTTGTGTCCACTGCCTGGAATGATCTGCCACCAGATAACTATGCTTGCTCTTTCAGTTCATTCATCTCTCGGCTTACAGGTCATTGCTGAGAAGCCTTCCTCACTACTCTTTAAAAAAGATCTTAAGCCAGGAGGGAAGAACGAAATGATTTGGAAGCTACATTCTACTTCTCCCATCACTCTCTGCTACCTTACCCTACTCTATTTTCCTGCAGGGCATCAGCAGATACTCCAGTATTTGGCTGTCTGCTTAGTGTAACGTGCTGTTCCCTGCTGATGCCCCGGGATCTAGAATAAAGTCTCACACAGAGTAGCCACTCAACAAAAACGTACTGAATGAATACTTTGTTTTAGGGGTAGAATTTTTAGTTTTATATAACCAGGCTGCATACTAAAGCTGAAAACATGATAAAAACATTAGGACGGAAAACTAATAAGCCACCCAAAGAGTCAAGGGAACAGGACTAGCAGCAGAGTGGTATCAACTACACCCCATGCGAATATGCAACATACCTTTTGCTTCCTTCATTGTCTGAGAGACAATCCTTCGGAGCATCTGATCAGCTTGATGCAGAACATTAGTTGAGCAAATGATCCTGTCCGTTTTCTATGTGATACAGACATTGTATGGGAAGTTTTATAAAAGAGATGGCTAACGGGTGACACATATTGGATAAGACTAAAGGGGGAGCTAAGGTGGCTTTTCTGTTCCAGTTGTCCCTCCCTAGGAGATGGTCCCATCTGGGGAGAGGGTGCTGGTAAATGTCTACTAATGGGCTCTCCAGAAACAACAGCAACACAACCCGTTTCCAGTGTTTGTCAATATCTGTGGGGCAAATATTCCTGTCCTTGCCCGTTTCAAGTTACCGACTCCCACCATAATGTCAATCGGCTCTGACCAGCCGGTACACCACTGCAGGCAGGTGTCAGAAGCTGAATGCTGCTGAGATGCCAAGGCAGTGACAAAGCATTTTTCACATTTTACTCATATTTTACACTCCGCTCAAAAAGACCTTCCTTCAAAAAGTCATGCCTTCCCGTTTATACTAAATCTATACTGGAAGATTTACCTTTTGTTCCACATTGTCCTCAATATATGTTACTGGATTTTCCAAAGCAGTAAGCAATAAGTCAGTCAACTTCAGGCTATAAGAGAAGGTGAGATAAAATAAATCCTTGTATCAAACTTTAAAAAAAAAAAACTTGTATTTTTGAATACTAAATAGCATTCTAGAGGAATAAACGTGCTATAACCCAAAGATCTTAAGCCAAGAGGGAAGAACGAAATGATTTGGAAGCTACCTTCTACATGCAAAATCTAAATGCAGAAGCTTAAAACAAAGTATAAGGCAAAAGATTCTCCTTATTTAAAATATACTAATTTCCTAAGACTCCTTCCAATAAGCTTTCAAAAGACATTGTTTTCCCTCATTAAGTGCTAAACTCTAGGCTACTACAGGTCTATTTTAGTCCCTACAGAAGGATACTGTCTGTACTTTCTGGCCTTTGCTTGTTTACTGGATGTAGAGTAGCCACGTTCCTTACTGGTCAAGGGGCCACAGAGCATTGAGGTAGAATTCATTCCTTCATTTAATGAGACTTTATTCAGTATCTTCTTATATGAAAAATATACAACCAGGTATATGAGACTATGTGCTAGGCTGGGGGAACAGCAAAATCCCTACCCTAAGCCTAGTAATGATTACATTATCGGTCTCAATAATTAAGCAAAAAACTGTAATTTCAGACAGTGACAAGTGGATGAGTGAAGAAAATAAACAAAATGTTGGTATTAAAGGAGTGACGGATTAGTCCAACGAACACTCTTCACGTTGGTTACGATGGTCGGGAAAGTCAATCATAAATAGGTGGGAAGGGTAGGGGGAATCCCAGGTACAAAGGCCCTGAGGCAAGATAAACCTCCTCACATTCATGGAATAAAGGCCAGTCTGGCTGAAAAATAGCAAGGGGGGAATGTAGTAGGATGTGAGGTTGGAAAGTTAGCTGGGGTCAGAGCATGTTATTTATGGTAATGAGTACGGATTCTACTCAGAGTGTAGAGGGTGGCATTGAAATAATTTAGGCCAGCCTGAGTGATGAGTAAACACAGAGTTAAATCTCAACCTCAAGATGATCTTTCTCACGCTGAAGAGAGACTGCATGGGGTCCAAACCTTGGGTCTGCCACCTACTCCCTGGATGTGTTATCTTACTTGGGCTGGTTATCGCATCCCTAAAATGGGGATAATTCTATTTATCTCCAAGAGTTGTTTTGTTAGAATTGAATGAGATTATACATAGGAAGTGTTCAGAACATGCCCAATACGCAGTATCTGCTGAACAGCCGTTGCTGTGAGCAGCAACACTACTAGCAGTAATGGTGGTTAAGTAGGAGCATTTCATAAAGGCCCAGAAAAGGTACATTTGTCAGATCATCTTTCAATTTCTAATGCAGGGCCACCAGACTTGCAACCACCCCTTCACTGATGCTGTGACTATTCTGGATATGTGAGAACAGGTAGTCGGGTTCCGAAGACTCAAGACAAAACAGATTATGCTAAGTGTGGGCAATAGCATGGGAGCAACTCACACCCTTTCTTGCTTTTGGCAAGAACTGGCCCTCATTGGTCTCAAAGCATTGGTAACAGTAGGACATTCTCATGGGATAGATATCTCGATGCCTCAGCCGGCCAATCACTTCCAAAGGAGAAAATGTTAAGTATTTCAGAATGAGTGGCAATCAGCTGGTTATGTGCCCGCTCAAAGGTTCAGGATATTATAAGTAAAAATTAGAAACCTCAGCAGTAGCTTATTTCATAATCCTTATAAACTATGGTCACTTATATCTACCTTTTCCTTAGTACGTTCAAGTATATGTTATGAAACGCATGGAAACTATCCTGGGAACTGAATTTTGACAAATGAATTTTTAAAATGAGCCTTTTAAAAACTGCTGATCCCCTGTGGACAACACTTAGGCAGGGGCGAAGGAAACGTGGGCAATACAGCTCTAGAATTCTGCTCTCTGATACAACAGCCAACAAGCCACAAGAGGCTATTTAAGTGGGAAGCAATTAAAATAAAGTTTAAAATTTGGCTGTCAGAGGCACTGGCTATGTTTCAAGTTTTCAATAGTCGCATGTGGCCAGCAGCTACCACGCTGGATGGTACAAATACAGAACATTTCCATTACCCCTGAAAATTCCATTAGAAATGCGCTGCTGCAGAACTCCCAAAACATAGATCGTGAGTGAAAGCATTAGCACTGCAGCCTACCAGCCTCACACGTACACAGGGGATATCGACAGGGAGGTTTAAGGCAAAATTCGGACTCAGCCACTTCTACTCTTTTTCTTTCTGTAGCAAAGTTACTGGACAACCTTTTTAGACTGTGCTACTTTAGCAAGAGTTTCAAAAATGCTTCCTACTCTGCATCCCCTGCTCTGATCTCTGTGACAACACAGTCTTAACAAGAGTACATGTGGGCCACCCGGGTAGCTCAGCAGTTTAGTGCCGTGTTCAGCCCAGGGTGTGATCCTGGAGTCCCTGGATCGAATCCCACGTCAGGCTCCCTGCATGGAGCCTGCTTCTCCCTCTACCTGTGTCTCTGCTTCTCTGTCTCTCATGAATAAATAAATAAAATCTTTATTTAAAAAAAAAAAAGAGTACACATCTCAGCCGCCACATGCTCGATGACGCTGGGCAAACTAACTCTCTTACTTAGTGGCCTCTTCTCTGTAAGGGAAAAAAGATAACAATCTCTCTCCCAGACTTGTGTAAAGATTAACCAAGTGGATATGAGTCAAGCAATGAACACAAGGGCTGGCTCAGGGAGGCACCCAGCAAAGGTTGGCTTTGTGTGGGATACCTGGCCTCGGAAGAACATGTTGTACTTGGAATTATGAGGCTGTTGTGCTCCCACGCATTTTTCTCAGGGTTGGGCTTTTCTATCTTTCCTTCCATCAGGTGGATGGTCTCGGCAGGCAGGGCCTGGGGTCTCTGGCCATTCCTCTGTAAACAGGTCTCAAGAGAACAATCTAAAAAGAGCTGGCAAAAACCTAATGAATCTGAAAACAATATTAAACCACAAAATTACTGGTGTGCTGTTTTTTTTTTTCCAAAGTGTGACATAAACAAATTAGACAAATTATCCTGGTGGCAGCAGAAAAACCATTTGCAACGCTGAACATCTAGCTTTGAAAATTAAGTACATTTATACTCCCTTCCTGATCCAATTACATTCTCACTAAAAACAGTAGTGATTTTGACATGCAAACAAATGTCTGTTTGTAAGGAAAAAAATATTTTAATTACATTTCCGAGCCAGTTGATAGACTTCGTATCTCATACTTTGGTAATAAAAGTTGTCATCTAGAATCAAAAACAAAGGTCTAGAAACCGCAGTCTTTGTTAAGAGGTAGCAAGACTGGGTTTCCAGGGCAGCAGAAGATACCAGATCTTGGTGCTTCAAGCAAGTTATAAAATCCTCCCACATGGCTGCAGTCCTGTTGGGTGGGGCAGACACCTGACACCCATTAATGACAGCCATCAAGAAGCATTCTAGGTACTTCAAGAGTTCTTGTCGAAGCAATTTCCATTGGGATGGCTAGAAAAGATGGAAGAATTACAAGTTATATTAGGCTTTGGCCAGTAAGGTGGTCATGCTTATTGCCACCCACCCCGCATGAACATTTCAGCTCACGGTGCTACACCATTTGGAATTCTCTGAGCACAACCTGTTTTGCCATGTCTCCATATCTCCGCCTATACTGTTTCCTCTGCCCCGAAAATCCTACTCATTGATGTTAGACTTCTGCAATCTCCTCAGACTCAACCACATAGGAGGCAGCTCAGACTCTCCTTTGTCTACAGGATATCCTGGGTCTCCACTCTAGCAGGGTGTTTAGGTATTTGTTTGCACATATCTCTCTCTCTCTCTCTCTCTCTCTCTCTCTCTCTCTCGGCTAGGTCAATAGTCCACTGTATACCCAGCCTCCAGCAGAGGGTCAGAAACCTAACAGGAGCTCCAGAAATGTAAATGAAATGAATAAGTGACTAGATCAAAGAATGAAAAAAAATAAAGAAATAAATAAATAAAGAGCCAGAATCAATATCCTGCCAAAATAAAATAGTCTGTCTTAGATATAGCTATGCTCATTTGCCCTTGAAATGAGAAAAGTTGTGGACAGAAAAGGTCAGCTGAAAGGTGTTTAGGGACTTCAGGCTAACAACAGAGTTGAAATGGGATGGGGAAAGATAAAGTAGACTGAAGGGAAGAGACTGATAGGAAAGTAGACTGTAGGGAAGTTATCTCTAAATAACTTGAGAATACAGATAATCTTATGCTGCTCAAGGGCTATGGGCAGCAGGGACAGAGTTATGAGGTCCAGGCTGGAGAGAAAACAGGAACCTGAGATAAGGATCCCTATCCCGCCTGTCCATCCCTACCGCATCACTGAGATTACAGCACATATAACAAATACATCAGCTAAACCTACTAAAAAGGAAACATGATCACTTCCTAGAAGGTTAAGATTTCCTACTCATGGTGATTGGATGAATCCCATGGCCTTTGTCTCTAGGGGGGAGTGGAAAAAAATGTAACAATAAAAGTGAGTGAAAAAGCTCAGCAAATATAACGATATCTCTCAACAACGTCCAGCATTCACTCAAGTGGTGAAAATACTATCATCAACTAAATCTAGTGCCACTAGGGACTTGATGCTGTATTTATCCTGAAATTAAACAAGAATAGGAAAGTATGGGCAGCCCGGGTGGCTCAGCAGTTTAGTGCTGCCTTGAGTCCAGGATGTGGTCCTGGAGACCAGGGATTGAGTCCCACATCAGGCTCCCTGCATGGAGCCTGCTTCTCCCTCTGCCTGTGTCTGTGCCTCTCTCTCTCTCTCTCTCTCAGGAATCAAGAAATAAAATCTTAAAAAAAAAGAATAGGAAAGTATATATAAATTTTGCTGGAGCAGTCCCCAATTTTCCATCCACCACACGTACTATATTTATGCATATATATTTACAGAGTGGAATCACGTCACATTTACATGTTATTTAGGTGCGTCCATCTACACTAGGGTATTAAGCCACAAATATTTAAAATTTTCAGAATCTGTTAAAGAGGATTTGCTCTGGAGTGAGAATGAGATGGAAGACATGAATCTATTCTTCCCTGAGAGTTCTGTTTCCATGTGCTCCTCCAAAGGAGGAGCCGGGCTCAGCGTGATTTGAAGGCTTAAAGAGAAATATCCTTGGAACACACGTTGGTCACTACACACAGGCCCACTACATTGTCTGGTGGTCACCTAAGTAACGACCACTTTCTCTTGACCAGCAGATGCAGATTTACCCCGAGATAAATGAGGAGTGAGCTCCAGAAGCCAGGTCCTTCATTGGCACAGCTTTCTACTGTCGTGGGAGGGACCCTGAGAATTTTGTTATTTAAAAAAAAAATTACCGGGATCCCTGGGTGGCGCAGCGGTTTAGCGCCTGCCTTTGGCCCAGGGCGCGATCCTGGAGACCCGGGATCGAATCCCACGTCGGGCTCCCGGTGCATGGAGCCTGCTTCTCCCTCTGCCTGTGTCTCTGCCTCTCTCTCTCTCTCTCTCTTTGTGTGACTATCATAAAAAAAAAATTACCCCAAATTGTATGAACTTGGAAGACCCACAAAGATTCGCATATGGCCAAAAAGACATGAACAGAAATTTCACAGAGGAAGACACAGATGTGGCCAACACGCACATGAGAAAATGCTCCGCATCTCTGGCCATCAGGGAAATACAAATCAAAACCACAATGAGATACCACCTCACACCAGTGAGAATGGGGAAAGTTAAGACATGAAACAGCAAATGTTGGAGAGGATGTGGAGAAAGGGGAACCCTCTGGCACTGTTGGTGGGCATGGGAACTGGTACAGCCACTCTGGAAAACTGTGTGGTGGTTCCTCAAAGAGTCAAAAATAGACCTGCCCTATGACCCAGCAATTGCACTGTTGGGGATTTACCCCAAAGATACAGATGCAGTGAAATGGCAGGACACCTGCACCCCGATGTTTCTAGCAGCAATGTCCACAATAGCCAAACTGTGGAAAGAGCCTCGGTGTCCATCGACAGATGAATGGATAGAGAAGCTGTGGTCTATGTATCCAATGGAATATTCCTCAGCCATTAGAAACGACAAATACCCACCATTTGCTTCGACGTGGATGGACCTGGAGGGTATTATGCTGAGTGAAATGAGTCAATCGGAGAAGGACAAACATTATATGGTCTCATTCATTTGAGGAATATAAAAAATAGTGAAAGGGAATAAAGGGGAAAGGAGAGAAAGTGAGTGGGAAATATCAGAAAGGGAGACAGAACATAAAGACTCCTAACTCTGGGAAACGAATTAGGGGTGGTGGGAGGGGAGGTGGGCGGGGGGTGGGGGTGACTGGGTGGCGGGCACTGAGGGGGGCACCTGGCGGGATGAGCACTGGGTGTTATGCTATATGTTGGCAAATCGAACTCCAATAAAAAAATAAATAAATAAAAAAAAGTTCGCCCACGGCGGGGTGTTCAGCCGGCTGTGCTGGAGCTTCTAGGTGGCTGCGCCCGTCGCTGCGGGATTTTCCCAGGACCCCCCCCCCCCCGCCCGCGCGCTGCCGAATCCCACGCGGCCCTCAGCCTCGGGACAGACCGCACAACGCACACGTGCCCCAAGCAGGCTCGCGAGCCTCTACAGTGACTGACGGACTCCAGGACGGAGTCACAGGCCCCACGCCCGGCGCGGCTCCCCACGCCCGGCGCGGCTCCCCACGCCCGGCGCGGCTCCCCACGCCCGGCGCGGCCCCTCCGTCCCCCTCCGCGCAGGCGCCGCGGCCCAGGCCCCGCCCACTCCGTCCTGACCAATGGCCGCGCGCTCGCTTCCTCCAGGAACGCGTCCGGCATGACGTCATCGTAGGCGACGACGCCGACGGCCCAGCCCTGCTCCTGCCGCAGCCGGTGGCGGAGGCCCCGCGCCAAGGTTGACTTTCCTGCTGCCGGCAGGCCGCAGACGAGACAGAGGCCTATCCTCTGCGGCCGCTCGCCGCGCGCTCCCTTGGCGTCCTGGGCGGTCTTCATGCCGTCGCGGGAGACGGCAGGCGGCTGGGAGCGTCGTCCCCGGCACCGCCCGCCCAGCGCGCACGCGCAGTCTGGCTGCTGCGCCGCCGGGCGGGGAGGCCGGGCGGGGAGGCGGGGAGGCCGGGCGCCGCTCCCAAGGCCCGCGCGGTGCGCTGCCCGCCATCCCCGCGGCGTCCCCGAGGTCCGCGGAGCCGCCGCCGCTGCCGCCGACCGCTTGGGGGGCCGAGTCCTCGATGCCGGGGACACCTTGGCGATGCACTGCCTGACCCCTGGACAAATCCCAACGGGTCGACACTTGGACTAAGTGCTCAGTTAGACTTAGCTTAGCCTCCCTGCTGCAAACTTGCAAGCCCCTGAGAATTGCACCTCGGCTTCGTGAAGTCCACGTCCTTGGGAAATCCCGGAGACCTTGCGCCTCTTCCCCCTAGCGGTCTTCGAAAGGTCAGTTGGGCTCAGAATGTGAGGCGAAGCTGCCAGCCCGACCCCGTGCTCCGCGGCCCCTGCTGCACGTGACGGGTGGAAGGACAAAGTGAACCCACACTTGCAGCGAGTGTGAGAAGCGGGGGCAGGATGGCAACATCCCTAGACCTGCGTTCCAGTGCATTCACTCAGAGGACAGTATTTTGGTGTTAAAAGAGAAATACCAAGCTGGGGAGAGGTATAAAATTCCTTGTATGGGGTTGTGATGTAGAGAAGTTGAATTCATGTTCTGACTTTCACCTTAAAGGGGATTCTTAGTCATAAAGTGGTGAGTTCAAAATGTGTGCAAACGAGGTAGAATAGAGGGGGACGGGCAAAATGCAATCAGTAACGCGGTGTGAAATCTGATCTAATTGGACCGCTGAGCACGTCCACCTACATGTTCTCTGGAAGGTGAGCCAGGAGTTACACATACTCCTGATATTAGGTCGTTGGTCCCGTGGAAGGACAAGTAAGGAATGTTATGACAACGGGGCAGCAAGCTCAAGGTCTCCCAGCTGCAAGGCAGTGTGGGGGGTGGTTGCTGAGTGCCCAAAGCCCAAGTAAATGACGTCAGCAACAAAGATACAGAACTTTGGGCAGAAATCTAGTCCATATATTGAGCCTCAGCAGGCAGCTTCTTGGAACTTAAAAAGCTTTGCATACTGACAACGCATGTCTCTACCGTTTCCTTTCCCTCCCACCTCTGTTGACTTAAGGAAAAAGAGGAGTATACTAACAACTTGGGGGAGGGAAAGGACCCAAACTTTCATTGCTGTTAGATTCTAGTATCCGTATCCAGACGTATCTAATACTGCAGTATTACAGGGGCAATAGGTGGGACCAAAAAACAACCCCATCCCCAACAGACGTTTGTGGCCCATTTTACCTCCCTACAAACGTATGATCTGAAGGGGCACAGGTCACTTGTACTTGGGATGTTAAACTTGGTTTAAAACGCTCTTAGATTGGTGGTCACCGTGACTAAGTGCAGCCTCAGCTGTCATCATTCTGTCCCGTCTAGTCCTCAGAGGCAAGGAGGTTGGCCAGTACCCCTTCATGCTGGAGCAGTCACTCTGCTCTGAGCTTGGGGGGAGACGGCTTGACAGACCTCACCTTCCTAGTTGTCATTTCTGCCCCTCAGAGCCATAGGCATTGCCTGGGACCTTTGCCTTGCCTACGTCTCCTGACTACCACGCAGGTTTTAGGAGGTGCCCAACACTCAATGCCAATTTTTGCCTTGGCTAAATTGTCCCATGTTGGAGGCTGTTCAATTAGTTTCTTCTCAGGAGAGTTTTCAGTTCACTTTGATTCAGCTGCCTGTTCCAAATACGTTAATTGTCCTTAGGGGGAACTGGGAGCAAGTGAACACAGAACTATGTGTGACACCTGGGTTTGTCTCCTGATCCGTATAATGAGTGAAGTCCTCAAAAGGGCACTTGAGAAAATCTGAGATTCCACCTTCTGTCACCCTCAGGATCTTCAGAAGCAGGGTTCCTCCTCTGGTGACTTTAACATTGTTTTTTTTGCCAACTCAGGACTTGAGTTCTTCAGCTGCTAACACACCACTAACAGTCTAGCTTGCCAAAGCGCAGATTTCCTTAATCACAGCAACAGTAGTAAAACCTCACCCCTCACCTCTAGCCAATTTCTTTTTGCTTTACTAATTCATAGAGCAAAACCTGGAACCTCTTTCTAGTCAGATTTTTAAAAATACCTTGACCTGGGCACCTGGGTGGCTCAGTTTGTTAAGTGTCAGACTCTTGATTTTGGCTCAAGTCATGATCTCGGGGTCAGGAACTGAGACCCATGGGGTTCCTTGCTCAGCAGGGAGTCTGCTTGACGATTCTCCCTCTGCCTCTCCCCCCCCCCCCACGAATAAATAAATCTTTACAAAAAATACTTTGAGGTGCTTTACCTTACTAACCCAAACATGGCATTGCTAGCATGGTGTTCATGACTTGTCCAAGCTCTATCCCTTCAGCTGCCACATCATGGGCCTGTGAAAATGAACTGCCTTTCTTTGCTTTCCAGTGAGGTGTTTATTCATACCCATTTAAAAAAATCCTGTAAATTTCAGACCAGGGTAAAACTTGTGAGCTTGGATCATCTTCAAGTCACCAATCATCTTCTTGAGTTTTTTAAAAACCTAACAAAGGTATCCTAAAATGTGAGCCAGATAGTGAAATGTTACCAGATCTTGAAGTAATTTTACAATATGTACTGTTTCTGATTTCGCAAAGACCACTCTGCCCTTAGTATTGTAAGGTGAGGAAATGTGGTATTGTAAGAACAAGTAAATGACACTATGCTGAAAGTAGGTAGTTAGACCCAGAATACTCTTATTAACTCTCATTAATGACCACCAAAGTGGCTGAAAAAGACCACAGGTACAGGAAGCAGTTTCTTCTAAGGAGGATCTGGGCCAACCTCTGATTTCAATGTCTTGGGTTTCTTAACAAACTTTCAAAACTCTTGGAAGAAAACACTTCCTAGAGATTTCCAATGAGCTTTCTCATTGTGTCCTTACTTCCTACCACTATTATATATTTAAAATAGTTAAAAAGATGTTTTAACAATCTCAACAGTCTAATAAATGAGCAATATTTTAACGCTGTAGAAGTTACTCAATGTTCATTTGGTACCAGATACTGTGTTATGCTGGGTATCCACCCATAAATAAAGACATCTGCTGTTAAAAAAAAAAAAAGCTCATACTTTGAGAAAATTAAAAATGTCCACAGCATATAAATATAGCCACTATTTCAGAAAATTTGGCTGTTCACATTATATTGTATATAAAAGTACAGCTGTCAAAGGTGAAACTGGTATAAAGTTTCCCTTACCTGAAATCCATTATAATAACATATCCCTGGAGGAACATTAATAAATATATCTCAAAATTCTGTGATTTTGCATAAACATGGGCAATTTTTATAGGAAGCATGCAATATTCAAAATGAATTAAGAGCATATTATGCAGAAATTTTGATGGGTTACTTCTTCAGAATGTTACAAGTGTCAAACAACAAAAGATAACAAAATACATCTTATGGTTCATTTAGCTTGGATGCTACTTTCCTTCATTATAAATTTACCAAAATTTATCAAGAAGAGTTGGTTTACCCAGACCTTAAAATTCTAGGTAAACAAGTGAAGTCACCACTGAGTTCCGAAAAATGTGGACTAAAACAATCCTATGGGGGAATCCCTGGGTGGCTCAGCGGTTTGGTGCCTGCCTTTGGCCCAGGGCGTGATCCTGGAGCCCCGGGATCAAGTCCCACGTAGGGCTCCCGGCGTGGAGCCTGCTTCTCCTTCCGCCTGTATCTCTGCCCCCCTCTCTCTCTTTCTATGTCTATCATGAATAAATAAATAAAATCTTTAAAAAAAAAATAAAAATAAAAATAAAAATAAAACAATCCTATGAAATGGATGCATTGTGAAAGTTTATTTAAAGCCAGGTATTTTGAAGTCTGGAGTGGATTTTTCCATACATACCATGTTACTCATGCTGGTTACCTTTTCAATATATTTTACTGGATCATTCACATCTGTGTACATTACTGCAGCTCCAAGCAGAATATGTTGTTAATTTTCTTAAATTATCAAGGTAAAACATACAAACAAAATCTCTTCACAGTTCTCAATAATTTAAGGGAATAAAAGAGTTCTAATATCAAAATGTTTAAGAATCTGTTGTAGGGCACACACAGCAACAAGACAGTTACATGATTCCTATCTACCTCATTCCCTAATACCTCTATTTGTATTTTTAAATAAATCTTTTTCCCTAAATTTATTCTCTTTAAGACTCTAGGGTAGTGATGGTGGGCAGAGGTAGGGAAGCAAGAAAAGCATGTAACAATAGCATGGGTTCTTTTTAAAAGCCACATATACTATCCACTAATAAAAGTCTACAGGGGCACCTGGGTGGCTCAGCCAGTTAAGCATCCGACTCTTGACTTCAGCTCAGTTCATGATCTCAGAGTTATGGAATCGAGGCCTGCTAAGCACAGAACAGGGCTCATGCTTTCTCTCGAAAATAAATAAAATCTTAAAAACAAAACCCACCTTTACAACTCTCCCTACTTAGAATTTAAATGGAGTTACTAATGGAAGACTATGACATATACTGATGACCACAGTTGTGTTGTGGTCGCCACGGCCACCCTGATTCAGTGATTTACTAGAAAGACTCAGAAAAGCTTTAGACTCACGGTGATGAGATATAACCATGTCTTGTTGCTGTGTGTGCCTTAGATTCTTAAACATGAAAGGATGCAGGTTAAAACCAGAAAAGTGGGGATCCCTGGATCGAGTCCCACATCAGGCCCCCTGCATAGAGCCTGCTTCTCTCTCTGCCTCCCCCTCTCTGTTCCTCTCATGAATAAATAAAATCTCTTTTTCTCTTAAAAAAAAACAAAAACAAAAACAAAACTAGAAAAGCAAAGCTACATAGGGCAGAATCCAGGGGAGACCAGATGTCTTCCGGTTGTCTTCTCCAGTGGAGTTGTACTGACAGCACTTAATTTTCCTAGCAACGATATGTGATGACATGGGCAGAATACTGAGTAGTGTCAACCAGGAAGCTCCTCTGAATCTTGGTATCCAAGGTTTTTATTGGGGGGTCATGCAGGCTTGGAGTACCTATGTGTTGACAGTTACTTAGTCTTCAACCCTTCAGAAGTCAAACTAATAGAATGTGGCCCTTCATTATAAATCCTGTTGTTCAGCATGACCTAGAGATGGTGGGACCGAAGGCCCCTAGTTAAAAGACAATGTTATCTAGAAGGATAGTCCAACAGCTTAGAGGATATTTCCAGGACCTTGGCAAGCATCAGGTTTTTGGGAATGTGCAAGTTCTGAGCAAGTTAATCCTTTTACTGAACAAAACAACTTCAGAATAAGATGTCACATAGTTGATATCATGGATGTGGCCACAGATCCACCTCTAGATCAAGAGCTTCTCCATCATTTCCACATTTCCTTGCAAAGCTTGATGCCAGGCTGTATTGAAAACTGTATAGAGTACAATAATGTTGCTAACCAGAATAGAGATTATAAATGAGATGGGGCAGGAAGCACCTGTAAATGAGGGTTGGGGGAAAAAGAGTAGGGAAGTCACTCTTTCCTACACCTTCCCTATTATAGGTCCAGCTGGAGGCAGGGTGAGAAGAAGGAATTCCTGTCAACTGTAGGATATTCCAAAAGCCAGAGTCAGAAGGGAGGTGAAGCCCAAGTGGTGGTGCTTCCTGGCAGGTAGTATCCCCCAGGTTCTGTCCCATCATCCCTCTGTTTCATCAGCAAAAATCCCATTAATCTAATTTAGCCAGAACTCCCCTGACCCCTGATGATTCCTCTCAGTAATTTTCCACCACAGACTCCCTACGCTGCTGCTTGGGCATGAATTCCCATTTGTCCATGCTATATTCAGAATGGAGCCTGGTTCTATATGGATGTCTTTCTCCTACCGCAATAGTTCTGAGTAAAATCTGCTTTTACCATCCAGCTCTGGTTTTTTGGACATGCTTATAAAGGGCAAGTGTAGTACAGAGAAATTAGTTTAATTCTATAGGAAAGTGGTTATCTGTCTGGTTTTGAATCATAAACTGGGTGCTCTCTACTGCCCCAAAAGGGGCATTCCAGGTCAAGGGGAAAATATGTGCGGGTGGGGGGGGGGGAGACAGTAGTATGTGGGAAGAGGCAGGCAAGAGTCACTGTACAAAGGACTTTGTATGTCATGCTAAGCACTAAAGGTGACGATGATGTGAAGCACCAGAAGGAGAAGAGGACTGAATGGAGGTCATGAGAATGAAGGCTTATGACAGTAAAGAAACCCTGGGAATTGTCCAGATGAAAGCTAGTGCTTGCAAACAGAAGACCCAGAGATGAAGAAAGATGAGAAAGGTTTCCTTTAAGAAAAACCAAGACCTGCTGATGTACTGAATGATGGGAAGGAAAGAAGGGTAAACCATAAGAGTCTTTAGTTTCTTGCCTCCTAGTCATTGATCCTATTTAAGGAAGTAAAAATCCAGTTGATAACATTGTTCTCCATCTTTAAATTGAAGATCGCTGTTTTTGAAGAAAAGTGTATTTTCCTTTGGACTCCCCCAGAATGTTACCTTGAATAAAATGGAATTTATGACCACAGAAGCAAGATATACAGGTAGAAATACTGATGTAGACGACTTAGAATGAACCTGGAGTACTGAAAATCTTTGCAAACGTCCTAGGTAGGCCCTTCACATTTAAGGACTCTGAAACTTACCTGTGAACTATTTTCCTTTTTTCTGTCAAAAGATGAAAAACTCATCTGCACGAGCCTTTCCAGGAAGAGAGTCGGTGGAGGTGGTGGGAGGCACCTCTTCCCTTCAGGCCACGTCGGGTTAGGAAAGCTTTTTTTACGAGAACCCTCTAGTTTCGGGGATGAGGCAGATCTGTATTCTCAGGAGGTTCATATCCTCACGTAACTCCAATAAGACCTTAAGAAACACAAAATAAGTTACTTGGCACTGAAACGAAAGTCCCAGAAAAGCAAATCCTAAAGCAAAAGTAACAGGAGACAGCGCGAGATTTCTATTCTCTAGAGAGGCTGCTGTCAGCCCAAATCTGAAGAACCCTCACGTTCCCATTTCATTTATTTTATCTGAATCTCATTATCCAGTTTTCTCCAGGTGAGGGTGACAGGAAGAGGCAGGAGGCACCTGTCACCGCCCCTCCCCGCTCCCCCCAGCGCTGCGGCCCCGGGGCGCGAGGCCCGCTCCACCGCCTCCGCGCCCGCCCCGCCCCGCCTCGCGCCGCGGGGTCACTAACGCGGCCGCTGACCCGCGCCGAGCGCACCTGCGCCCCCCCCACCCCCGCCCCGGGCCGCCCCGCAACCGCCGCCCACGCCGCCCGCTCGCTCCGCCCGCCCACGTGCTAAAACCGCCCGCGCCCGCGCCGCGCCTGCGCACAGCTCCCTCCGGGCCCAGGGGCCGCCGCGGCGCATGCTCCGACCCGGGCTCTCCCCCGCCCGCCGGCCGCGGGGCTAGAGGCGCCGGGCCCAGGGCAGCCGGCGCGCATGCGCGTCTCCGGGACGCGTCCTTCCTCCCCCCGGGACCAGGAGCCCGGGCCTCGGGTGTGAAGCCCGCGGCGCCGGAAGTGGCCGTGCTCCTCCGCCTCGCCTCGCCTCGCCTCGCCTCGGCCCTGGCGGAAACTGACGCCCTGGAAGAGAGGTTCCGGGGTTGGCCGGGGCTGGCGGCGGCGGGATGGAGAGCGGGGCCGAGGACGCGGGGCTGAGCCGCCGCCCGGTGCTGGCCTCCTCCTGGGACGCCGCCTGCGGAGCCCTGGCCCAGAGCCTCCGCCTCACCCGCGCTGACCTCGGCGCCCGGGAGCTGGACTGGGACGAGCTGCTGGCGCCGCCTGCCGCGGGGTGCGTGGGGCCGCCGGGGCCTGGGGCGGCGGCTGCGGGTGGTCGTGCCCCTGGGGGAGCGGGGAGGGCAGGTGGGGGCGGAGGGGGAGGGGGCGGAGGGGGAGGGCAGGTGGGGGCGGAGGGGGAAGGGGGCGGAGGGGGAAGGGGGCGGAGGGGGAGGGCAGGTGGGGGCGGAGGGGGAGGGGGCAAGGGGGAGGGCAGGTGGGGGCGGAGGGGGAGGGGGCAAGGGGGAGGGTAGGTGGGGGGTGGAGGGGGAGGGGGGAGCGCTGAGGACAGGTGGGGGGGACGGGGAGGGGGCAAGGGGGAGGGCAGGTGGGGGCGGAGGGGGAGGGGGAGACGGGGGTTGGGCAGGCAGGGGGGAGAGGGGGAGCAGGGAGGGCAGGTGGGGGGAGGGGGACCAGGAGACGGGGGAGGGGGAGGGCCGGTGGGGGCCGTGCGGGGGGCGGGGGTGGGGGAGGGCGGGGTCCCTCACGGGGCACACGGGAGGCGCCCGGGGAGCTGGCTGCGTGGAAATGCGGGGGCCCGCGGGGGTCGCGCCCTGGAGTCCGCGGGTGCTGGCGGCGGGGGCGGGGCGGGGCGGGGCCCCAGGGCTCAGTGGAGGAGGTGAGTGAGGACGACCCGCGCGCGGCCTCCCCCTCCCGAGAGCTCCGAGCAGTGCCCACGACTGGCCCCAGTAACGCGTCGGGCGCTCTTCTTTGCAGCCGAGAGCTGGTGGTTTTGAGGACAAGCCCGAGCAGCCCTGACGAAAAGCCCTGCTTCCTTTACCTGAGATGTGACCCTAAAGCAGGTGAAGAAATCGCTTCTGTTGGCGTCTTGAGTTCAGCGAGAAACATGGAAGTGTACGTGGGAGAGGAGTACTGTGGCACCAGCAGGGGCAAGAGTGTGTGCGGTGACCTGGGCGGCAGGTGGGTGACAGGCCACCCGCAGGTGTTGTCCCCAAGCCCTGTGACCTCCCTCAGCTTTGCTGCTACTCACCGACTCCCTGAGCTTGATGCCAGACGCCAGCGGGGAGAAGTTTCTCGCTCCTACGGGTCTTTGAGACAGTCTGGGTCAGCTTTCTCCTGGGTATAAATGTGCAGACCTGGAGCCGATGGAGGGAGGTGCCTGGGTGGAGGGTCCTACTAGTTAGTCCCACTGTACGTACTGTACAGACTATCATGCATAGTCCTTATTCCTGCTTCTTGGCTTTCTCCATGAACACAATGGTCTGTTTCCCAAAGGTAATTTGGCAGTTAGTCTGGAACGTTGAACACATTTTTCTGGAGGAAAGTCCAATACAGATGGTGCACAGCCTCAAGACTGCCACACCCGCCTATGTAACCCACAATTCAGCCTGTTATGGTTTGATGTTTCTCTAGGTTCTTATACAAAGACTCGACTGTAATTGAATCTCAGGATTTAAGTAATGGCTTAGAAACAATTTTAAAATTTGTATTATTTGAGTGTAGTTGACATACAACATTACATCAGTTTCAGGTACACAACATAGTGATTCAACATCTTTATAGGTTAGCCTATGTTCACCACAAGTATAACTACATCTGTTACCATACGATGCTATTACGTTATCATTGACTGTATTCTCTATACTGTACCTTTTATTCCAGCGATTTCTTCCATAACTGGAAGCCTGTGTCTCCTACTCCTCTTCATCCCTTTTGCCCATCCCTCTGGCAACCATCAGTTTTCTGCATTTTTAGCTGATTTTGCTGTTTCTTTGTTTATTCATATGAAACAATTTTTAAATGTAACTATTAATAATAATAGTAAAAGTTAAATTCTATTTTATTTTTAGGGAGCACGAAACTATTTTCTATATGAAATATTTAAAATTGGAGTCCTGTAGTCATGCTTGTAAAATAAAGGTAAGTCATCACTAGATTTTAACTAATTTGACGGTTGCAAATATTTTTGTATGATCTGTAGTTGTTTTGGTTCTGTAATATGGTTAGTCCAACTTTGTTCCTCATTATTTTTATATAAAAATATGGTGTCATGAAAACTATAAGTCGTTTTGGCTTTATTATATCTAGAAAGAAGGGATTTAGGGAAGTTATAGAGAAGAGCATCCAAGAGTTAAAGAGATTTGGACTTATATCTTAAAAATATCATAACTAGCACCAAGAGAAAAGTTACTGAGCTGGAAGGCATAGGCCCAGGATATTCCTCCTGTTTTGTTGCCTAGTTGGGTGGACCTTGGGCAAATCTGTTTCTTTTGAACTACTTCATGGATAAATTACAGGACTCCTCCCCACCCCAAAAAAATTATTGTTATATACATGAATGTTCATCCATCATTCCTAATAGCCAAAAGGTTACAAAGAAAACAACTGTCCGTCACTGAATATGTCAACAAAATATGGTATGCCCACACAATAGAAAATGGTTCAGCATAAAAAGCATATAGAAACACAAATGAGGGGATCCCTGGGTGGTGCAGCGGTTTGGGCGCCTGCCTTTGGCCCAGGGCGCGATCCTGGAGACCCGGGATCGAATCCCACGTCGGGCTCCCGGTGCATGGAGCCTGCTTCTCCCTCTGCCTGTGTCTCTGCCTCTCTTTCTCTCTCTCTCTCTATGTGACTATCAAAAAAAAAAAAAAAAAAAAAAGAAACACAAATGAACCTTGAAATACACTGTGCAAAAGAAGTTGGGATCACATATTGTATGATTCTGTGTGTGTATGCATATGTAAAGTCCAGAATAGGCAAATCCATAGAGACTGGAAGCAGATTAGTTATTGTCTAGGGCTAAGAGGGTTGGTGGGATGTGGAGTGACTGCCAGTGGGTATAGGGTTACTTTTTGGTATATAAAATTACAATGGCTAGCACCAAAACCATAAGATAGCTAGGAATAAGCCTAACCAAAGAGGTAAAAGAGATCTATATTCTGAAAACTATAGAAAACTTAAGGAAATTGAAAAGCACACACAGAAATTGAAAAACAATCCATGCTCATGGACTAGAACAAACATTGTTAAAATGTCTATAGTACCCGAGGAGTCTATATATTTAGTGCAATCCCTGTCAAAATACCAGGAGCATTTTTCACAGAGCTAGAACAAATAGTCCTAAAATTTGTATGGAACCACAGAAGACCCTAAGTTGTAAAAACAATCCTGAAAAAGAAAAGCAAAGCTGGAGGCAACACAATCCTGTAGTCATCAAGACAGTATGGTACTGGCACAAAAACAGACACATAGATCAGTGGAACGGAATAGAAAACCCAGAAATTGACTCATGATTACGTGGTCAACTCATTTTCAGCAAAGCAGGAAAAACGTCCAGTGGAAAAAAGTCTGATCTTGCTGGGAAAATTGGACAGCAACATGTAGAAGAATGAATCTGGACCATTGTCTTACGCCATATACAAAAGTAAATTCAAAATGGATGAAAGACCTAAATGTGAGACAGGAAACCATCAAAGTGCTAGAGAACAGAGGCAGCGGCTATTGGTACTATTGAACTATTGGTACTTCATCAAGATAAAAAGTTTCTGCACAGTGAAGGAAACAAGACTAGAAGGCAGCCTATGGAATGGGAGAAGATACTTTCAAATAACATCTGATAAAGAATATCTAAAATCCTTAAACAACTTAACAAAGTCAACACCCCAAAGAATAATTCAATTAAGAAATGGGCAGAAGACATGAATAGACATTTTCCAAAGAAGACATCCATATGGCAACAATGAAAAGATGACCTATGAAAAGATGCTCAACATCACTCATCATCAGGGAAATGCAAATCAAAAACATGATGAGATATCACCAAACGTGTCAGAATGGCTAAAATTAACACAAGAAACAAGGGGTGTTGATGAGAATGCAGAGAAAGGGGAACTCCTTGCACTGTGGGTGGGAATGCAAACTGGTGCAGCCACTCTGGAAAACAGTATGGAGGTTCCTCAAAAAGTTAAAAATACAGATACCCTGTAACCCAGCAATTGCACTACGAGATATTTACCCAAAGGATACAAAAATACAGATTTGAAGGGGTACATGCACCCTGATGATTATAGCAGCATTTTCAACAATAGCCAAACTGGAAAGAGCCCAATGATCATCAGCTGGTGAACGGTTAAAGAAGATGTGGTATAAATATATATACAATGGAAGATTAATCAACCATCAAAACAAATGAAATCTTGCCATTTGTAACAACGTGGATGGAGCTAGAGTATATTACATTAAATGAAATAAGTCTTGGCAGAGAAAGACAAATTCCGTACGATTTCACTTATATGTGGAATTTAAGAAAGAAAACAGGTGAACATATGTGGAGGGTGGGGAGAAGAGAGAAGGAAAGAAACCAAGAGAGACTCTTAATGGTGAAGAACAAACAGGATTGCTGGAGGAGGTGGGTGGGGGATGGGCATTAAGTAGGGCAGTTGTTATCATGAGCACTGAGTATTTTGTGTAAGGGATGAATCACTGAATTCTATTCCTGAAACCAGTATTGCACTGTATGTTAACTAGAATTTAAGTAAAAAATCTGAAAAAAAAATACAACAAAATTGCAATGGCCACACAACTCTGTGAATATATTAAAATCCACTGAATTATATACTTTAAATCATTTTTTTGGCATGTGAATTATATCTCAATAAAGCTATTTTTTTTTTAAGATTTTTTAATTTATTTATTCATAGAGATGCAGAGAGAGAGAGGCGCAGAGACACAGGCAGAGGGAGAAGCAGGCTCCACATAGAGAGCCAGACATGGGACTCGATCCAGGGTCTCCAGGATCACACCCTTGGCTTCAGGCGGCGCTAAACCGCTGCGCCACCAGGGCTGCCCAATAAAGCTATTTTTAAATTTTTTTAAAAGGAAATAAATCTTTGCTATCTTTTTATCTCAACATTACTTTATACAGGTTATATTGTTTAGAATAAGAAATGATAAGTAATTTCATGGCCTGCTGATAGCAAATTTACAGAACTGTTTATTCCAAGACAGATTTTATGCAATATATATTAATAGTTTCCAGATTTACTTTAATGAAGTGTTTCATAGTATTTGAATGCCTACTGAGGCTAGATATATGATTAGGCATGTAGGAACTAGCAGTAATAAAATGACTGCCCTCATGTTGCTGACATTCTAGTGTGATGAAGTAGATAAGCTGACTCAATGAGTAAACTATGTCCCATATTCAGTGGTGGGGCAATGGGGATGAAAAAGCAGAAAGTAGGTAGTAGGGAGATTAGAAGATAGGTATATAAATTGAATGCGGAGTTCCTTAATTGTTGAGGACCATCACCTCTTTGGTGCCACACTCAAAGAGTTCTTGCATCATGTGTTCTGACCTGTGATGTCATATTACATATAGTTTTGTGTGTGTCTCTGAAGGTGTGTTTTTGTTCACTGTTTATGGAAGTTCTATGGGAGTGCTAAGGGGAGTCTCATTAGAGAAATCCTAGGCCCACTAAAGCTTATTCTGGGTCAGTAGTATATGAAAGCTAATAGTTAGCCATCTTTTTTTTTTTTTTTTTTTTGAGCACTTACTCATTAGTAGGTACTGGGAATTTTAACACCTAATCTTCATACAACCATGTAAAAATAATTGTTACTACTCTCCTTATTTTGTTCTTGACTCTGGTTTTTGGCCTTTCCCCGGGACACACAGGCTTTAAGTAGAGTCATCACGGACCCTGTCTGATTCTAAATCCTATTCCTTTCTACTTTGTTACCTTGTTGTCCATGTCACACAAGATATGTCTTTTGGTTCAGAAACCTGGATGAAATAAGGCAGTATACAGTATTGGGCAAGCCACTGCTATAGAAGCCCAAGAGCTAGGTTCCAAGTTTGACGTTTCCCAATTTGGATAATCCTTTGACAAATTAGAAAATCACCCCTGACCTCATCTTTCGTATGTGTGAACCAGCTGGTTATGTTAGACCATTCTGATTTTCTCTTACAATTCTAAATTCTAAAAGTTGGCTTATTTTTAGTATTTTAGTAAATACTTGGACGTGCTTTTGTAAAGCCTTCTTTTATATTAAATAATATTATAGCTAACTGTGCTGTGTTAGGTTCTCAGATTGGTATAGCTTATTTTTATTCATTAATTTAAGTGAATGAAACTATATTGGAGCCCCTCCTGTATATCTGCATATTTTTCACTTTGAAATGATATTCTTTTATATAAAAAGTTCTTATGAGCCTCATAGTAAATTAGAAGTGCTGATCATTATAATTTTCAGGAAAACTTAAAATTGAAAATGTATTTAAAGTTTGTTTGTGTTCCTAAATACATTATTATTGCTAGTTGATATAGAAAAGTGACCTTAAATAGTGATTATTGTTTAATATCATTTTCTGGAACTCTTTTGTGTTATAATAGTTGCTCTCCTTTGGTGAAAATCAGTGTGTATTCATCAGTAAAGTTGTGGTACAATTGAGGCGGGTTTCAGCAAATTCTTCAACAAGCTCTCCTGCTCTAGGATCAAGGATAGACCTGCAGAGGGTCCAAACTCTCATGGAGGCCATGGGCTCAAAGTTGTCACCTGGCGCTCAGCAATTGATGAATATGGTTCGATTTCAGCAGCAGGTAGGTAGAGATGGATTCTGTCCAGGTACTGTTAAAAATTTCAAAATGACAGCTTTTTATAAGTAGGTCAAACTAATTGACCTTTGAACTTTTACATTGATTTGTTTTTTATCTTTATTTGTTTTTGTAAACTAGCATTTTGTAGAATTTCTCTTCTGCAAAATATCTTATTACAGATCTTCGCAATTTTCCATGTATTTACTCATTCATTCAGCAAATATTTATTGAGCACCTTTTTGGTAAATAAGGCAATGTTTTGAGAACTTTAGAAAATTCAAAGGTCAATTAGTTTATAGCCTATCTTTAAGTATCTTTGTAGTTTCCTTTTATCTAGGCCTTTAAGGAAGAAGGACGGACTGGGCAAGTAAATTTGGAGGGATGCAATTTGAGAGAGAGAAAATAGCATTGCGTAACCCTTTAGTGCTAGAAAGAACAGTATATACCTACGAAATGCCCAGAAGTTCACTTCCCTGGGGTAAAGAAGTAATAGGAGGAGTTTAGCTTGGGGCTGGAACACAGAGGGCTTTGAATGTTATTTTAAGAGTTCATATATGGTTGTGCCTACATTTTGAGATATTCTAACCCAGCATTATTGCATAAGAGGAATAATTAGGAGCAGTGAATCACTAGGGTGGGAGACTCCAGAGGGAGCAGCTACATGTCTCTTCCCTCATCCAGATAAGAGTTAAGGGTGGTCTAAAATTGAATATGTAATAAATAATCTGATACTGGATCATGACACATTACCTCTTTGGTGCCACACTCAGAGTTGTTGCATCATGTGTTCTGACCTGTGTTGTCATATTACATATGGTTTTGTGTGTGTCTCTGAAGGTAAGTGTGTTTTTGTTAACTGTTTATGGAAGTTCTGTGGGAGTGCTATAGTGATGGTGCCATCAACACTAGAAACTAACTTGATACTGGTATTGCCAGAGAGGAATAGAGTTAAAGGTGACATTGAGGTTTTGAAGATGGTGATACCAACAATATAAATGGAAACCAAGGGAGGAGACTGCTTGGGAAAAAGGGAGTTTGATTTTGGGAATATTGCATGGTAGATATGAACCAAATAGTGCTTGAAATGATGCTGCAAGCTTTTGGAAGCACTGGTCAGGGTGGGGAGTGGAGAAGCAGAAGGGAGGTTTGAGAGATGTATCCCCAGTAGAGAGGGCAGGGAAGGTAGTGAAGAGAGAGCGGGAGCAAGGAAGAAAGGTTCATGGGGGAGTCACTATGTTTGGTAAGGATATAGGAAGTGGGAAAAGGACCAGAACAGCCCAAGACAACAGTGTGACCAAGTAGCACCAGGGGGGATCTGATCTCAGAAGACCTGACTGCAGGTTGTGGTGCTGACGTTAGTAGTTGTGTTATTTGGCATCGCTTCATCTTTTTGAGGTAAGTTTCCTTGTGTTTAAAATCTAAACGATAATACTGCTAGGATCATAGGATTAATGGGAAAATTTGAAAGAAATGTTGCTTTTGGGTTGCTTTTGTTCTTAAAAGTTTTGTTGAAGATTTTTCTTACTCTGTTTGAAGTTGAAATTTGCGGGCTCTGATTCGGTTTTACTTTACAATTTAGAAAAATTCAATAGAAATTCTGTATCAAAGTGCCTAGCCTATAGCATTCATTTAATGCTGCCTGAATGGAAGGATGCACCCCATTTTTCTCAAAAAAAAAAAAATACCCAGTTATGCAGGATTTACATTGTTTACTTTTTTGACCTTTAAAATACAAATATCTTTTTTCCTTGTTTTTTCAAGGTGATACTTATGTAAACTTCTTATAATAAAAGTTAGACAGTCCTTTCAGATATCTGAAGAAATATTCAGAAATAATTTTTCACAAGTCTGGGGGTAAGTGTGCACATACATAAAATTATGTATATACACATACATGTAGTTCTTTACATATTCATGTATAGGTGTATGGACATAATTCTGCATGAATTATGCTTCTATATTTTTTTTAAAGACTTATTTATTCATTCAGAAAGAGCGAGAGAGAGGCAGAGACACAGGCAGAGGGAGAAGCAGGCTCCATGCAGGAATCCTGACATGGGACTCGATCCCAGGTCCCCAGGATCACACCCCGGGCTGCAGGTAGCGCTAAACCGCTGCGCCACCGGGGCTGCCCTGCTTCTATATTCTTTTAAGCTTTTATGCTTTTATGGTCTTTTAAGCTACTCTGTGTTTTTTATATAACGTGACAAATTTTAAGCAATACATACATATAAATTATTTTATATATATTGCTCTGCCTACTTTTAAAAGGGTTTGGTGGACCTTGCAAAGCAACATATGACAGAGAGCACAAGAAAATTAAGAATAGACTTACCTATGAATTCCTTGATATTTAATACAAAGAGGAAAAGGAAATTACTTTCAGAGCTCTCATCTGAGAAAAATATGACTAATTTTTATAATAGTGAATTTCTAATCAAAATTTGTTATATTAGAAAAGAAAATTTCATATAGCAAATAGCTTATCTGCATTTAGATTTTTTAAATTATAATTTTTGCCAAATTAATTCTCATACACAATTTTGACATTGATTTCTTGCTGTTTATGCAGAATTTTCAATTTTCTGGGGCACTTGAGTGGTTCAGTCCGTTAAACATCCAACTTTTGATTTCAGTTCAAATCATGATCTCCAGGTTGTAAGATCGAGCCCCTATGTGGGGCTCCATGCTGAGCATGCAACCTGCTTGGGATTCTTTCTCTCTCTCTCTCTCTCTCTCTCTCTCTCTCTCCCCCCCCTCCCCCCTTCCCCCCTCCCTCCCTCACCCCTCATTCATGCACTCTTTCTCTCTAAAGATAAAATTAAATTTAAAAAAATAATTTTTAATTTTCTGTCATTAAGGTTTTTCTGGACTATTGTAGTACTACCAAAAATAATTTAGCTCTGTCATCATGAATAAGGCTCCTTTCTACCAAAGGAGACTATTTAATTTTAAAATTTTGTATATAATTATATGTGTATTTTATATATACATATAAATTATATAGTTGTTTGCAGTCCAAGGTTTATCCAGAACTTGCATTCAATAGAAGATAACATTTCTTTATAAAGAGTATTCCTCCAAAGTACGATTCAGTAAAAGAAATTTCATGGAGACCTTTCAACTCCTACCCCACCAACTTCCCTGGCTTTCATTATTCCCCTTTTCTCCTTTATTTTTCCTTAAAGTATTTTTCCCATCTCCATCCACATGATATATTGCCTGCCTGCCTTCCTTCCTTCCTTCCTTCCTTCCTTCCTTCCTTCCTTCCTTCCATTGTTTCCTGTTCCTGTATTGGTTTCACATATTGTGATTTTCATTTGTTTTGTTCACTCACTCATTTCCTATACCGGAAACACAGAGCAGATTTCTGGTAAATGTTTGTTGACTGAATGAGTTTTGGGTTGGTTTGATCCAGGAATCATTTTTTAGAGTGTGTAGACAATGTATATATTGAGTTTCTTTAGCTAACCTTTATAATACTTTTCTCAGTCTCTTTCAGTAGGTGTTGATCAACAGTAAGGATGCAATGGCATCTTCCAATTAAAATCTTTAATAGAGTTTTGTGTTTCCAATTTAGGATATAGGTCTATAACCTAACAGTTTAGTGGACTAGAAGTAGTTTTGCTTTTTTCTTGTGGAAAAATTGAAAAGCATAGCAAGGAGCATTGCAAGAATGTGCCCCTGTATGGGAGACCATGTAGCCCCATCACAGAAGTGAGCCAGAATCTTCTCATGAAATAATAGAGTATTGCCAATTCAGTTGAGGCCATAAAACATAATCTGTTATCCTACAAGTCATTAAAGCAGACATAGCCAAAAGTTGGCTCATTGTTGTTATGCAGATGTCACAAATGTACTGATGAAGCGTCAGACTTCTAGTATATAAGCTATCTGGTGTATCTTCCATGATAAGCTAGTTATAAAACATTTCCTTCGGGATCCCTGGGTGGCTCAGTGGTTTAGCACCTGCCTTTGGCCCAGGGCCTGATCCTGGGGTCCTGGGATCAAGTCCCACGTTGGGCTCCCTGCATGGAGCCTGCTTCTCCCTCTGCCTGTGTCTCTGCCTCTCTCTGTGTCTCTGTCTATCATGAATAAATAAATAAAGTCTTTAAAAAAATTTCCTTAGATTAGCTTATATATGAATCTTGATGGATGATATTTAATTCTAAGAAAATCATCAATTACTGTTACTCAGTTGATAGTACTAGATTTAATTAGCATAAATTAAGGAGGCCTTTGTAGTGGAGACATTAATGCTAATGCAGTTTTACTAAGCATGCTAACATTTAATATTTCCTTTAGGAAAAACTATAGTGAAATCATTAAAAGCCTTGACTCTGGAGTTAGGTGGCCTGGGTTCATGTCCCAGTTCTGCCACTTACTAGTTGTGTTACCTTCGCCCGGTTACCTTTAGCCCTTGTTTTACCTTAGCCTTGATCTCCTCAATTTAGGATTGGCGTAGTAATCTAATAGCTTCCTTCCTATGGATGCTTTGAGGACTGGATGAAAGAATGCATCTTGCCTGACTTATAGCAATTACCCCCAGAGTTAGCTGTCATTACTATCAATAGTAATGTGGATTTATTTACCTTAGAATTGTGTTCCCATTGGAGAGCAGCTTCAGTCGGTTTTGGGAAATCCTGGTTACAAACGCATGATGGACCTGCAGTCCTCATCTGCTTCAGGAACTTTAGACAAGTCACCCTCCACGCCTTTCCCTTTTAGAACTGGATTGACATCCGGATCCCTGGCTGAAGACTTAAAAGCTTATATTGATAAAAGTCTGCAGCCACTTGGTGGAGGAAACATGACAGACCTCAAAGATTATAACGTGGTGCCACAAAACCATTCTCTTCTTGAGAATGACCTCAGAAGTGCAGTTTCTTCTTTCCTACCGAAGAAAGCAAGTGATCACTCAACTCTACTTAACTCTGAGTTGCCGCCTTTTCTCCAGAAGTGTAGTCAAGTTAACCATCTCCGTGTGGGACATAACACCAAGTGGCAGGGAAGCATCACTAAGGCCAGTGAAGGCGTTGTTGGTGTTGGGTAAGTATTTATTTTGAGACAAACATGGTTTAAATTTCATAGAAGAATCAGTTGTAAGAAAATAGATTTGTTTCACTAAAAATTTACTGCCTGAAGCTGTTTCCACAGGTAATCTTTGAAGCTTCCACGTTTTAGCATTAACACAGTTATAGGGGATAAATATTCTACAGGGTAGAATGAATCACTTTTGAAGAAATGCCTAAAATTGAAGGTGTTGGTCACTTCTTAGGCATTTTATGGAAGGAGTACAAGCATCACATAAGGGAGTACAAAGTGGTGTGAATGGGGAGGAGCCATGGGAACCATGACAAGATCTGATCTTGTCTGTCCCAGGCTAATTTTGGAGTCATCAAGACATAATGCATAAGCCCTTATCTGCCGATCTCATAATTCCGATTTGGGGGCAGTCTTAGTTTGATTAAAGGGTGGCTGAGTATATTTAGTATGTTTCCCATCCTTTATGTAGATGTGATATGTCAAAATATTGCGCTAGACTGAAATTCAGGACTCCAGTCATAGTCCTGGCTTAACTAATTTCCCTTATTATTTAAACCTTGTGACTTAGATTTTTTTCACATGTAAAATGACATTAAATGGTTGAAATTTTCTTTTTTTTGGAGATTAATTTATTTTAGAGAGCAAGAAAACATAGGCTTAGGGGGTGCGGGTGAGTTTAAATCTCAAGCCAACTCCACACTAAGCATGGCGTCCACATGGGGCTTCATCTCAGGATCCTGAGATCATGACCTGGGCTGAAATCAAGGGTCAGTTGCTTAACCAACTGAGCTATCCAGGCCCCCCTGCTTGAAATTTTCTTAAAGTGTCTGATAGGGAAGCCTGGGTGGCTCAGTGGTTGAGCATCTGCCTTTGGCTCGGGTTATGATCCTGGGGTCCTGGGATTGAGTCCCACGTCAGGCTCCCTGCAGAAAGCCTGCTTCTCCCCCTATGTCTCTGCTTCTCTATCTGTGTCTCTTATGAATAAATAAATAAAATCTTAAAATAAATAAATAAATAAATAAATAAATAAATAAATAAATAAATAAAATCTTTAAAGGAAAAAAATCTCTGATATAACATTGAAATTTGAGGATTTTAATAAGTTATTGGGAAAAATGGTTTTTATTCAATAAGGATATTTATTACTTAGTAATATAATATTTTAGTAAGGATACTCAATAAGGAAAAGTAACTTTAGTCTTCAGTTGTTGACAGCTTACATCAGTGAACTAGCTGGTATGTGATACAGCAAAACAAAAAAATTACTGAGATTAAAAACTGCTTCTGGGTCCAGCTGAGATTGAATGTCCCCATCCCTCTCAGGTCTGTCATGTAAAGTGAATAAACCTTTTTTAAATTTTAAACAGAAAGGATGGAAGAGAGTTTTATTCAAGCCCAAAGTAGGATAGCTGCCCTGGATACACAGTCCTCACAAAGAAGAGGATTGGAACGATGAGAAGGGTGATACTTAGGAAGGGTGATTCGTATTTTTTTCTCCAAGCAAGGAACATGTGTTGCCGGGTGACTTTTTTTTTTACATAAAGAGGCACAAATCATGACAAAGGACATTCCAGAAAGGTACAGATTTTATCATATGTTTTTAGTATATGTAAGGGTGTATTACATTAATCTTAGGACTAAAGTTTTTAAAATTTTTCTTATCTTCATGTTTGGAATGTTCCTTTTTGATTACTTGTTTTTTTATTTTTATTTTTATTTTTATTTATTTATTTTTTTAATTTTTATTTATTTATGATAGTCACAGAGAGAGAGGCAGAGACACAGGCAGAGGGAGAAGCAGGCTCCATGCAATGGGAGCCTGATGTGGGATTCGATCCTGGGTCTCCAGGATCACGCCCTGGGCCAAAGGCAGGCGCCAAACCGCTGCGCCACCCAGGGATCCCTACTTGTTTTTTTAACAAAGCAGATAGACAATGTGTACTTGGGGCAGAATTGGGCCTGAGCTTTGAGATTTCACCCAGTCATTTTGACCTTGGTAAAATGTTAAAGTCAAGCCTTCCTGGAAGCCTGGGAGCAGGGCCATTGAACATTAAAGCTGAAAATTTCTTTTACCAAATCCTCCCCTTTACAAATAGAAAACCCTGGATATAATAAACATATAGTGACTGTAAAAGATAGAAGTCAGACTGCTTAGGGACTGTAAGGTACTGTCCCTTAATTCCCAGTTTTCTGAGATTCTTTCTCATCATAAATCAGTGTTGGACTTTGTCAGATATTTTTTCTACATCAGTTTATGTGATCATGAATTTTCTTCTATAGTTTGTTGATATGGTAAATTACATTAATTTTCAAAAACTGAACCAGCCTTACATACCTAGAATAAATCCTGCTTGGTCATAGAGTATAATTCTTCTTTTTTAAGCATTGCTACATTTAATTTGCTTATATTTGTCAAGTATTCTCATATCTAATTCATGAGCGATAATGATCTATATTTCCTTTTTCTTACACTGTCTTTGGTTTTATATCAGGGTAATACTAGCTTCGTGAAATGAGTTCTGTGTTTTAGAAGAGATTGATATAAAGTTGCTCTTTTTAAAACTTGTGGTAAAATTCTCCAATGAAACCAACTGGCTTGAATGTTTCTTTCTTGGGAACTTTTTAATTACATATTCAATTTCTTTTTTTTTTTTTTAATCTTTATTTATTTATGATAGTCACACAGAGAGAGAGGCAGAGACATAGGCAGAGGAAGAAGCAGGCTCCATGCACCTGGAGCCCGACGTGGGATTCGATCCCGGGTCTCCAGGATTGTGCCCTGGGCCAAAGGCAGGCGCTAAACCGCTGCGCCACCCAGGGATCCCACATATTCAATTTCTAACAGTGAAGTTGTCAGTTCTCCCACTGATATGCAGGCCTAAAGTAGAGATTACTTAGAATCTTTAAAAACAAAAACACAAAGCTATAAAACTTCCCCAGTAATATATAGGAGAACATTTGGGGACCTAAGACTAGGAAAAGACCCTTAGATGATTCCAGAAAAAGACCCTTAGATGATTCCAGAATCACAGTAATGCTAACATCAATACTAGATCCTTCAAAATATAAAACTTCTGCCTGTGAAAGACCCTGTTAAGAGGATTAAAATACAGATACAAACTGGGAGAAAGTATTCAAGTCACAAATTTAACAAATGACCTACATTTCTGTAGCTCCCAAAATTCACATTAGAAGAAAATTCAATTAGAGGATGGGCAGCTGAGACGTTTTACCAAAAAAGGCACACAGATCAAATAAGCAAATGAAGAGATGATCATCACTGACCTCATGGCTCCCAGGGAAATGAATATCAAAACCGTAAGATACTACTACATGGTTATTTGAAGGCTAAAGTAAAAACACAAAATGGTAGCAATACCAGATGCTGCTGAGGATATGGAGAAACTGGATCTCTTCTACATTGCTAGTGGGGTTTAGAATGCTATAGCCACTGTAACAATACCTTGGCAGTTTCTTGAAAACTAAACATAACAGTTAATGTGTGATCTGGCAATCCAACTCCTGAGCCTTTGTCCCAGAAAAATGAAAACTTCTGTCCACACAAGGAACTGCCCAGTTCTTCATGCAAAGCCTTGTTTCTATGTAATAGTCCCAAACTGGAAACAACCAAAATGTCTTAAAATACATGAAGAGTTAAAACAAACTGGCATGTCCATACCACGGGATGCTAATCAACAAAAAGGAACGAACCATTGACCCACACAATAATAACTTGGATGGCTCCCAAGAACATTGTGCTGAATGACCAAAGAGAATCTTAGGTGGTCACGTACTATATGATTGCATTTGCACAACATTCCCAGCTAAAGTGGTAGAGATGGAGACCATTGGTGGTTGCCAGGTGTTAGGGGAGTGGCTGTGACAGGGTGGCAGGAGGGAGATCCTTGTAGGAAAGGAGGAGTTGTGCATCTCAGCTGCGGTGATGTTCACGTGACTGTGTGTACATGGGAGAGGGTAGCATACACACACTGCCAACATCAGTTTTCTGGTTTTGTGTTCTACCAGAGTTAGGTGAGGTGGGACCATTGGGTGAGGGTACTGGGAACTCTAGCATCTTTACAACTTCCTGTGACTCTGTAGTTACTTGGAAAACAGTTTTAAAAACCCTTATATATATACTGGAATGAGGCTGTCAAACTTCTTGGTCTTTACACTGAAAAATAATTGAAGCCTCTAAAGAACCTTTATTTATGCAGACTATACAAAAGGATTCATTTGTTGAAAAATAACAACAAATACCTGTTCCCGTTATATAGGAACATAACAGTTTTTATGAAAAATTTCTTTTCTAAGAAGCTTAGCGAGAATGGTATCCTGTGAAATGTATAGACTCAATAATAACTTCTGGTTGCATTCTCAGCTGTATTGCCCCCCCCCCCCCCAAGCGTGTAGCATCAGTAGCTAGGAAGACACAGAAGTGGAGAGAACAAATGGGGTTAATCTCTGAAGAGAAGATTTATACCCTAAGTTTACTACTTTTGGAAAGTCTAAGAAACATAAGAATACACAACCACAACTTGTGTTAATCACCTGAGCAGTGACATTACACCTTGGGTAGCCTCTGGAAAATGTCCCTGTATGTTCTTGAGAATCCTGAGGATGAGTTCAGATAACATCTTAGTAGTAGCGTGAGCACATTTGCCACTTCATGGAAGCTGAAAAAGTCATGGCGACCCCAGGGTTGTGTGGACCATACTCAGTCACTGCTCTAGATTCATTTGTTGTGAACTTGAGAAGCTGTGGAGTGCTTTTTACTATTTTTTTTCCCAGACTTTATTTATTTATGTGTGTAAATATGTATGAATGAATGAGAGAGGGAGCACGAGCTGGGGGATGGGCAGAAGGAGAAACAGACCCCCCTGAGCAGGAACCCTGAGATCATGACTGAGCCAAAGTCAGACACTTACCTGACTGAACCACCCAGGTGCCCCCATTCTACTATTTTTATTTCTACTTGCCCATTCCAGTTATATTCAGTTTTAAACGTTTTCATATTAGGTTAGAAAAGAATCATCCAGTTATTAAATGAGGTGGTACAAGTGACAAAAGACAAAACTAGTAATTGTAGAGTTGTTGGGGGAGGTTCTTGGAAGACCTACATGGAGACCTTTAACAACTGGGCGAGATCAGTTCTGAATTGGGGCTCAAAATCCAAAGACCTTTAGTAAAGACTTGTTCTTTGAGGGTAGACATTCTGTCTTCATCGTTACAGTCTCATTTCAGTTGTATGCTGAGATGTTGAAAGAAAGGTACAGAATGCTTTGTGCGTTCAGGTCGTGGTTGCCTGTTGCAGATGTATTTTGGCAGCTGGAAATAGGTCATGCGGGGACGGCACAGTTGCCCAGACTGATTTCCGCACTGTACGCTGGCTGCTGGTGTTAGCATAGTTGGGTTGTTTGTGTTATGAGATCAGAGATAACTGTCGTACTGGCCTTTGAAAATGTATTTTTAGAACGGAAGAGCAACCTGTGTGTTCCTACTTAGAAAAGATTCTCACTAAAAACTTGGAACTGATGGAAAAGAGACTCGTGGACTACGTCGACCAGCGACTGTGTAAACTCCAAGAGCACATGGACGCCAAGATTGCTCTGTTAATGGACCTGCTGCAGAGTCCCTACTCCCCACCCCCGGGGACCGCCCTCAGACCCTGTGACTCTGGAGAAAGACTTTCAAATGGAGAAAGATAAGTGCTCAACCTTATCTGTGTGCTACAGATATTTATTACGTATTTATTGCAAAGCCTAAACCCCCAAGGTTCAAAGCAAGTATTTCATGTCATTTGAGGATCATCCTCTCCCTTCCATCAAGTGACCTCCGTGTTCATTTGAACTCTACTTGTTACTGTAAATCCAGTACTGTGCACTAGGATTAACGGGATAGGGTCACCTACTATTTTTGTTTGCAATAATGTTTACTTTTATTTTTTATTTGTATTTACTTTTATTTTTGTTTAAGTGTTTTAACTTTTTTTTACAATTTGTATTTTAATTCATGAATCTGTTTTATATATGTGTTTAAGTGCTGTTTTAATTTATACAAAGGCCCTATGTTTTAGGTGCGTGAGAAAAGTACAGTGTTTGATATATTTTTATCTAATTGATTGTTCTTAGAAACCTTAGACTATTTAGGCCTTGCTTGCAACCTTTAATTCCCAGTCACCAAATTACATTTCATATTGTTTATTTCAGATAAAAAATTAAATGTGTTTCTGCACCTTTAGTTTACATCGGGGCCATTATTTTTATGTTCTGTCACATTGAAGCTATACTGTGGGTAGGGGAGAAACATCAAACTGGCGCTTTTTTTGTTAAGATTATTACTTTAGATTTTGCGTTTGATGTAAAACAGGAGAAGTCATCTTGTTTTATTTCAGTAAACACAACTTTTTTGAGTTGATAGTGGTTCTTCTTTCCATAGCCCTTCCCTGGTACGTTTAACATGTGAAGTGCTGAGCCTCTGCATGCAAAGATGAAGGCATATGAATCAAGGAGATTGTGCCTTGGTGGCGGATGTAATTTTCAGAAATTATGACTATTTTATGTGTCTTGAGGGCTGGTATATTTGCATCTAAAAAATAAATGCATCTACTCTGGAAACTATGTGTCTTATATAAATACAAAAATGTTTTTGAAGATTTTATTATTATTTATTTAAGAGAGAGCAAGAGAGAGAGAGAGCATGCGCAAGCGCACATGTAGGGAAGGGGCAGAGGACAAGGGAGACACAGACTCCCCACTGAGCAGGGAGCCGGACTGGGGGGCCTTAATCCCACGACCCCGGGATCATGACGTGATCCGAAGGCAGACGCTTAACCAACTGAGCCACCCAGGCACCCCAGAAATATTTTCATCTAATATTTGTTCAAAATGAAAATGATGTTTTACACTCATTGCATGTTTTGGTGAATATAGTTTTTTAAAGTGAGAACTAATACAGTGTTCATTTATGAATCATTCTGACCTCAGTGACAGGAGGTCTGTATATTACTTTTTTCAAGCTTTTCCTAATTTTATTCACGACCTATGTAGCCAGTAAATAGCATTTCTGCCCACAGTCGGAAAATGTGTTGCACTTAAAGCTCAACCCTTCTGTTAATAGCTGTACAGTTTCTGATAGTTGTGGTCTGTTCTTTGGTTCAGAAATTGCCTCAAAATAGTTACAACTAGAACACACAAGGTATGTTTTATAAAATGATTAGAATAATACAATATTCATGACTATAGTACTAGAAATAATTCATATGTGCTTTAATTCCTGATTTTCCATTTAATTTTTCTGTGTTAATGAAGACCTTACATTTTATATGTATTAAAAATTCAGAGGTATTGATTTTCTTAAAAACTGTTGTACATAAATGTATGTATTGCTTTATTATTATTTCTGAAAATACTGCCTGAATTTGCTCTGCAGAAGCAGCAGACTATAATACTTACAAACTCTTTATTATTAAGTCTTTTTTTTTCTTGTGAGTTTTCTCCACATATAATAAGCCAAGTCTGCAGAGTAATGTGTGTTCTAATTTCCCCATTTTTACCACTTTGAGCATCCTTTTGTCTCCTTTCCCATGGAGGTTTGCTGAGGTTTCCATTCCACTTCCATCAGTGGATCGATTGTCAGTGTTTGGGGTGCAGGGCAGAGAGAGTTTATGCCCTGCTGCCCTAGGACTCTTCTTAAGGTGTGGCCGCGGAGACTGGCATTGGAGGCTCTTCCTCACTCAGCCCCAGCCCAGCTTTCCAGCCTCATCAGCCACCTCCACATCACCTGCTCTGCCAGCCTGTCCTTTCTTCCCACAGCCCCTCACATTCCTGGTTCCAGCAGAACAGGAATGTTCTCCTCCTCTGGTTCCCACCTCTCCCTACCCTACACTAGCATTCCAGCTCAGCACAGATGCAGCCACACTGGGTCCCTCCCCCGGGAAGGAAGCAAGCAGCTGGATGAGTGAAACAGGCAACACAGAAGGCTCTTTTCGGGGCACGGAAAACAGTCTAGGTTGGCTAATGCATAGGATGCAGCTGAGGCCTGGGGAGGGAATGAAGAGGGAAGGCCTGAAAAGGTGGCCTGGCTTTGGCTTTGGAAAACCCTGAATGCTCCACTCTGGAGATTTGTCAACACCAAGGAATCAGTGGTTTAAGAGGAGTGACGTGGTCATCTCTGGGCCTCAGAAAGCCAAGCAGAGTGGAACTTTGCTCACGAACCCACTTGCAGAATTTCTTGGCGTTCTGCTTTGCGCTGCAGCAGAATCTGGGTGCTGTGAATGCAGAACCCCCTTAACATGTGATTGCCTGACAAGTTAGGTCAGCATTTCTCATCGTTTGCTCTTCGATCTTTGTCAGAATCACTTGGGGAACTTGTCAAACATGAAGGTTTCTCGAGCCCCAACGCACATCTTCTGAATCAGACCAGAGGGAGAAACGGTCCCTGAACGGGCATTTCAAAGGATCTCAGGGTTATTATAAAACAGGCCAAGCCGGGAGAGTCTGCGTTGGTCCATAACACAGCACACTCCAACACGTAGCCATCCGATCAGCCCCATGATCCCTCATCTGGGAGCTGGTCAGAAGGCAAATTCATGGGCTCCATCCCAGAACCAGTGAAGCAGAGTCTCGGGGGGTGGGCAGGAATCTGCTTTTACGGCTCTCCAGGTGATTCTCATACACACAAGTTAGAGAACCACTGCTTTAATGAATGGATGTCTCTGAAGAAATAGACCCACAATTTCAAACACCCAAGACAGGTATCTGTATAACCTTGTATCTGTAGGAGATGCTCCTGGACGTTTATGTTTAAATGAGAACCAGCAGTTCCAGAATAATAGTAGAAGAGGAAGGCAACTCTGACTTCTTGAGAGTCAGAATTTCTGAACCATGAAATGACTCAAATGGAACATAGTTCTTTTTACTGCAGACTTTCCCTAGCAGAGACACCTTGGTAGAGTTTCCATCAAAAATTTTTAGTGTTTTCACTTTTTCTTTTTTAAGATTTTTTTTTTTTAATTTATTCATAGACACAGAGAGGCAGAGACACAGGGAGAGGGAGAAGCAGGCTCCATGCAGGCAGCCCGATGTGGGACTTGATCCCAGGTCTCCAGGATCACACCCCAGGCTGCAGGTGGCGCCAAACCGCTGCGCCACCAGGCGCATTTCCATTGGGATCATGCCTGCAAACAGAACACGTGTGGCTGGAGATGAACCACCAGCAGAGGGGCTCACTGCTTGCATTCGTGTCTCAGTTTACAAAGTAAGTGTGATATGTCCATTTATGTGGAAACCTCTCAAAGACCCAAAAGCCACCACCGCCACAACCACCCTTGTCAAACCACACAGCACCCACTATCTTGAAACAGGCCCAGGAAGCTGAATGGCTTTGCCAATGGTTCTGACAAGTCATGGGGGGACGGTGGGCCTGGAATCCACCTCTCTTCCGTAGGCCATGTGGATTGTGGGGTGGGACCTCCCTATTTAGAATTGATCTCTGATAATTTGAAATCCAAGGCTGTTGAAAGGTGAAGCAACTCGTCTTCCATGGCCCCCTCTCAAGGTAAAGCAAATTTAGCCTCTTCTACATGCTTTTCTACCATTGTGACATTGTCTCTCCGAATGCACCTTGGAAGACATATTTTCAGGATTGCTTAGAGGACAATACACAAGGGTGGACAAATCTGAATTCTTCAATCACCTGCTGTATAAATTTGGATGAGTGATTCTTTTTCTTGACCTCAGCTTTCTGTAAAATGGGGGATGTCACAGCCTACCTCATGCTGTAGCATAAGGTTTATAATATTATGAACATGACATAGTAGATGTTAGATGGCAAATGTTAAATTTTTCTCTCCCTTTTCCTACTGTGTTCTCTTAAATGGGTGTTTCTTAATACCATTACTATTCTGGAGATTTTGAAGTCCCTCTTCTATATCCTACCTTAGCTGCAGGAGACTCACAATCAGTTCTGTTGAGCAGGGGTTCTCGAGTCTAATTCAGGAACGATCAGCATCACCTTGAAAGTTACTCAAAATGCAGGTTCTTGGACCCCACTTCAGACATACTGAATCAGAAACTCTGAGGCCTTGTGTTTCCTGAAGTCCACCTGCTGACTCGAGTGCCCACTCATTTTGAAAACCATTGGTTTATGTCTAAAAGCACACTTTGCAGCCAGCTTACATGAGTTCCTTCCCCCAAACCCCTGCTGACATACCACAAAGCTGCTCTACACCTGGCAGGGGGAAAATGTAGGCTTTTTACTAGGGTTTTAAACCTCTATGAAATTGGATCCTTGCTTATTTTTCCGACTGGTGTCTTGCTGCCACTCCCCTTCACGCATCTCACTCTAGCCCCAACGACCCCTTTCTTGTTCCTTGAGCACCCCAAACCCATTGCAGCTCAGAGTTCTGTCATTAATATTTGCTTTGCCTCGAATGTACCTCTGATCTCCGATCTCCCTTTTCTCCATGCCTCTGCTGGAGCCCTCAGAAAGGCCTTTCTTGACTATGCTCCCTAAATTCGTCCTCCTCATCCCTATCATTTGGTCAACTATTTTCACTTTTCCTGTTAACCATTCTTTAAGGGGTAGATACATTTAGAATGAATTCTATTCCTTCATCCGAAAATGTCTCTTTCCCCGTCCCTTCCTGAGGGATAATTTTGCTGGATATAGAATTTAGGGTTCTTTTCATTCAGCGCTTGAGAGGTATCATGTGCTACTTCTGTCTGGCTGCTGCGGTCACAGATGAGAAGTCTATTGTTTGGAACTGGTGTCCCCCTGTAGGTAGGGTGTTATGTCTCTCTGGCTGCTTTCGTTTGTTTGTCTTTAGTTTTGAAAAATCTCATTATAATGTGTCTTGTCATGGATTTTCTTGGGTTTATCCTGTTTGGAGTTTTCTCTGCTTCTTGAATCTGTGTGGTTTTCTTTTTAAGATTTTATTTATTCATTAGAGAGAGAGAGAGAGAGAGAGAGAGAGAGAGAGGCAGAGACACAGGCAGAGGGAGAAGCAGGGTCCGTGCAGGGAGCCCGACATGGGACTTGATCCCGGGTCTCCAGGATCAGGCCCTGGGCTGAAGGCGGTGCTAAACCGCTGAGCCACCAGGGCTGCCCTCATTTTTGTAACCCTTATATCTCCTGATTAGGTATGAAAATCTTCCAATGAGCATGTACTTGAATTCTAGTAAATGGCATTGCATTATTTTGTTGCATAGCTAAAGCATAAAGCCTAATCAGCCTTCTAAACTGAGCTTTTAAGTGTAAGGGGATTTTTAGTCTCCCCATATTTCCCTTTTTTTTTTTTTTTTTTCATTAAAATCTTATATCAGCTTTTGAGGAGCAGTCAAATCCTGAGAATCAATGTAAGGGAAATAAGACCTGAAAAGGAAAAGACTTAGAATTAAATGGTTCAAAATAGTCTCTCTTTCCTGAGGGCTAAAGTACACTGGTACATGGGACAGAATTCAGAACTCTGCGGAAGAGCTGCTGTCCTGAGAGCTGATGTCACATCGCTGTGGCATAGAACATGGGGCTGGGCAGTGGCTGTGCTTCAAAAGCAAGTTCTTTAACCTTGGATCTTAATTCCTTCTGACAAGGGTGATTCTATCCTTCTTTCTCAAATTACGGCTTCCATAAAATACCCTGTTCCCTAAATTTTTTTAAATTGTTTTTAATACTTGGCCTTCATCCAGATCTGGACGGTTTACCTCTAGTAAGTATGCCTCGCAGTTACATTGTTAATGCTGCTTTCCTGGCTCACTGTTCCCTAATTTCAGAGCGTCAGATTAAACACTTTGCTGTTTTCAGGCCAATTTTCGTGGGAGAATTTCGGAGGAAAAGTGTCCAAAAGGCCTGTCATCTCCTGGAGAGACAGAATGAGGGACAGGGGCTCCTAAGATGTCCTGAAACCATAATATGGCAGGACAGTTGTCCGTGGGAGAATTAGAAACTTTGTTCCCTTAAAACTCACCACTTCCAAGGTGCGTTTGCATATTCTCAGCATTGTACAGCAGGACACTTTGAAAAAAGACATTTCCTTTGTCATTCCCAGGAACCATTTTAAACTTGACGAACAGCAAGGGGTCACTGTTGACTCTATCAGTGCATGTATTTCATGAGGCCCAGAGGTTTGGGACTAAAACCACCTGCACAAGGGTAGGCCTGTGTGGTAGTTGTAGCTGCTCATTGCTGCCTGTGAAAAGGAAAAACATTCTTCCCAATTTCTCTCCTGATTTCCTTCCCGCCGGAGTTTACATTTCAGTTGCTTTTCATCCACATATAAACCCTATCCCCCTGTGGGCCAGCCTGGGCTCCCTGGGAACATTCATGCATGGTTTACACGTATGACACCTGGGGTTTGGGGCTCATGGGTCCCCCGCTGAAGGAAGCTGGGGCCTGGGATGGGGAGGGAAGCCACATTCACTGCCTCCCTGCACTTCTCTGCACAGGTGCCTATGACATGCTTGACCTCAAGATCCTGATTGCCATTGGTGGCAGCTTATTGATTGTCACGATTGTGCTGATGGCTGTTGTCCTCTGTCTTTACTACAAACTATTCCGCACATTAAAGTGAGTGATGTGGGTAAGAGTGAAAAGCACCCCCTCAAATAGGATACCCGGGGCTCCCTGCCTGAGCAGGGTCATCCCTTGCCCTGTGCCCACACCCAGGGGGGAAGTCAGGAGCAGCAGGTAGGTCTGAAAACACGAAGACAGGTGAGTGTGGAATCTTGAGTTTTCCCCCTTCTGGCTTAGGGCTGTGAGCTCATAAGTAGAATGTTCTCAGCAGAGACGGGGGGCTGCTGCTGTGATGCTTTGCCCCACTACCCTCCCCGAGTGGACCCTCAGCGGCTTACTCCTCACACTGGCTGGGCCCTCCCTCTGTCCCAGGCCCTGCAGACTGTGCAGGAGGCTGTGGGTGAGTCTGTGCCTGGGATTCACTCAGAGGACAGGCTGGATTGACCTCCTCTTAGCGGAGTTGGGGGAGCGGTCAGGGGGTTCTCTCATTCACGTGCATGGCCCTGGGGACAGTGAGGTGGGCCTGGAGGACTGTGGGGAAGCTGAGGTGGGTGAAGGTCCCGGGGACACCTGACAGGGGAGTGCAGCCCAGACAAAAGATCATTAACTTTGGGGGAGAGGAACCCTGGAGCCTGGGAGAGAGATGGGTCGTGAAGCCGTGCTGTTCCCGTCCTAGGGAAGTGAAGCCTGTGAGCTGGAAGGTAAATCCCAGAACATGGGGGGTGGGGGTGGCCAAGTGTGGCCCCTTCCCCATCCCGCTCTGCACTTGATGGGCCTGCAGGGATCGGCTGGGTGATCCACACCTGTGCTTGCTCTCTCTTGTTGGCTGTAACCTGATTTTCCATTTCTAGCAGTGGGACAGGAAGGGATTGGATAGGAGCTTGGGACAGGGGCCGAGAGCTCTAGTTTCGGGCTCCTGTCATGTCTTTGATTGGCTCCAGCCCCAAACCTCCCAGATACCCCTGATAATTATGACAAATGGATGGAGAAGAAAAATTCTAATTCCATGCTCTGTGTGTTTTCTTAAGGGCTTCCAAGGCGTCTGTTCCCCAGACCACCAGCAGTAATAATCAAATCACAAAGACCCAGGCCACAGTCTCCACTGAGTCCTATCCCAGCCTCAAGTGCTATGACCAGTGTAAAGCGTGTATCAACTACAATCCCCCGCCACCGTGCTACTATGATATAAACGAGGGACTCTGACTTGGGTGGACACAAATATCTTCATGTGCAGTATTTCTTTTCCAGTAGAATTTATTATTGAAGTCAGGGTCAAGTAGTGTTTACATCATATTATGTGCTATTTAACATTATATTTATGTACTTCTGAATAAATGTGCAATACTGAAAACAATCCTCTCTGCCTCTGGTATTTTTGGTGGCGGTTATGTACTTAAACTTTTGTACTACCCACTTAGGATCTTGGGGCAACTAGCTTGTAATACTGCGGAGGAGGAGAGTCAGAGCGAAAAGAAAAAGGCATGTAAACAATTTAACAGGAAGGGATACTGTGCTAGATGCTTGGGATGGAAAAACCAAAGCTTCTGAAAACTAAGTTTAGAGTAAGCTTCACAGCAGCCTAGGCAGAGAGGGAAACACAGCATTTCCAAACGGGACATACTTTGTGCCGATGCTAAATTCTGCTTGGATTTTATGACATGGAGCCCTCTCTTTGAGACTCCGAAGACAGGGACATCTTCCTTTGGGTTTTACAAAGATTCAGAACCGGTTTTCAAACACCGGCAGGTACTAACATCTGAGGGCTCACTGTCCAGACGCTTATTTCTTGCAGACCCTTGGGCACTAAGTTGGCTCTGCGGTTGGATGGCTCCGTGGGGAGATTCCCTCCCGTGCTCAAAACTGGACTCTTCTCATGGCAGGTGCCAGGGACACCACGAGGTTCTCGTTGGTGCAGGAGTCTGAGGGTAACATGAGACTCCTGCAGGCAGAGCAGGAGCTGTGGGAGAGGACAGGGATGGACCTTGGGTCAGATGCGGGGAGCTCACAGGCTTACGCCCGGTAGCCTGGGATCCAGGCTGCTTTCTGCCAGCAGTGATGCCAGTGATGCAATCCACAAGTATTGGGGTATTTGCAGCCACCTGCCCCAGGGGTTAGCTGCAGGGGATGACACCTGGCAAAATAGGTGATGTGGATCAAAGTCCTGGTGGGTGTGAATTACTAAGACTTTGCCACAGGGAAGACCAAGCTCCTGTAACTGGGATCACATCACAAAGTTCAACTCCCGGATTCTGAACACGGGCCCCTCCCCATTCCTGTTACACCTCGACTTCATCACCCCCAGCACTCCTAGCCATCGTGCAGTGTGGATTGCCAGTAAGGTACTGTTTAGGACATAAAATGCAACACAGAAAACCCTTCCTCTCTGTAAGTTGCCCACAGCTGAATTTCTTGGCAGATGCTGCAGCTCAGAGCCAGAGCATTCTAGGTCACAGAATCAGAGGGACAGGGATGGGAAACGAGAACACTTCTGAAGACTCAGAAAGGTCAGGTGGTGGAGAGGACTGGACTTGGGTGGCAGGGAAGGTGTGGAAGGTCACCGAGCCAGGCAGTGGGTCACGATCGGCCCTGACTTGCAGTGGAGCGTGGACGTCACTTCTGCTCTCTGGGCTTAGTTTCCGCTTCTGTCAAAAAGCAGCTCGAGCCACTCTATCTCCATTGGAACTCAAAAGATACTTCCTGAACACACTGGATGGTAGTGAGCTCAAGAGCTGAATGTGGGTGATTAAATAAGCAATGTTAAGTACTCTTAATAGTAATCAAAAGAGTGGCTCCTGGCTGGCTCAGTTCGTTGGACGGCTGCCTTTGGCTCAGGTCATGATCTTAGGGTCCTGGGTTGAGCCCTGCATCAGGCTCCCTGCTTAGGGGGGAGCCTGCTTCTCCTTCTCCATCTGTCCATCCCCCTGCTTTTGTGTGCTCTATCTCTCAAACAAAATCTTTAAAAAAAAATAGTAATTGAGCGCAGCCCGGGTGGCTCAGTGTTTTAGTGCCTGCCTTCAGCCCGGGCCTGATCCTGGAGACCCGGGATCAAGTCCCACATCGGGCTCCCTGCATGGAGCCTGCTTCTCCCTCTGCCTGTGTCTCTGCCTCTCTCTCTCTCTGTCTCTCATGAATAAATAAAATCTTAAAAGAAATAGTAATCAAAATAGTTTAACACAGTTTATTTCTGTGTTTTGAGTTTACTGCTGTATTTGAATTTAAAGGTTTGGGTCAGCAAAGCTATTACCAGATTGACAAAGCTCATTTTGGGGTCATTGCTCATGACACCTAATGGGTTCCAGGCTTTTCTTAGGCACTTATTCCAGACAGAAGACATGGTTCCTGCTCTCAGGTGCTCATAAACACCCTGAAAAGAGAAAGCCCACAAAGCACCACACTCCCCAGGATTTATCAAACAGGTCAAGTCACCTTGGGCCTTGTGGGGGCCCAGGAGATGAGGCAGTCAGGTCTAAAGGAAGTGTGCCCACAGCCTGGCTCCTTCCCAGTGACAGCGCTCATGTAGGCCACACCCTGCAGCTTAGAGGAGGGGTTTTCTCTTCCATCCTGAAGCAGCTGGCTTCACAGAACGGTGCAATGGCCTCTCCAAGACTCGATTACAGCATCAGCTGGGTGGCAATACCTTGCAGGTCTGGGGCAAGGTTCTCCAGAAGGCTTGTGTAGGCTCTGAATCTGTGTGCAGGATACGGTACTATTCCTCTTTCGGCCAGGATTCATAGTTCCAGGAATCAAGGGGTGGAAATGGGACTGGCGCCACTCACCACTGCCTCCAGCACCATTACTCCTAGTGAAGTTTTAGTTTCTTATTCCCACACCTTTCTGCTCTGCTGGCCTAGCTAGAGGTCTTAGTTCCAAGGGAGGCATGCTTCTACTAGGAGACACAGTAATGCTTCCACTGAACTGGAAGTGAGGACTGCCACCAGCCACTTTGGGCTCCTTATGCCGTGGAGTTGACAGACCAAGGAGGAGAGTTACAGTGGTGACGGGGGTGACTGATCCAGACTTCCAGAGGAGAAACTAAACTACACAGTGGAGGGGAGGAGGTTGTCTGAAAGCAGATCCCTTAGGGTATCCCTTCAGAATACCATGCTCTGGGATGAAGGTCAATGGACAACAAGGACCCAATCCGGGCAGGATTACTCATGGCCTAGACCCTTCGGGAATGAGGCTTGTGTCATCATGCTAGGTGAAGAATCATGACCAGCTGAGGTTTTTGATGAAAGCAAAGGGAATACAGAATGAGTAGTAGAAGGTAGTTCTAAACCGCACTTACTGCCACGTGACCAATTACAGAAACAAGGACTATCATGAGTATTATTTCCTCCTTATTGTTATGAACATGCTGGTGCATCTGTACACACGTGTATACATATACCTAATACGCATATTATTAAGCAAATACCTTTGCTTTCTTTTCTTGTTCCTGTATCATGTAACATGTATTGACTTTTTTTCTTAAGATTTATTTTTTCATGAGAGACACTGAGAGAGAGAGAAGCAGAGACACAGGCAGAGGGAGAAGCAGGTTTCATGCAGGGAGCCCGACGTGGGACTCAATCCCAGGTCTCCAGGATCACGCCCTGAGCCAAAGGCAGAGTTCCATGAAGGCAGAACTGTGCCTCCCCTGTTCAAGTATTCTCAGGCCCTAAAACATTTATGAAACCTCTTTTAGTTGAGAGGAAAAAAAGAAATGAAGGAAAGGAGGAAGGAAGGAGGGAGGAGAAAGAAGAGGGCCATGCCACACACTCACACACTTGATCTTCCCGGTCTCACTGTGGACACTGGGATTCCCATCGTCTGCAAAATGTCGTGCTCAAGGGACTTTGATTCACCGGCTCCAGGCTTTCTGGACATAATGGTTTGAAATCCCTGGCCACTGAATCTGGACTTGCATTTCTTCTTCCTCCCATCCTGTGCCACCCCCCTCCTCAGCCTCAGCACCCTGGCAGGCATCTGAGCAACCCAGCTGGACCCAGTTTGTCCAGGGACCACACTACCTGCCTTCAGAATCCAAAGGCTTTCATATGGGGACAAGAGCAGCAAAGGTGTAAGATAACAGTAGCGCCACCTGCTTTGAGATCTGAACAAACAACAGGGCGAAGGCTCAGCTCCCGGTTGGTGCCGTGAAGGATGACTCGGTGCCCACCGTGGGCTGGGCCTCGGAGATCCCCCATGAAGAGCTTTAGCTGGGAACTTTGTGTAGACGTTCCTGGAATGGACTGGGGAGAGCCAACACTCACTGGAGGGATTGCTGATAATCAATCAGGCACACAGCTGCTCTCTTCTCACAAGAGAAGTTTGGCCCTTGCGTGGTCAACCTGACACATTTCCCTGAAGGTCTCCAGAAAGTGCTGAAGCCAGATAGGGAACACTTCTGAGAAGTATAAAACTCTCTGCTAACCCTTTAGGGAGCTTCCTAAAACCCAGATTCCCAGGCTGCACCCCATACAATTAGCTCACAATTCTAGGAGAAGGGACCTGGCTTCAGTGATTTTTATTTTAAATTTTTTATTTTGAAATAGACACAACTGTCTTCTCTAAGTGCCCAGGTTATGGCAGCATGAGGACAAGCTGAGAACGGGGCACTGCACTACGAGAGAGTCCCTCGAGGCTTCAGGAGAACTTCCCCACTTAATGCTCTCAGCAACCCTCTAATCCCAGTCAGTGGGTGGGAAATCCCAGAGAAGTCACTTAATGTGCCCAAGTCACAGACTAATATATGGGTGAGAGAGGACCAGAATCTAAGCCACCTGGCTCCAGAGCCCAAAGTCTTACCCATCCCAGTGGTTCTAAGCTGCAGAGTATCAGAAGCACCTGGACCTGGAAGGTTTTGCAATAGCACAATTGCCCGGCCCTGGGCCCAGGTCCCGATCCAGATGGGGCAGCTGGGGCCTGAGAATGTGTGTGCACAGGGGACAACCTCCCGGGGGCGGTTCCTGATGCCGCTGCTGGCCAGGGTGACACACTGGAGTGTGTGGCCCCACACCACGGGAGTCGGAAGGGACTTCTGATGGGACCTAAAGGAAACAAATTCCCTACTTCCTAGAATTCTCGGGCTCCTAAGAATCATGTACATTGTTCTTGGCACATAGAGAAAGAGGACGGCAGGGGGCAAGAGCGAGGGAGGGGAGACGAGCATCTCATAGTTCTTAGATGCTCTCTGTGTGCCAGGCCTGTGCTAGGGGCTTCCTGGTCAGGACATTATAAACCTCACCCGGGACAAAAGCTGGGACACCCCAGTTGCAGAAGAGAGAGGAAAGGGAATAGTAAGCCTCTGGCCCAAAGTTACACAGCAGGTAGGGGACTAGGGGGAAGGAGGATCCGGGTTTGTCCGCCGCGTGGTTCCCTCTCAGGCATCTTGGCCCTGGGTCGGAATTCTGAGGGCGTCTGGAGAGACCATCAGAAGGGGCAGAAGACAGCACCCTGGTGTGCCCTGTCCCACGCGGGGCCTGGGACCGTGAATGAGGATGCGGGGATGTGAGGAAAGGGAAGTGGCATCTGGGAAGAGGCTAAATTTGCTTTACCTGGAGAGGGGGCCAAGGAGGAAGGGCTGCTTCACCTTTCAACAACCTCGGGTTTCAAATATCAAGGGGAATGAGTTCTAAATAAGATCCCCTGCCCACAATTTCCACATGGAAATTTCCACATGGGCATGAGGAACAGGAGGTGGAAGTCGAAGGAAAGGAATTCTGAATCCAGGCCCACCTGCCCCTGGACTTTACTGAATCGTTGATAATGCAGTTCAGTTCCCTGAACCCTGCTTCTTCTTGAAAGGGAAGAGATGGGGGATCTGTGTCGTTGACAAGGGTGCTGGTGATGGGAGCGGTCACTGTTTGAGAGGCTTCCATGGGAGCGGTCACTGTTTAAGAGGCTTCAATGAGAACAGATGTTTTACTACTTGTAAATTGTGATGCTAATGTGAGCGGTTGTGCACTCTTCCTAGTGAGACATTTCTCCCGAATGACAAAGGAAGTACGATCCTACAGCTATATATGCTGTGAATGTCTCACGAATTAGAAAAGACTAGAAAAAGTAGTATGCAAATTATTGAGTGACTGTGGTGACAGGCTGTTCCGGGCAGGGTGTGACCCAACATTAGCACTGTGCTTCCTAAACATGGACAGAGTATCTAAATTAGCCCTTAAAGAATAAAAACTCGGGATCCCTGGGTGGCGCAGCGGTTTAGCGCCTGCCTTTGGCCCAGGGCGCGATCCTGGGGACCCGGGATCGAGTCCCACATCGGGCTCCCGGTGCATGGAGCCTGCTTCTCCCTCTGCCTGTGTCTCTGCCCCCCCCCTCTCTCTCTGTGTGACTATCATAAATAAATAAAAATTAAAAAAAAAAAAAGAATAAAAACTCATCAAAACATTAAATGGGTGTGAAATGCCCTAGTTTCATAAAAAATAAAACATTTTAAGATTCATTGAAAATAAAGCATTTCTATTTACTTAAGACAAGTGGTTTCCAAAGTGGATACGTTTATTAAGTGCAAATAGATTACTCTTCGACATACACACAATAGTTCTAATTTCGGGAAATTACACCTGCTGGAGAGAAGTGCAATCTTGATTTCCAGCCCTCATCAATCCGTGCACAACCGCAGCACTTCACACTTGAAACCTAACAGAGAAGGGCTCTGGAAAGAACCTGTAGCAGCTCAGAAAAGGAGTGTTCCTTAAACTTGTGTTTACTGAGATAAAAGCTGAATTCTCCCATTTTACATCAAATACTAAATCTAAAGTACTAATCCCAACGAGGAATAGGTCAGTTTTGATTTTTACTATCCAACTGACTGCTACCCTGTACTGACACTAATAGTGGCCCTGGTGTCCACACACACCTCAAACATTGCATATTATTCATTATCTGAGATTAAATGATACAAAAGGTAAATTAGTGATCTCTGTGAAAGGTTTTTAAGCCTCAGGTATCCAATGCTTCATTAAAAATCAATTACAAAAAGAAAAATTATCCATACTCTACGTATTATTTTTCATACTCCTAAGACTATAAAATAAACCTCTTTATAAATAAAAAATGTACTTCTATCAAACACATTCTATAACACACACTTAGGAATTGCATTAAAAATCTTTAACATTTTCAAACACTTAACCCAGAAATACACAAAAATTTCTGTAAGAGTAAACAGTATTGCAAACAAAAATAGTAGGTGACCGTATCCCGTTAATCCTAGTGCACAGTACTGGATTTACAGTAACAAGTAGAGTTCAAATGAACACGGAGGTCACTTGATGGAAGGGAGAGGATGATCCTCAAATGACATGAAATACTTGCTTTGAACCTTGGGGGTTTAGGCTTTGCAATAAATACGTAATAAATATCTGTAGCGCACCGTACAGGTTGAGCACTTATCTTTCTCCATTTGAAAGTCTTTCTCCAGAGTCACAGGGTCTGAGGGCGGTCCCCGGGGGTGGGGAGTAGGGGCTCTGCAGCAGGTCCATTAACTGAGCAATCTTGGCGTCCATGTGCTCTTGGAGTTTACACAGTCGCTGGTCGACGTAGTCCACGAGTCTCTTTTCCATCAGTTCCAAGTTTTTAGTGAGAATCTTTTCTAAGTAGGAACACACAGGTTGCTCTTCCGTTCTAAAAATACATTTTCAAAGGCCAGTACGACAGTTATCTCTGATCTCATAACACAAACAACCCAACTATGCTAACACCAGCAGCCAGCGTACAGTGCGGAAATCAGTCTGGGCAACTGTGCCGTCCCCGCATGACCTATTTCCAGCTGCCAAAATACATCTGCAACAGGCAACCATGACCTGAACGCACAAAGCATTCTGTACCTTTCTTTCAACATCTCAGCATACAACTGAAATGAGACTGTAACGATGAAGACAGAATGTCTACCCTCAAAGAACAAGTCTTTACTAAAGGTCTTTGGATTTTGAGCCCCAATTCAGAACTGATCTCGCCCAGTTGTTAAAGGTCTCCATGTAGGTCTTCCAAGAACCTCCCCCAACAACTCTACAATTACTAGTTTTGTCTTTTGTCACTTGTACCACCTCATTTAATAACTGGATGATTCTTTTCTAACCTAATATGAAAACGTTTAAAACTGAATATAACTGGAATGGGCAAGTAGAAATAAAAATAGTAGAATGGGGCATCTGGGTGGTTCAGTCAGGTAAGTGTCTGACTTTGGCTCAGTCATGATCTCAGGGTTTCTGCTGGGGGGGGAGGGGTCTGCTTCTCCTTCTGCCCTCCCTCAGCTCATGCTCCCTCTCATTCATTCATACATATATATGCACATATATAAATAAAATCTGAAAAAAAAAAAAAAAGTAAAGAGCACTCAGTTTCTCAAGTTCACAACCAATGAACACTAGGGCAGTGACTGAGTATGGTCCACACAACCCTGGGGTCGCCATGACTTTTTCAGCTTCCATGAAGTGGCAAATGTGCTCACGCTACTACTAAGATGTTATCTGAACTCTCATCCTTGGGATTCTAAAGAACATACAGGGACATTTTCCAGAGGCTACCCAAGGTGCAATGTCACTGCTCAGGTGACTAACACAAGTTTTGGTTGTGTATGCTTCTGTTTCTTAGACTTTCCAAAGGTAGTAAACTTAGGGTATAAATCTTTTCTTCAGAGATTAACCCCGTTTGTTCTCTCCACTTCTGTGTCTTCCTAGCTACTGATGCTACACGCAGGGGGGCAGAGGGCAATATAGATGAGAATGCAACCAGAAGCTAGTATCGAGTCTATAGATTTCACAGGATACCATTCTCCCTAAGCTTCTTCTAGAAAAGATATTTTTCATAAAAACTGTTATGTTCCTATATAACGGGCTTGTTATTTTTCAACAAATGAATCCTTTTATATAATCTGCATAAATAAAGGTTCTTTAGAGGCTTCAATTATTTTTCAGTGTAAAGACCAAAAAGTTTGACAGCCTCATTCCAGTATATGTAAGGGTTTTTTTAACTGTTTTCCAAGTAACTACAGAGTCACAGGAAGTTGTAAAGATGCTAGAGTTCCCAGTACCCTCACCCAATGGTCCCACCTCACCTAACTCTGGTAGAACACAAAACCAGAAAACTGGCAGTGTGTGTATGCTACCCTCTCCCATGTACACACAGTCACGTGAACATCACCACAGCTGAGATGCACAACTCCTCCTTTCCTACAAGCATCTCCCTCCTGCCACCCCAACTGTCACAGCCACTCCCCTAACGCTCTCCACCCCTAACACCTGGCAACCACCAATGGTCTCCATCTCTACCACTTTAGTTGGGAATATTGTGCAAAGGCAATCATATAGTATGTGACCACCTGAGATTCTCTTTGGTCATTCAGCACAATGTCCTCCCAAGTTGCTATTGTGTGGGTCAATGGTTCATTCCTTTTTATTGATTAGCATCCCATGATATGGACATACCACAGTTTGTTTTAAGTCTTCAGGTATTTTAAGACATTTTGATTGTTTCCAGTTTGGGGCTATTACATAGAAACAAGGCTTTGCATGAAGAACTGGGCAGTTCCTTGTGTGGACAGAAGTTTTCATTTTTCTGGGACAAAGGCTCAAGAGTAAGATTGCTGGATCACACATTAACTGTTATGTTTAGTTTTCAAGAAACTGCCAAAGTGTTGGTTACACTGGCTATAGCATTCTACGCCCCCACCAGCAATGTAGAAGAGATCCAGTTTCTCCACATCCTCATCAGCATTCTGTACTGCCACCATTTTTTGAAATTTTAGCCTTAGACTTACTGTGCAGTGGTATCCTGCTATGGTTTTAAAATGCATTTCCCTAGTAGTCATGCAGTCAACAATGATCTTTCATTTATTTGTATACCCTTATTTCTAGTAAAATATCTGTTGCCCATCTTTTTTTCTCTGAGTTCTGATAGCTATTTATTAAATAGAAGTCATTTTTTAAACATGTTAACTTGCAAATATTTTCTCCCAGTTTGTAATTTGTATTTTAATCCTCTTAACAGGGTCTTTCACAGACAGGAAGTTTAAATTTTGATAGGATCCAATTTATCATTTCCATTACTGTGATTCTGGTAACATTTGAGCACTTTTCCTAGTTGTAGGTCCCCAAATGTTTTCTTATATATTATAAAAGTTTTATAGCTTTATGTTTTACTTTTAAGTGTATGATCCATTTTGAGTTAATTTTTGGATAAGTTGTGTTTAGGACATGGTTCACCTTTTGCCTTTTGGATATCCCTGTGCTCTAACAACACCATGTGTTAAAAAAGTCTACCCTTTCTCCACTGAATTGCTATTGCACCTTGGTCAAAATCAGTAGGCTATACTTGTTTAGGGCTATTGCTACATCTCTATTCTGTTACTCTGTGTGTCTGTCCCCCTACCAATATCATGGTCTTAAATACTGTAACTATGTAATAGGTTTTGAAATGAAGTAATGATTTCTCTTACTTTACTCTTTTCAAAATTGTTTCAGCTATTCCAGTTTTTTCTTTCCAATTCTACGTTTTAAAATAATCTTATCTTCCCTTATAGAAGATGTTTTTGAATTTTGGGAGGAATTGCATTAAACCTACGGATCAATTTGGGGAAAACTGACATTGTTTCTGGTTTCTGAATTTGAATCTTCAAATTCATGAACATGGTATGCCTATTTATTTTGGTCTACTCTGATTTCTTTGATCAGTATAGTTTTCAGTCTACAGATCCTATATGTCTTATTTAAATGTTTAGGTTTTTGTAATTAGTTTTAGATTTATGTATTTTACATGTACTTACATATTTTTATGTATCTCATTTTCTTTGGGGCAGATTTTGTTCTCAGGGCCTACTCACTTCATAAAATGAATTGAGACATCTTCCCTCCTCTTCTTTCTGGGGAAGTGTTTTTAACTGTTTTGTAAAGGTTTGGAAGAATTCTCTATTGGAATCATCTGGGCCTAGAAATTGCTTTTATGTTACCTTGCAAATTATGAATTCAGCACTTTTAGTGATTATACGACTATTTTACTTATTTTACCTGATGAATTTGGTAGTGTGTGGTTTTTTGAGGAATTAATTCATTTCTTCCAAATTGTTAAAGTTACAAGTATAAAGTTATTTGCAATATTCCCTTTTTAAAATGGACTTACAATGTCTAGTGACATCTCCAGTTACATTCCTCATATTGGTGATTTATGTCTTCTCTTTTCATCTCTGCCTGTCTTGCTAGCCAGTCTTCCTAAAAGTTTTATCAATTTCACTGTATTTCTTCATGGGTTTTCTTTACTATTTCTGTTTTCAAGTTTGTTAATTTCCACTCTTTGTCATTTCATTCTTTCTGCTTACTTTGGATTTATTTTGTTAGGCTTCTAAGTTACAAATCCAATTTCTTTAATGGTTATATAGGATTATTCTGATTATTTCATCTTCTCTGAGTTGTAGTTTTGCATTATTGAGACCTTTCGTCTTTTCATATGTGAAAATTAGTGCTATAAATATCCTACCCAACACTTGTTTAGTAGCTGCATCTCAGTTTGATCTACTGTATTTTCATTCATTTTCTAGTATTTTTAAAATTTCTCTTGGGACTTCCTTTTTGAGCCATAGATTGGAAATTTGTTGTTGTTGTTGTGTTATTGATTTCTAGTGGGATTCATTTAAGGTCAAAGAATTTACTTTGTGTGATTTCAGTGCTTGGTCAGGTTTACTTTGTAACTCAAAAAATTATCTATATTTGTGACTCTTCCACTGGTACTTGAAAAAAAAATGTGTATTCTGGTACTGTTGGTGGAGTCTTCTACAAATGTTAGATTCTGATGGTTGGTATGAAATTGTTTAATTCCAACTGCCTCATTTTCAGATGAAAACTCTAAGTTACAGGAAATTAAATTGTGACAAAGTAGATAAGCCAAAAGTATGACCTGAGTCCTGAATTCCAGTCTAATGCACTATTTTGACAAATTACATGTATGTAAAGGATAGGGAACATACTACATTCCTAACTATCTCTTAATCAAACATGTGCTGCTAAAACATGAGATTATAAGATTAGGGGATCAGGGCTGTATACTATAAATAATTACCATCCTAATATACTTTTGATTATTTTAAAATTAGCCCAGGCCAAACATGATCTACAAAGAAAATCTGTTATAATGAATGCCAGACATACCCAGCGGAATAACAGGACAAACATAAATTAAAACAATGTGAAGTTTATGAGGCCACAAGTCCTCTCCACTCATACAAATAATTTTCTGCTCCAAAGTCTATCTGATGGTTATTTCCCCCAAATCCCTGAGAAGTGTTCAAAACCTCCACTTTTAGGTACCTCTTTCAAAGCAACCAATTCTACTCTGCATAACAGTTATTCCTTAGAAGTGTGTTAGTGGTAAAATGTATAAGCTCCTAAAATTATCTCTGGAAACAAATTTTCAGGTAGTATGCACTGAGATAAGGCTGTTTCCCTTCAGTTGGTTCTCACACCTACCTAATCTAAACCATGTTTGTCTCAAAATAAATACTTACCCAGCACCAACAACGCCTTCACTGGCCTTAGTGATGCTTTCCTGCCACTTGGTGTTATGTCCCACACGGAGATGGTTAACTTGACTACACAGATTCTGGAGAAAAGGCGGCAACTCAGAGTTAGGTAGAGTTGAGTGATCACTTGCTTTCTTCGGTAGGAAAGAAGAAACTGCACTTCTGAGGTCATTCTCAAGAAGAGAATGGTTTTGTGGCACCACGTTATAATCTTTGAGGTCTGTCATGTTTCCTCCACCAAGTGGCTGCAGACTTTTATCAATATAAGCTTTTAAGTCTTCAGCCAGGGATCCGGATGTCAATCCAGTTCTAAAAGGGAAAGGCGTGGAGGGTGACTTGTCCAAGGTTCCTGAAGCAGATGACGACTGCAGGTCCATCATACGTTTGTAACCAGGATTTCCCAAAACCGACTGAAGCTGCTCTCCAATGGGAACACAATTCTAAGCAAGATAAATAAATCCACATTACTATTAATAGTAATGACAGCTAACTCTGGGGGTAATTGCTATAAGTCAGGCAAGATGCATTCTTTCATCCAGTCCTCAAAGCATCCATAGGAAGGAAGCTATTAGATTACTACGCCAATCCTAAATTGAGGAGATCAAGGCTAAGGTAAAACAAGGGCTAAAGGTAACCGGGCGAAGGTAACACAACTAGTAAGTGGCAGAACTGGGACATGAACCCAGGCCACCTAACTCCAGAGTCAAGGCTTTTTTTTTTTTTTTTTTAAGATTTTATTTATTCATTCATGGGGGGCGGGGGTAGAGAGACAAGCAGGCTCCACGCAGGGAGCCCGATGATGTGGGACTGGATCCCGGGTCTCCAGGATCACACCCTGAACTGAAGGTGGCGCTAAACCGCTGAGCCACCGGGCTGCCCACCTTTTAATGATTTCATATAGTTTTTCCTAAAGGAAATATTAAATATTAACATGCTTAGTAAAACTGCATTAGCATTAATGTCTCCACTACAAAGGCCTCCTTAATTTATAGTAATAAAATGTGATACTCTCAATTAAGTCACAGTAATTGATGATTTTCAGAATTAAATATCATTCACCAACCCTCCACATATGGTAAACTACTCATTTTTACTTAGGCATATCTTTTGCTATGAGTTTCTCATGGAGGTTACTGAGGTCATTTAAAATTATATGTATATTTGGTACATTTGTGACATTTTCAATGACTAAAATGAGCTACCTTTTGGCTGTGTTTCTTTTAGAATTTCCAGGATAATAAGAATTTTCATGCAGTATTAGTTCCTGAGAAAATTCTGGTTTACTTTGAAGGGAAGGCTATCATCTCTCTATTATGCTCTTCAATTTTTTTCCACAGGAGAAAAGCAAAACAATCTCTAGCTTAAGTAAGTGTTAAGGTATAAGGTTCTATCCTAAAATCAAACCAGTAGAATTGTACTATATATATATTTTTTTAGATTTTAAGTAATCTCTATGCCCAGGTGTGGGGCTCAAATCCACAACTCCACAACTGAGAGTCATACATTCCACTGACTGAGCCAGTCAGGTACCCCAGAATTGTACTATAGATTCTTATCAGGATATATCATCCCAGAGTTTCTGCTGTTCAATAGTTTGTGAGAGGGGCGCTTGGGTGGCTCAGTCAGTTAAACATCGGACTCTTGATTTTGGTGTCAATCTTAGGGTTGTGAGTTTAGGCTCCGTGTTGGGCTCCAGGATGGGTGTGGAGCCTACTTAAAAATAAACACATAAATAATTGTTTATGAGAGACAGTTTGGAAAGTATTACTTAAGATTAGCTAAAGAAACTAGATATTAGCGTATCTAGATATGCTAAAAAATATTTCTAGACTGAGCTAAACCAATATTCATTTATTCAATATTTACTAGGAATTAACTCTGTGCTAAACACTATTTCAAACACTGGAAAAAGAATATGGTGGTGAACAAAGATTAAAATTCTGACCTCATGGAGCCTACATGCTAAGGGAATAGGGAGAGACTAAAGAAGAAAAGGAAAGGAAAGGAAGGAAAAAGTCATGTGGATGGAAGTGGTGATAAATACTTTAGGAAAAAATGAAGCAGAAAGGGGGAATAATGAAGGCAAAGAAGTGTGTGTGCATGTCAAATCCCCACAGAAATTCTTTCAGTGAATTGCACTTTGGAGGAATGTTCTTTATGAGGATATTTAGTTTTTTATTATTCTTTAAAACATACTCTTGGGATGCCTGGGTGGCTCAGTGGTTGGGTGTCTGCCTTCCACTCAGGGCGTGATCCTGGGTCTGAGGATCGAGTCCCATATTGGGCTCCCTGCATGGAGCCTTCTACTCCCTCTGCCTTGTGTCTCTGCCTCTCTTTCTGTGTCTCTCATGAATAAATAAGTAAAATCTTTTTAAAAAATAAAATAATAAATGAAACATACTCTTTAAAAGATTTACTTATTAAAAGAAAGAGTGTGTCCCCACTGAGAGTGGAGCCCAATGAGGCTCTCATTCCCACGACCCTGAGATCAGAACTTGAGCTAAAACCAAAAGTAGAACGCTTAACCGCCTGAGCCACCCAGGTGCCTCTTTATAGGGAAATTTACTCTATTATCAACTTACCTTGTTCCACCGAATCCAAGTTTTGAACGAACCTAAAATTACTCCTGGAACATGATGGATTATACATAATTATATTTCCAAAATTGTGACTTAGACAACTCTCCTTTAGCTGAAAGGAGCTTCAGTCATAATGGAAAAATTCATTTATTTCTCTATTGGACCTCAAAAAAAATGCATAGCAGAAAACTCGTAAGCATTAACAGTAAGGATATTTACATCAAAGTCAATGTCAAAATTATGACCATTCATCAGGCAGAAAATGTAATAGAAAAATCCAAATGTAAAGGTATTTGCTATGCAAATTTTCCTTTCCTGACACATCTTAATATTCTGATTTTAAGAAAATCCCTGATTTTTAGTCTTTTTTTTTTTTTCCAGATAAGAGGTCTTCAGGTGATTTTGTTTTCTTTGTATGAAATATCAAAATATTCACAGATAAGCTTACATGCCACTATAATAAATGAACAAACCTCAGGTGCTGGTGGTTGTTTTACTGCTTTTTATGTGAACTTGTTCAATTCTTGTTATTTGTCCTGTCATATATTGTTCTGAAGTCACATCAATTCCTTTTGAAAGTGGACAGCTAAATACATATTAAATAATTTAAAGGACTTAGTCTTTGCCAAAATAATTCCACTGCTAAGAATTTACCCTTGGGGCACGTGGTGGCTCAGTTGGGTAAGTGTCTGACTTGAGCTCAGGTCATGATCCCAGGGTCCTGGCATCCAGCCACCTCAGGTTTCCTGCTCAGTGGGGAGTCTGCTTCTCCCTCTCCCTCTGCCTATCCTCTAGCTTGTGCTCCCTCTTTCCCTCTCTGTCTCTAATAAATAAAATCTTGAAAAAAAAAAAAAAAAGAATTTTCCCTGAAGAGCTATTTGAACCAGTATATAAAAATAGATATTCAAATTTCTTCAATGTCCTGCTACTCATGTCCCAAATAAAAAAAAAAAATCTAAAAAACTTAAATGTCCATGAGTCTAGGACTGATTACATACCACAGAATATCCAGAAAATGACAGAGATATACATTTATTGCTTAGGAAAAGGCCCATAATATCCTGTTAAATGCAAATGTTACTAAGCAACATATACATTATAAAAACATTTAGAAAAAATTGAGCCCATATATTTAATGAATATATAAAGAGCTATGTGTGTGTGTTTAACTTCATTCATGTGTATGTATACACACACACAGAGATTTCTGAAAAATTAAGCTTATCTCTTCATATATGGTAGGAATTATACAAGTATGAATTTCCTGTAATTATTTACTATAGAAACCTCAAACATGTATTACCTTTAATAATTAGAAAAAAACAAAATTATAAAGCCATTTTTATTTTACAGAGGAAAAAGTAACAGAGTACAAGTCCTGAACAATTTAATGTTTCAGAAAATGGGGCACATCCTTTCATTCAGATAACTTTAAGCAACAGCTATATGTTAGGTACTTTGATACAGAATTCCACTCAGCTATTTCTAAGTTACTAGAGCAAAACCAAATCAAAGCTAGCAAATCTGAACGTCAAATACAAAGGAATGAGGAATAACTTTAACGTTTACTGTGATAAAACAGAAGTTTGTATTGTCAAATAAGACCCACATTACTCAGAGTATTAACCTTTAATGAAACTTTCAAGAAAACAAGCAATCCCAAGATACAGGTGAAGCAGGGAGAGATCTTGGACTTGTACCCCAAGTCCTTTCCTTCCTCTTCAGGACAGGCCCATCCAGATTAATGGAGGAAGGCTCTAAATAATGTGTGCGGTTAATCACCTCCACAGAAAGAGTAGTTCTGGTCATGAAACATCCCCATTTTATGCTCACAGGGACTTTTCCAAGAAGCTATGCCTTGGAAATCTAGAGATTCCTGGTTTTTTAACAATAATCCACCCTAGACAATCAGGATACACTCCATAAATAAGGAATAAAGACAGTCTTTCATTAGCACGTTTAAGAGGAGATTGAACAAACCACCTCTCAAAATTTGGGGTGTTCCCCAAATTTCCTGGCATGTAAGACTTGGTTGTAAGCAAGTTACAACATAGTGTCTCTCGTATTAACCCAGGAGTGGTAGCTGGGACAGTTTCCATTTGTTTCTACATGCAGAAAACTCTAGAAGGATACACACCAAACTGTTATCAGTACTTACCTCTGGAGAACAGGATGACAGCTGGGAAAACACTTTTATTTTTTATTCAATACATTTTGGCACTCATTCAAATTCATGGCAAAGAAAACGTAGTATTTTAGGACTCGAGCCTTAATAAAGACATGATGTCCCCCTCCAAAATAAATCTACCACCATTTTTTTCACCCAAAGTCAAGTCTTTAAAAGATAGAAATCAGTGAACTAGTTATATTTAATTCATTCATCTCTTCTGATTATTTCCAAAATCTTTTCTTGCTTTTGAAAATTTCTTCCTTTTTAAAATCTTATCTGTTTCTCCACAGAATCTTTGCACTGAAAGGGCTATTCTCAAACCATAGAGTGCATAAAATTAACCTAGCATACTTATTTACGGTACTAATTCCTGGACCCCACTCTCCAAGATTGAGTAGGTAGAAAGTGTGGCTGGCATATGCATTTTGTAAACACTGGAAAGATTCTGATACAGGTGTTCCGTGGCTTGTACTTTAAAAAACACCCCAAACTCTTTTAAAACAGCTGAAGTTTCACAAGCTTGGCAAATTCTTCCATTGTTCCCCAATATTCCTTTACACAACCATCTTCTAATTTTCTCTTTATCTCTAAGCTTCTTGAGAAAAACCCTCTAAAGTGCTCAAAACTGTGCCTTATTCACCAAGAAGGTGCTTAAAAAATACCTGCTGAATGAATGAATAAGTAAATTCAAGAAAAATTGTGAAGATCTGTAGTAAGATATTTTACAGAACAGAAATTCTACAAAATGCTAGTTTACAAAAGCAAATAAAGGTAACAATCTAATCAACAGTAAAAGGTCAAAGAAAAAAACCTAAATCAATACATGTCCTTATAAAAACTCATCACTTTGAAATTTTTAACAGTACCTGGACAGAATCCTACTTTACCTACCTGCTGCTGAAATCGAACCATATTCATCAATTGCTGAGCGCCAGGTGACAACTTTGACCCCATAGCCTCCATGAGAGTCTGGACCCTCTGCAGGTCTATCCTTGATCCTAGAGCAGGAGAGCTTGTTGAAGAATTTGCTGAAACCCGCCTCAATTGTACCACAACTTTACTGATGAACACACACTGCTTTTCACCAAAGGAGAGCAACTATTACAAAACAAAAGAGTTCCAGAAAATAATATTAAAAACAACCATCATTTAAAGTCATTTCTTAAAAAAATAAAGTCATTTCTTGTTATCACTTAAGAGTGAAGCATTCGAGAATAAAAAAATTAACCATAAATGTTTTTATTTTTAAGTTTTCTCTAGCACAGTCATAGAAAAATAATTCAATTTATCATGAGGCTCAGAAGTACTAAGAGATTACACATAAAATAACAAATGGGGGTGGGAAACATAAAATAACATTTACTCCGTTTAAGGAATTGAAAATAAACTGTACCAATCTGAGACCTTAACATACTGCAACTTGCAGTATAAATATATTTAATACAAAAGAAGGCTGCCTAGAGCCCATGCTAAGTGTTTACTGACATATAAGTCAGGCTTTCAGAAGTTAGAACTGTAAGGGACTGTCAAGATGATCTAATAAAGCTTGATCATTTACTGATTAAAAAAATGAGTTCAAGGGCAGCCCGGGTGGCTCAGCGGTTTAGTGACGCCTTCAGCGCAAGGTATGATCCTGGAGACTTGGGATCGAGTGCCATGTCAGGCTCCCTGCATGAAGCCTGCTTCTCCCTCTGCCTGTGTCTCTGCCTCTCTCTCTCTCTCTCTCTCTCTCTCTCTCATGAATTAAAAAAAAAAAAAAAAAAAAAAAGAGTTCAAGAGTGATTTCTAATTTGTCAAAGGACACCCAAGTAATAAAGGTCGAGCTTTGAACCTTTTTCTTCCAGTCTGACCACAGTAGTCTTCCCAACGCTTTACACTGCCTCATTTTGTCCATGTTTCTGAACCAAAAACATTTTCTGCCTGCTATGGGCAACAAAGTAGAAAAGTAGAACAGGCACAGGATTTAGAATCAGCCAGACCTGCATACAATGATGCTGCCACAATGCATAGCCTATGTGACCTTGGGCCAATGCCAAAACTTGAGTAAGGAGCAAAATGAGGGAGAGTGATAACAATGTTTCATATGGTTGTTCTGAGGATTATGTGTTAAAATTTCTAGTACTGATCACTGATTAAGGACTCAAAAATATGCACCGGTAGCTTTTTATTTTTAGTAAAGATTTTATTTACTTGACAGAGAGCACAAGCAGAGGGAATGGCAGGCAGAGCGAGAGGCAGAAGCAGACTCCTCACTGAGTAGGGACCCCGATGCACGGCTAAATCCCTGGATCTTGGGATCACTACCTGAGCTTAAAGTCAGCTGCTTAACCAATTAAGCCACCCAGGTGCCCCACACCTGTAGCTTTTAACTTTCATATAGTCTTGCTCCAGATGTCTTTATAAGAACCCCCTAAATGAAACAAATCTTTGCATTCCCACATACTTCCAAAGAACAGTTACAAAAAACATTCATTGACACATAATCCCATATATCACACAAAGACACAGGTGAATACAGATCCATGATCTAAAAACTCAGTGTGGCACCAAATATGACGGTCTTCAGCAATTAAGTAAACATTTCACTAAATTTATACGTCTATATGCCCACCTCCCTATGATCCCTTTTCTGCTTTTTAATTCCCAAACAGTACATATTTAATCTACATATTATGTGTTGCCCCCTATAATATCAGCAACCTACATATTATCTGTTGCCCCCTATAATATCAGCACCTACATATTATCTGTGTCGCCCCCTATAATATCAGCAACCTACATATTATCTGTGTTGCCCCCTATAATATCAGCAACACAGTGAGGGCTTTGTTTCAATTTATTTTATTACTGCTAATTCCTAAATACTTAGTATAGGGTATAGGATTGAATGGCACTCAGTACTTGGGTAATGAATCAATCACTTTATTTAACTGTCTTTAGATGATACTAGCATTTACTACCTAAAACATCTTGGAACAAACAGTTCTGCGACTTTCTCTATGCAATAACAAGCACAGAGATAAAATATTTTAGGGATGAAAATAACCCAAAGATGTACTGTCTTCAGCCTCCTAACATAACCTACAAGGTAGGTTTGAAGGGGTGAAGAAACTTGCCCATGCCTATCCTGCTAGTCAGGAACAAAGCTCCTAAGTCAAGGCTTATGATTTCCAGCTCAGGACTCTTTCCTTAGGTTCTGGTGACAGCATTAAAGTTCACTTCAACAGTATTTTTCATGCTAAAGTCCAAAGTCTTTTAACTGTGTGGTGCCTTTGTCTGAAACTTCTCTGTGTTCTTTTTTGGGGTGTTTTGGGTCAAAAATTGCTTATGGTTTTCACCTAAGTTTTACATAAAAATAAAAAATGTTTTTAAATTCAGTTTCCCAAGGTTTAAAAGTACAATAATACTGTATGAACAATAGTATATGGCTTGGCATTGCCATAACTAATAAATGTTCACATTTTAAAAGAAGAACGTTGATTTTTTAGAAAATTTCTTCTTACATGTTCACTAAGTATTTCTCAACTAAAACCAGGGACCACACTGAATGAATGTATTGCATTACTGAACCATCAGAAGATAAGTTTATATAGCACAAAAATAACTGCATTTTTCAAATTAGTTATAATTGAGTGATTACTTACCTTTATTTTACAAGAATGTACGGAGGACTCCAATGTTAGGTATTTCTTGTACAAAATAATCTTTTCATCTTCACTGCAAATAAAAAAGAAGTTCTTAAAATTTTCATACATTATCACTTTTAATAGTTACATTTAAAAATGAAGGTTTTGGGATCCCTGGGTGGCTCAGCGGTTCAGTGCCTGCCTTTGGCCCAGGGCGTGATCCTGGAGTCCCAGGATCGAGTCCCACATCAGGCTCCCGGCATGGAGCCTGCTTCTCTCTATGTCTATCATGAATAAATAAATAGAATCTTAAAAAAAAAAAATGAAGGTTTCAAGGACAATACATAAATCCTGAGAATTCAGTTTTCCTAGTGAGGCATAAAGAATTGTGGCTTCAAACTGAATTGCACTGGGTAAAAAAACTACATCTGTCACTTACTACTTATATAAGTTAAGTTAGATAACACGTATAATCATGCAGCACAGGGCATATTTAAGATTTACTTATTGGGGGCGGGGGGCAGCGTGAGACTGCACAGTGGGGCCAGAGGAAGAGGGAGAGAGAGAATCTTCAGCCAACTCCAGGCTGAGAGGAGAGCCGAAGTGAGGCTCCATCTCAAACCCTGAGATCATGACTTGAGCCAAAACCAAGAGTTCGTTCCTCCACCAAATGCGCCATATACCATATACATGGTATATGAAACAGTTCATATTCTGAGTTCTATTAAAGAAAGACTTGGACAGACTCAAGAATTCAGAAAAAAATTCAGGGGTGCCCGGGTGGCTCCCTTGGTTAAGGGTTGGACTTCTGGTTTCGCTCTGGTCATGATGTCAGGCTCTTGAAATCCAATCCCATGGATACCACACCTGCATGGAGCCTGCTTCAGATTCTCTTCCTCTGCTTTCCTCCCCCAAAAAGAAAAATAAAAATAAAAAATAAAAAACAATCTCAGGTTAAATATAGTGGTATGGCACAGTGGGACTTCTGCACTATTCCTAATGGGCTTCCTACAAGAAAACGTGTTCAACTTTCCAGACTGATTAATTTTTGGAAAACAGACCCGTCTGAGTTAAGACAGTCCAAAAACATTTATCTCAGAACTTAAATTCTTTTTTTTTCTTTTTTCTTTTTTTTTTAGAACTTAAATTCTAATCAAAGTCCTCCACTTACTAGTAGGACCCTCCACCCAGGCACCTCCCTCCATCGGCTCCAGGTCTGCACATTTCTACCCAGGAGAAAGCTGACCCAGACTGTCTCAAAGACCCGTAGGAGCGAGAAACTTCTCCCCGCTGGCGTCTGGCATCAAGCTCAGGGAGTCGGTGAGTAGCAGCAAAGCTGAGGGAGGTCACAGGGCTTGGGGACAACACCTGCGGGTGGCCTGTCACCCACCTGCCGCCCAGGTCACCGCACACACTCTTGCCCCTGCTGGTGCCACAGTACTCCTCTCCCACGTACACTTCCATGTTTCTCGCTGAACTCAAGACGCCAACAGAAGCGATTTCTTCACCTGCTTTAGGGTCACATCTCAGGTAAAGGAAGCAGGGCTTTTCGTCAGGGCTGCTCGGGCTTGTCCTCAAAACCACCAGCTCTCGGCTGCAAAGAAGAGCGCCCGACGCGTTACTGGGGCCAGTCGTGGGCACTGCTCGGAGCTCTCGGGAGGGGGAGGCCGCGCGCGGGTCGTCCTCACTCACCTCCTCCACTGAGCCCTGGGGCCCCGCCCCGCCCCACCCCCGCCGCCAGCACCCGCGGACTCCAGGGCGCGACCCCCGCGGGCCCCCGCATTTCCACGCAGCAAGCTCCCCGGGCGCCTCCCGTGTGCCCCGTGAGGGACCCCGCCCTCCCCCACCCCCGCCCCCCGCACGGCCCCCACCGGCCCTCCCCCTCCCCCGTCTCCTGGTCCCCCTCCCCCCACCTGCCCTCCCTGCTCCCCCTCTCCCCCCTGCCTGCCCAACCCCCGTCTCCCCCTCCCCCTCCGCCCCCACCTGCCCTCCCCCTTGCCCCCTCCCCGTCCCCCCCACCTGTCCTCAGCGCTCCCCCCTCCCCCTCCACCCCCACCTACCCTCCCCCTTGCCCCCTCCCCCTCCGCCCCCACCTGCCCTCCCCCTCCGCCCCCTCCCCCTCCGCCCCCTCCCCCTCCGCCCCCACCTGCCCTCCCCGCGCCCCCCTCCCCCTCCACCTACCCTCCCCCTTGCCCCCTCCCCCTCCGCCCCCACCTGCCCTCCCCCTCCGCCCCCTCCCCCTCCGCCCCCACCTGCCCTCCCCGCCTCCCCAGGGGCACGACCACCCGCAGCCGCCGCCCCAGGCCCCGGCGGCCCCACGCACCCCGCGGCAGGCGGCGCCAGCAGCTCGTCCCAGTCCAGCTCCCGGGCGCCGAGGTCAGCGCGGGTGAGGCGGAGGCTCTGGGCCAGGGCTCCGCAGGCGGCGTCCCAGGAGGAGGCCAGCACCGGGCGGCGGCTCAGCCCCGCGTCCTCGGCCCCGCTCTCCATCCCGCCGCCGCCAGCCCCGGCCAACCCCGGAACCTCTCTTCCAGGGCGTCAGTTTCCGCCAGGGCCGAGGCGAGGCGAGGCGAGGCGAGGCGGAGGAGCACGGCCACTTCCGGCGCCGCGGGCTTCACACCCGAGGCCCGGGCTCCTGGTCCCGGGGGGAGGAAGGACGCGTACCGGAGACGCGCATGCGCGCCGGCTGCCCTGGGCCCGGCGCCTCTAGCCTCGCGGCCGGCGGGCGGGGGAGAGCCCGGGTCGGAGCATGCGCCGCGGCGGCCCCTGGGCCCGGAGGGAGCTGTGCGCAGGCGCGGCGCGGGCGCGGGCGGTTTTAGCACGTGGGCGGGCGGAGCGAGCGGGCGGCGTGGGCGGCGGTTGCGGGGCGGCCCGGGGCGGGGGTGGGGGGGGCGCAGGTGCGCTCGGCGCGGGTCAGCGGCCGCGTTAGTGACCCCGCGGCGCGAGGCGGGGCGGGGCGGGCGCGGAGGCGGTGGAGCGGGCCTCGCGCCCCGGGGCCGCAGCGCTGGGGGGAGCGGGGAGGGGCGGTGACAGGTGCCTCCTGCCTCTTCCTGTCACCCTCACCTGGAGAAAACTGGATAATGAGATTCAGATAAAATAAATGAAATGGGAACGTGAGGGTTCTTCAGATTTGGGCTGACAGCAGCCTCTCTAGAGAATAGAAATCTCGCGCTGTCCCTGTTACTTTTGCTTTAGGATTTGCTTTTCTGGGACTTTCGTTTCAGTGCCAAGTAACTTATTTTGTGTTTCTTAAGGTCTTATTGGAGTTACGTGAGGATATGAACCTCCTGAGAATACAGATCTGCCTCATCCCCGAAACTAGAGGGTTCTCGTAAAAAAAGCTTTCCTAACCCGACGTGGCCTGAAGGGAAGAGCATCCTCTGCTTCTCAGAAGCTGCATGTGTTTCCTCTGTGCTTTTTTTTTTTTTTTTTTTTTTTTTTACAAAGGCCTGCGTTATTAGTGCCGGTTTCTAGATAACCGAAAGAAAGGTGAAGAGGATTTTGCTTTGATGAACTTGGAGGCCTTACTGTATTATAAGGTAAAAGCTAAGCAGGGTCACACAAACTTTGGGAAAGCAAGAGTTACTTGTACAATAGCTGTTTCACTCTTTTTTTTATCTGTTAGAAAAATTGGGCTGTAACTTTTTGCTAAGTATTGTTATGCAGAGTGTTTATTAGGTGCATTCACCACGTTTGAAAGAAACACCACCAAGGGATCACATGTTAATGTATTGGACGGTCTCCAAAGGAAAATAGACTTTTTTTTTTTTTTTCCAAAAATAGCAACCTGCAAGGTAATGAACAAGAGGAATACTTTCAACTGGGTTTTGACTTCCTTATGCAAAGTTAAAAGCCACAGGTCAGAAAACTAAAGACGGCTATAGGCCTTCCCTTTCTTTCATGCCCATATATCCAATAAATCTCTCCAAGTCCTGATTTTTTTAAAGATTTATTTATTTATTTATTTTATTATTTATTTATTTAAGACAGAGAGAGAGAGAGAGAGAGGCAGAGACACAGGCAGAGGGAGAGGGAGAAGCAGGCTCCATGCCGGGAGCCCAACGCGGGACTCAATCCCGGGACTCCAGGATCACACCCTGGGCCAAAGGCAGGCGGTAAACCTCTGAGCCACCAGTGATCCCCTGATTTTTTTTTTTTTTTTTTAAAGACAAAGCTTTCTATCTTTTTTCCATCTCTGCCTCTTCTGTTTCCAAGCACTAACTTTCATGGCATACTTTCAGGAGTTTCTTCACTGGTCATTAGCTCGCATTTTCATCTTTGTTTCATTCTGTGCCCCATCCTCTGATTTTCCTGCTCCTGAGCCACCACCATCTTTGCCCATTAGCACAGCATCTAAAGCCTTTGGTACTCTTTGAGGAACCTCCACACAGTTTTCCAGAGTGGCTGCACCATTTCACATTCCCACCAACAGTGTAAGAGGGTTCCCTTTTCTCCACATCCTCTCCAATATTTGTGGTTTCCTGCTACGACCCAGCAATTGCACTGCTGGGGATTTACCCCAAAGATGCAGATCCGATGAAATGCCGGGACACCTGCACCCTGATGTTTATAGCAGCAACATTCACAATAGCCAAACTGTGGAAGGAGCCTTGGTGTCCATCGACAGATGATGGATAAAGATGTGGTTTATATACACAACTCAGCCATTAGAAATGACAAATACCCACCGTTTGCTTCAACGTGGATGGAACTGGAGGGTATTATGCTGAGTGAAGCAAGTCAATCGGAGAAGGACAAACATTATATGGTCTCATTCATTTGGGGAATATAAAAAATAGTGAAAGGGAATAAAGGGGAAATCAGAAAAAATGAGTGGGAAATATCAGAAAGGGAGACAGAACATGAGAGACTCCTAACTCTGGGAAATGAACTAGGGGTGGTGGAAGGGGAGGAGGGCGGGGGTGGGGGTGAATGGGTGATGGGCACTGAGGGGGGCACTTGACGGGATGAGCACTGGGTGTTATTCTGTATGTTGGCAAATTGAACACCAATAAAAAATAAATTTATAGGATCCCTGGGTGGTGCAGCGGTTTAGCGCCTGCCTTTGGCCCAGGGCATGATCCTGGAGACCCGGGATTGAATCCCACATCGGGCTCCCGGTGCATGGAGCCTGCTTCTCCCTCTGCCTGTGTCTCTGCCTCTCTCTCTCTCTGTGTGTGTGACTATCATAAATAAATAAAAATTAAAAAAAATAAATTTATAAAAAAAATAAAGTCTTTGGTATATGTGACTCCTGCCTATGCCGCAGGCTCCCCTACCTTTGCCCATGCTTTCCTCTCTACCTACAATGTCTTTTTTCGTGGATAGCAGGGAAAAATCCTGTTTATCGTTGAAAACCAAGTATAGAATTCCCATTTTGTTACTGCTTTTTCTGTACTAAAAGTTTTCAGGTACTGTAATTCTCTTGTGGTTTAGGATTGTATAAAATAATTCTCAACGTTTGTGTTCTCTACCATCTGAATGATTTTTAAGATTAGGAATTATTTTATACCTGGCGGAGAGGTTCAGAAAAGGTTTGTTGAATGGAACTGATGAGCAAAGCAGTATGGGTTTAGAACTTTATTACAACGTAAGAGGAGCAGAAAAAGGAGAATTTAGTAAATTCAGTCTTATACTTTTTTTTTTATTTTTTTTTATTTTTTTATTTGTGATAGTCACAGAGAGAGAGAGAATGAGGCAGAGGGAGAAGCAGGCTCCATGCACCGGGAGCCCGACGTGGGATTCGATCCCGGGTCTCCAGGATCGCGCCCTGGGCCAAAGGCAGGCGCCAAACCGCTGCGCCACCCAGGGATCCCAGTCTTATACTTTTTTTAATCAAAGCCAGAGTAGTTGTGGTAGTGCAGAGTTTACCTTGATTTTATTTTTTATTTTTATTTTTTTATGATTTATTTTATTATTTATGATAGACACAGAGAGAGAGAGACGGAGAGACAGAGACACAGGCAGAGGGAGAAGCAGGCTCCATGCAGGGAGCCCGACGTGGGACTCAATCCCAGGACTCCAGGATCATGCCCTGGACCAAAGGCAAGCGGCAAACCGCTGAGCCACCCAGGGATCCTCTACCTTGATTTAAAAACTTTTTTTTAAATTTTTATTTATTTATGATAGTCACACACACACACACACACACACACAGAGGCAGAGACACAGGCAGAGGGAGAAGCAGGCTCCATGCAGGGAGCCCGATGTGGGATTCGATCCCGGGTCTCCAGGATCGCACCCTGGGCCAAAGGCAGGCACTAAACCGCTACACCACCCAGGGATCCCATCTACCTTGATTTTAATATGCTAAATTACTCTTACCATGAATTGCAAATGTTTCTTCTTGCCTTTTTCTCACTTTAAACAATTAAAACATTTTTGAAAACTTTCCACCAGTATCATGATGTGGTATTTTTTGGCTTGCTATTTTATCTTATTTATTTATTTTTTAAAAGATTTTATTTATTTATTCATGAGAGACAGAGAGAGAGAGAGAGAGAGAGAGAGAGGGAGAGAGGAGAAGCAGGCTCTATGCAGGGAGCCCGATGTGGGACTCAATCCCAGGTCTCCAGGATCACACCCTGGGCTGAAGGTGGCACTAAACCACTGGGCCACCCTGGCTGCCCCCTGGCTTGCCTATTTTAAAGAGAAATTTAATATTTTAGGATTTACACTGTGAATCATGACTGTGTATTGTAACAGTGGTTCTGAGACACTTTTGGCTTAGGACCCTTTATACACTCATATGTTGAATACTCCAAAGAGCTTTTGTTTATGTGGGTTTATGTTACTAATTAAAAAAAAAAAAAAACACTTCTGGTTTCAGCTCTGACATGAAAAGAGTTTGGGATTTATCACAACCATCTTTACAACAACAACAAAAATGTTGAACAAACTGAAAAATCAATGACTTTAAAAATCCACCAGGTGATGAGGTCACAGGGTAAACAGCCACTCTGACAACTGGAAAAATAGGTAAATGCAGAAAATCCCAGTGGAGATTGGTTACTAGGAACAAAATCCTCTGGAGGATAACTGGGAGGAACACTTAAATGGTCATCGATGAACTACTGGAGGCTGAGCCTCTTCTGAGAGAGATAGATAACTCCTGGGAGCCCACTTTTAGGAGGCCCCACACTTTTATGGGTTTTACTTCCAGGAATCCCACCAGATTTGCACAGTGAAGATTGGAGAAGAATCTCCTAGTGCTTTCTGCAGGTGGAAGGGAAAAGTAACCATTCCGAAATATAACCCATAGTAGTCTCCTTAATAAAGGTGTACTTTCTGGGGGGGAAGCTACCAGAGTCTTTTGTGATCTGGGGGATGAGCAGTTTAGCTTTCCTGTTGCATGTAGGGAGAGGGGGGAAAAAAGACAAACACTTTTGAAGGTGACAGGCAAGGGACTCAGGTCTGCTAAAAACAGATTCAGTCTTAAGATTATGGAATGCTGGGGGCAGCCTGGGTGGCTCAGCGGTTTAGCCCTGCCTTCAGGCCAGGGCCTGATCCTGGAGACCCGGGGATCGAGTCCCATGTTGGGCTCCCTGCATAGAGCCCGCTTCACCCTCTGCCTGTGTCTCTGCCTCTCTCTCTCTCTCTCTCTCTCTCTCTCTCTCTGTGTCTCGCTTGAATAAATAAATAAAATCTTTTAAAAAAAGATTATGGAATGCTTTCCTTCCCCAGTGCCTTACCACCATGTCAGCAGGGCTCTGGGATAAAAACAGTCCATTACAATTAGGAGAGTAAGATGCAGACTATTTTAAATGGACTTTCTAGGGAAACCAGAAGGCAATAGGAGGGAAAAGAGCAGGAATATTAGAGGAAATTGAAGCCCCTGGCACCTGTAGTTCCAGCGAATATTAAACATTGCTTAATTCCTAACCAGATTAACATAAAACTCTGATTTTTATGTGATTACCTCAGTAAAACGTGATTACCTCAGTTCCTATGCATTTCTTCATTACATTATGTCTGACTTTCAACAAAACATTACTGCACAGGCTGAAAGGCAAGAAAAACTTGTGCCAAAGAGACAAAGCAAGCATTAGAACCAGTCTTAACGTATGACACAGATTTTGGAATTATCAGGGAGCTTAAAATAACTAGCATGTATAAATTCTATAATATACTCTAGTTGAATGTATCACTAGACTAGGATTTCAATTTGGAAGCTCCTCCTCCCTCTTTAGGGTAAAACCTGACTCTTCTCACAGCAGTTGCCAGGACCACAACAAAGCCCTCAGCTGAACAGGAGGAGTCTGAAGCAAAGCCCACAGTCCTGAGAGCTGTGAGAGAGGACAGGGATGGACCTTGGGCCAGATGCGGGGAGCTCACAGGTTTACTCCCGGTAGCCTGGGATCCAGGCTGCTTTCTGCCAGCAGTGATGCCAGTGGTGCAATCCACAAGTATTGGGGTATTTGCAGCCACCTGCCCCAGGGGTTAGCTGCAGGGGATGACACTTGGCAAAATAGGTGATGTGGATCAAAGTCCTGGTGGGTGTGAATTACTAAGACTTTGCCACAGGAAAAAACAAGCCCCTGTAACTGGGATCACATCACAAAAGTTCAACTCCCAGATTCTGAGCACAGCTGCTGTCTACTCCTTGCCAACATGGCCCCTCCTATCACTCTCAGCGCTCTTGCCTAATCACTGCATGTGATTTGCCAATGAACACTTAAGGTGAAAATCTTTTCAATGACAATAATAAATAAAATGCAACTGGATTTCTTTGCATATCTTTCAGCTCAGAGCCAAAATCAAAGCCTCTGTGTGATACAGTTAGTGAGCACTAGGGAATGAAGAACAACACTTCATTTCAGAGGAACCAATAAATCTCCCAGTCTTTCATGAGGGGCTCCATGTGCATGTTGGGGCATGGCTTCAACAACCAGCCAAGCCTTCACTTTTTGCTTGGGAAAATGCCTCAGGGTCAGTCAGTGGTGAATGCTCAGGACCATCTCATGTCTTTCTTGAGGTTACTCATAGCCTTAGACACGTACACTGCACACATGCATGGCCTAGAGTCCCAGGAATATGTCAGAACTTTTCAAAACTCCTGAATGGACAGCTAATTTACCAGCTTTTCCTTTAAGCTTTTTGGCTATTCTGTGATTTGCCCCCAAATGTTATCCACTACCTCAGGCAGCCAGAAAGGTAAAAGGTATAGTTGTTTTTGCCAAAATCCCCTTAAAGGAAGACTTTTTGCATCAGGCAAACTCCATGTTAGGTCAAATACAGATAGCTTTGCAAGTGAGGATTTCCATGTGACCGGAAGACAGGTCAGATAATGACAGTTCTTTGGGAATGAGGCTTTGAAAGAGCTCTACCTCTGTTTTCCCTTTGGTGGCTGCAGTGCAGCTTGGGTTTTAGTTTCAAGGTTGTCATGGAGCTGGAGAGGGAGTGATAGAACAATGCCACAAAGCCTTGCTGCTCATACTGAGACTCAGTTGTTCTTAAAAATAGGTGTTTCCTGAGCAGCAAGCTTTTAGTGAATTTCCAGGGTCTAAAAAAGACCCTTTTTCTACCAGATTTTTTACTGCTTTTATACAGGAAAGAATTTTCAGAGGTCTTATGCCACTAGTTTTGTTGATAAGCCCCCTGCTGTTTATAACCTCACCCAGGGTTTAGCCAGAGCAGCAAGGAATAACCCTTCATAGTTAAAATAATTTCCTCATTTAACTGAACCAGCTTTGCTAGGTATGAATATCTTAAAATAATATAAACCTGATTTATAACATTTTATTCATTATTGCTTTTTGAAATCTTTTTTGTCTTCGCCATAAAGTATGACAATATTCAGAAGTCAGTGAACATACATCTGAGTCCTATGAAATGACTAGGCTATTATTCTATCGTGTTGCTGCAACATAAAGTCTAACCAGTCTTTCATAATTGAACTTTTAGATATAGGAGTGTTTTTAGATATTAGCCTTCCCCACATTACTGTTCTTTGATTTTATTGAAATCCCAGATTTGCTTTAGATTAACAGTCAGACCTTAAAAGGTTCTTTGAGGGAACCAAGATTGAAAGGGTGAGACTGAGAATAAATGATTTAGAATAGTATTTGGACACTCCTGTTTCTATTGGTCCAAAAATGTATCTGAACATGAAACAGAATTCAGAACTCCATGAAAGGGAGTTGGTGTCCAAAGTGTTGATGTCACACAGCCTCTGGCCTGACAGGCATAGAAGTTGGAGCTGGACAGTGGCTGTACATTCTGGTAGCTCTTGTGGAGACTATGCATCCAAAAGCCAGCTCCTCAAACTTAGATCTTAATTACTCTTAACGGGGATAACTAGAGTTTTCTTTCTCAAATTAAACGTTTGAGAAATTCCTGATAAGATGTACTGTTCCCTAAAGTTTATATTAATTGTAATTTTTTTTTACTGCGGGCATTCATCGAACATGGAAGACTTAGAGGGTAGTAAGTATATTTCAACTCTGGGTTGTTTTTCAGTCCTCACTCACTTTTCCCCGCTTTCAGAGAATGAGATTAAACAAATGGCTTATTCCAGAAAAATCGGATTTCCTGGGAGGATTGAGAAGGAAAAAAATGGCAGTTGTCAGTGGGAGAATAGAAGACTGTTTTCCTGAAACACGTATCACTTACAAAATGGATTTGTGTAGTCTCAGCATTGTTGAACGTAACATTTTAAAACAGTCGTCCCCTTAATCATCCCCATAGGAGATTACTAAGCCTGATGTAGAGTGAGGAGCTAATTCTGATTCTGAAAGTGAATGTATTTCAGGACCCAGGTATTTGGGAGCAAAACCATTTGTTTGAGTGAAGCTTGTTTTGTTACTTAGAGCTGCACATTACTGCCGGTGAAAGGAAGAAAAAGATTCTCCTGCTTTCTTCTTTTTCCCTGGGTTTTGCATTTCAGTCTGGTCTCCTTCATAAACAAACCCTTTCCCCCTCTCTGGGCCAGTTTAGGGTCCCATGCTGTGCCTTCTGGGAAAACTCATTTGTATGTTGGGGGTTCACTCTTTTTCCAGTAGAGGAAGCTGTTGAGGTGGCTACAGTGGCTGGGTGGGGAGGGAAGCTACTTTGTTTGCTGCACTTCTCTGCCTAGATAAAGCCAACTCTTCTAAAGTCAACACGATAATTATGTTCTGCATTGGTGGCGGTATCCTGATGGCCATTCTTGTGCTGATGGGTGTTGTCATCGGTCTTTACCACAAAATATCCAACGCATTAAAGTGAGTGATGTGGGTAAGACTGAAAAGCACCCCCTCAAATAGGATACCCGGGGCTCCCTGCTTGAGCAGGGTCATCCCTTGCCCTGTGCCCAACCCAGGGGGAGGTCAGGAGCAGCAGGTAGGTCTGAAAACGCGAAGACAGGTGAGTGTGGAATCTTGAGTTTTCCCCCTTCTGGCTTAGGGCTGTGAGCTCATAAGTAGAATGTTCTCAGCAGGGATGGGGGGGTGCGGCCTGTAATGCTTTGCCCCACTACCCTCCCCGAGTGGACCCTCAGCGGCTTACTCCTCACACTGGCTGGGCCCTCCCTCTGTCCCAGGCCCTGCAGACTGTGCAGGAGGCTGTGGGTGAGTCTGTGCCTGGGATTCACTCAGAGGACAGGCTGGATTGACCTCCTCTTAGCGGAGTTGGGGGAGTGGTCAGGGGGTTCTCTCATTCACGTGCATGGCCCTGGGGACAGTGAGGTGGGCCTGGAGGACTGTGGGGAAGCTGAGCTGGGTGAAGGTCCCAGGGACACCTGACAGGGGAGTGCAGCCCAGACAAAAGATCATTAACTTTGGGGGAGAGGAACCCTGGAGCCTGGGAGAGAGATGGGTCGTGAAGCCGTGCTGTTCCCGTCCTAGGGAAGTGAAGCCTGTGAGCTGGAAGGTAAATCCCAGAACATGGGGGGTGGGGGTGGGGGTGGGGGTGGCCAAGTGTGGCCCCTTCCCCATCCCGCTCTGCACTTGATGGGCCTGCAGGGATCGGCCGGGTGATCCACACCTGCGCTTGCTCTCTCTTGTTGGCTGTAACCTGATTTTCCATTTCTAGCAGTGGGACAGGAAGGGATTGGATAGGAGCTTGGGACAGGGGCCGAGAGCTCTAGTTTCGGGCTCCTGTCATGTCTTTGATTGGCTCCAGCCCCAAACCTCCCAGATACCCCTGATAATTATGACAAATGGATGGAGAAGAAAAATTCTAATCCCATGCTCTGTGTATGTCTTTTCTTAAGACCTCCAAAGTCACCTCTTTGTTTGGCCTTAAAAAATAATCCAGCCATACTCACTCAGGACAAGGTCGCTGCAGCCGCCCTCTCCGCTGGGTCTTATCCCAACCTCCAATGCTGTGACGAATGTAGCTTGTATGCTGACTTCGATCCCCTGCCACCGTGCTTCTGTGATGTAAATGAGGGACTCTGACTTGGGTGGGCACAAATATATTCATGCATAGTATTTCTTTTTTAGTAGAATGTTGTATTATTCAAGTCAAGTTTTACAGTGTTTACATTATGTATTATATGGTGTATTTATGTTCTTTGAATAAATGCAATATTGAAAATAATCCTCTGCCTGCAGTGGTGGTTTTTGTTAGTCATAAATGCACTTAAATTTGTGTACTAGCCACATTGAAACTTGGGGCAACTATCTTTTACTTTTTTTTAAATTTGTAACTTTTATTATTTTAATTTTTTTATAAATTTATTTTTTATTGGTGTTCAATTTGCCAACATACAGAATAACACCCAGTGCTCATCCCATCAAGTGTCCCCCTCAGTGCCCGTCACCCAGTCACCCCCACCCCCTGCCCACCTCCCCTTCCACCACCCCTAGTTCGTTTCCCAGAGTTAGGAGTCTCTCATGTTCTGTCTCTCTCCCTGATATTTCCCACTCATTTTCTCTCCTTTCCCTTATTCCCTTTCACTATTTTTTATATTCCCCAAATGAATGAGACCATATAATGTTTGTCCTTCTCCGATTGACTTATGTCACTCAGCATAATACTCTCCAGTTCCATCCACCTCGAAGCAAATGGTGGGTATTTGTCGTTTCTAATGGCTGAGGAATATTCCATTGGATACATAAACCACAGCTTCTTTATCCGTCATCTGTCGATGGGCACCGAAGCTCCTTCCACAGTTTGGCTATTGTGGACATTGCTGCTATGAACATTGGGGTGCAGGTGTCCTGGCGTTTCATTACATCTGCATCTTTGGGGTAAATCCCCAACAGTGCAATTGCTGGGTCTTAGGGCAGGTCTATTTTTAACCCTTTGAGGAACCTCCACACAGTTTTCCAGAGTGGCTGCACCAGTTCCCATTCCCACCAACAGTGCAGGAGGGTTCTTGGGGCAACTATCTTGTGATATCATATTGCAATATGAGGAGAGTTAGAATAGAAAATACATCTCCAACCCCAGGAGAAAAATGTATTTTGATCTTAGAGCATTTCTAGTTTCAGACTCATCAAAAATTCCCAAGCTGGAGCAGTTCATGTGGCTCTTCTCCTTGCGAAGGCTTCATTCACTCTCATCTAGCTACTCTACTGCAGGCAATTATCTTACATGGTCGTCAAGGAGAACTGTCCCCCCAGAGAGCGAGAGCAGACACATGGGATATCTCTGGGTTTAGGGTGACCTCATATGATAGGGTTGGGCCCAGTGGTGTCTAAAAGACATTTTGAAAAACCTGAGATTCTTCTGTCATTCTCCAACTCTGGAGAAGCAGATTTCCTCCTTTTTAGATCCCTTTAACACTGAGTTTGCTGATTCACCTGCCAGTGCCTTTAGGTGCTAACAGGAATGTCCAGCAGAACGCCAGGGCCCAGGATCTCTTGATCTGAGAGCAGCAGGTAGGAGGATGTACTGCTCTCCACTTGGGTCCATCAGCCCCTTTCTGTTCCTGCTCTTGCCGCTGAGCCTTCCGGATCCCTTTTTACTCAGATTCCCCATCTGTAACTACAATTCATACTTTCTCTGGTTAACAAAACCCTTGCTTTGTGAGCATCACATGTTGTACTTAAGGGTTAAAAAAAAAGTAATATCAAGAGTTAACTAGGGACAGGTGGTTAGCTACTAAAAGGGGAGAAAAGGGACCACAGGAATGAAGGAAGGAAGCAGCTTTTACCTCTAGGCTGGCGGGAGGGAAGAGTGGGGAGGTGAGAAGCTGCAGTTCTCTCAGCAGAAGGCTGGGCTGATAAGGAAAAATTTGCCAGAAGAGGCGTGGGAGCTGGAACTGCGCTCACAGAGCAGCCCTAGTGGCTGAGAAAATCCTGGAGGCTGGCTGTCCTCCAGCCCCACTGTGAGTTTCAGGAGGCAGATTCAAGGCTGAACCTTCCCCGGATCCTGCCCCGAGACCTTCCACCTGGAAGAGAGCTATCCCCCTTGAGCTCCTGAAGCATTTTCTCTGCCTCCCTCTGCCATCCACTGCCCTGCCCTGCAGTGTCCATCTGTGCTGTGATTTGATTCAGAGGGTGCACCTGCCCCTCTGAACCTCACCCGGTGGGCAGCACGGTGCCCAGGACCCTGGTGGCCCTGGGCAAGCACATTCTGTATTGGAATTCCATGGGGAATATGCCTAAAGTCCAGGCATCCCACGGTCCATGAAGGAGGCAGGATGGAGCAAGGGCTCTTAGAGACACCACTCTCGTGGGCAGTAGGGACAGTGTGGAACATGTGGCTTTCAGAGCCTGATACTCTTGGTTCTAATCCATCTCTGCCCTTCATTAGCTATGTGCTATTGGGGGAGTTTCTTAACCTCTCTGAGCCTCAGTTTCCTTGATGTAAATTGGAGGCTTGCATAGGTGATGGTGAGGATTAAGCAGGATAAGGTATACCAATCCCGCAGGCCCTGGGATCCTGTGATCTCATGGTAAATTGCCACCGGCCGGAACCGCTGGTCTTTTCATTGCTCACCCAGGGTTCTTTCCCCTCTGCTAGTCCCCCTCCCAGGAGAGTGTGCACAGAGCCCTTACACCCAGTGGTGGTTCAGGGTACCAGGAGATCACATCCATAGGAGATGGAGACGGCTTTAGTAACAAAGTGGGTGTGTGTGGACACAGCTGGGGGTGAGCGGCCCTTAGTAATCAGAAGGGTCCCTACCCTATACTCCTGCCCTACCCCTCACTCTCACACCAGGGTGTCCTGTCCCCACCAGGGGACACCTGTGGCCAGCCCAAGAAGTCTCTTAGCTGACAGGAACTGAGTGCGGCTGTGCCAGGTGCCTTGGTGAGTGTCCCAGCTCCTTGTGAGTCCAGCTTCCCAATGTCACAGGTGCTGGGCTTGCCACTGTGGCACAGGTACAAGGCCAAATGCCTGGTCCTAGGGCCTAACTGGAAACAACCCTGAGTCACAGCCCTGCCTGGGAACCCGAGTGTCCTAGAGCCAAATAAGGACAGAACAACATGGAAGTTGAGGGTACCCAGGAAGAGTTTTAAGGTAGAAGTTCAGTCTATGCCTACCATTATCTCACAGGGCTGCAGGGAAGGTTCCTAAAATATTGGTCATCATTTTCCTGCTTAAAAAGTTCTATCTGAACTTAGAATACAATCCAAATGCCCCATCTGACCTACAAGTCCTTCACAATTGGACTATCACCTTGCCTCCTTACGTTACATCTCACTTCCCTCCCCTTTACTCACATCCACCACGCTGGCCTGCCTCCCCTTCCTTCATAGACATGCCCAACTGATTCCTGCCTCAGGACCTTTGCACTTGCCCATTCTTTTTGCCTAAAATCATCCTCTAAGCCCACATCACAAATGAATGCCTCTCTCTTTCTTTTTGCTCAAATTTCATCTTTCTCACTTTCACCCTCATACTGCATCCCCCCTGCAATCTATCTCATCACCCTATTTTCTTATATTCATAGTACCTCTCGCTATTTGTAATTTGTTTTAGTTTTTTCTCTGTCTCCCTCACTTAGTAAGTTCCACGGGGGCAGGGGCTGTATTTCTCATGTTTAGTTCCAAATCCCCAGACTGTAAAACGGTAGCTGGCAAATATTTTTTGAATAAATGAATGCGTGAAAAGAGGAATACAAGCTCCTTGTGAGCATGACCTCTTGATGTCACAGCTGCTGGCTGAGCCACTAGAGCACCAGTCTCACCGTGGACATCAGGATTCCTTTCTATGGTCTGCAAAACGTCGTGCTCAAGGGACTTTGATTCACCGGCTTCAGGCTTTCTGGATATAATGGTTTGAAATCCTTGAATCCACTGAATCTGGACTTGCATTTCTTCTTCCTCCCATCCTGTACCACCCCCCTCCTCAGCCTCAGCACCCTGGCAGGCATCTGAGCAACCCAGCTGGACCCAGTTTGTCCAGGGGCCACACTACCTGCCTTCAGAATCCAAAGGCTTTCATATGGGGACAAGAGCAGCAAAGGTGTAAGATAACAGTAGCGCCACCTGCTTTGAGATCTGAACAAACAACAGGGCGAAGGCTCAGCTCCCGGTTGGTGCCGTGAAGGATGACTCGGTGCCCACCGTGGGCCAGGCCTCGGAGATGCCCCATGAAGAGCTTTAGCTGGGAACTTTGTGTAGACGTTCCTGGAATGGACTGGGGAGAGCCAACACTCACTGGAGGGATTGCTGATAATCAATCAGGCACACAGCTGCTCTCTTCTCACAAGAGAAGTTTGGCCCTTGCATGGTCAACCTGACACATTTCCCTGAAGGTCTCCAGAAAGCCCTGAAGCCAGATAAGGAACACTTCTGAGAAGTATAAAACTCTCTGCTAACCCTTTAGGCTGTTCTACCCCTGGCAAAGATGGAGGCTGTGAGAAGGCTCGTCCTTTTAGCCTTCTTAATGGTGCCATGCTTGGCAGACTTGAACTTGACTAAGTCTGAAGGTAAGAAAATTGAACCTGTTGTTTTTTCTTCCTTCCTGCCTTTCTTTTTTGTTTCAAGATTTTATTTATCTAACAGAGAGAGAGAGAGAGAGAGAGAAAAGAGAGAGTGCACAAGTAGGGGAGCAGAAGGCAGAGGGAGGAGAAGCAGGCTCTCCACCAAGCAGGGATTCCAGATCCAGGACCCTGGGTCATGACTTGACCCAAAGGCGGATGCTTAAATGAGCCACCCCGGTGCCCCTATGCTTTTTTCTTTAATTGTCTTTGCTGGTATTTTTTTTACTAACAAACATAGTAATAGTTATTATTAGGGGAAAAACAAATGAGACTATTGTTACAAGGACATCACTTATCATCACAGATAATAAGGAAAACGAAAAGCTTTTTGTTTCTAAGTGAAGTTCTTCGCCCTTCGTTGGGTTCCATTATGAAGTATTTGATTTTCTTGTTCACGTTCCATTGTAGCTGTTCCTCCTCCTCTTCCTCCTTGTTTTGAGTAACAGCTTTTTAAGGATAAAATTCACATACCATAAAATTCACTCTTGTAAAATGCAAATTTTACTAGTCTTTAGTATACACACAGAATTGTGCAACCATCACCGTTATTTAATTTGAGAACATTTTCATCACCCCAAAAAGAAACTCCTTACCAGTTAGCAGTTACTCATTTCTCCCAATGCTCTCAGCCCAAGGCAACCACTGATCTACTTCTGTCTCTGTAGATTTCCATAATCTAGACAATTCATACATATGAAATCCTATAATCTGTTGTCTTTCACTCAGCATGATGCTTACAAGGTTCATCCACACTGTACCATCCATCAGTACTTCATTCCTTATTGCTGAATAATCTTGCATTGTGTGGAGAGACCCCATTTTATTTATTCATCAGTTGATGCACCACTTTTTGCTTATTTTGGCTGGTGCTGCTGTAAACATTAGTGTACACTTCTTTGTGTGAACATATGTTTTCATTCTTCTTGGAGATATGCCTAGAAGTGGAATTGCTGGGTTATGGTAACTCCCTGATTAATCTTTTGAGAAATTGTCAGATGATTTTCCTAGCAGCTGCCCCATTTTATGTTCCGATGAGCTTTGCAGGAGGGTTCCAATTTCTCCACATCCTTGTCAACACTCATTTATTTTCTGTTTTTGACTCTAGTTTTGTTTCACATATTAGGTGGTGTGAAGTGGTAGCTCATGGTTTTGAATTGCATTTCCCCAGTAACTAGTGATATTGAGTATCTCCTTGTGTGTTAATTGGCCTGTATGTGTTCTTTGGAGAAATACTTATTTTGGTCATTTGCCCATTTTTTTAAAATTTATTTATTTATGATAGTCACAGAGAGAGAGAGACAGGCAGAGACACAGGCAGAGGGAGAAGCAGGCTCCATGCACCGGGAGCCCAATGTGGGATTTGATCCCGGGTCTCCAGGATCGCGCCCTGGGCCAAAGGCAGGCGCCAAACCGCTGCGCCACCCAGGGATCCCCATTTGCCCATTTTTAATTGGGTTTTCTTTTAATTACTGAGTTGTAAGACTTCTTTATATATTGTAGATATAAAGCTTCTTCATAAAACCATCTTTCCTTAAGCTCTAATATAGTCTTTATTTTTTTATGCCCCATATGTAGAGAAATCATAAATATTTTCCCCCCAAGGACTCTAAGAGGGGGAAACCAATTGCCAAGGGCTTACCAAATTTGGAATGAGCTAAATACCATTCCCAACTATCTGCATGCTTGTCTGGATATTACATTGTGGCAGGTAGATTCCCAGTCCCTGGGGGAGGAGGAGGTCAGGGGCAGATGACTTTCCTCAATGTCAACTGTGATTTCTACCAGGCAAATCAAGCTGCCAGGCCAGTTTGGGAGGCTCCAGTCAATCAGATGCCCACAGAGCCCTAATCCTGAACCTCCATTCCAATGAGGACTGTACCTGGACATTACAAAGACCAGAAAACAAAAGCATCAGAATCATCTTTTCCTACTTCCAGTAAGTAGAGGCTTTACTTCCTAATGAGGGTCGCTGAACTCTGACCATACTAGGGTATTTGTGTTGGAAAAATATCAGCTGGTCCTAGAAGTAGTGGTAAGTTACCCATGACCACGATGATGATGATAATGGTTGGTATTCACTGACTGATGACTGGGCCCCTGACTCTGGTCACAGAGGTCCTGTGAAGTCAATGTGATTGTCACAGGCACAGGGAAGTTGGGATTTGTTTCAGGTCACATTGTAAGTGAAATGACTGGGATTAAGACCCAGCTGGTCTAGTTCCAGATTCCAGACCCTAAAACGCTAAACTCATGGTTTTAAAGCATGGTGTGCATTAGAATTAGCAGGAGAGCCTCTACAAATTCAGATTTCTGGGCTGAACACCATACAATAAGCTCACAATTCTAGGAGCAGGGACTAGGCATCAGTGTTTTTTTATTTTGAATTTTTTATTTTGAAATAGACACAACTGTCTTCTCTAAGTGCCCAGGTTATGGCAGCATGAGGACAAGCTGAGAACAGGGCACTGAACTATGAGAGTCCCTTGAGGCTTCAGGAGAACTTCCCCACTTAATGCTCTCAGCAACCCCCTGTCTAATCCCATTCAATGGGTAGGAAATCCCAGAGAAGTCACTTAATGTGCCCAAGTCACAGACTAAAACGGGTGGGAGAGGACCAGAATCCAAGCCACCTGGCTCCAGAGCCCAAAGTCTTACCCATCCCACTGGTTCTAAGCTGCGGAGTATCAGAAGCACCTGGACCTGGAAGGTTTTGCAATCGCACAATTGCCAGGCCCTGGGCCCAGGTCCGGATCCAGATGGGGCAGCTGGGGCCTGAGAATGTGTGTGCACAGGGGACAACCTCCCAGGGGCGGTTCCTGATGCCGCTGCTGGCCAGGGTGACACACTGGGGTGCGTGGCCCCACACCACGGGAGTCGGAAGGGACTTCTGATGGGGCCTAAAGGAAACAAATTCCCTACTTCCTAGAATTCTCGGGCTCCTAAGAATCATGTACATTGTTCTTGGCACATAGAGAAAGAGGACGGCAGCGGGGCAAGAGCGAGGGAGGGGAGACGAGCATCTCATAGTTCTTAGATGCTCTCTGTGTGCCAGGCCTGTGCTAGGGGCTTCCTGGTCAGGACATTATAAACCTCACCCGGGACGAAAGCTGGGACACCCCAGTTGTAGAAGAGAGAGGAAAGGGAATAGTAAGCCTCTGGCCCAAAGGTACACAGCAGGTAGGGGACTAGGGGGAAGGAGGATCCGGGTTTGTCCGCCGCGTTGTTCCCTCTCAGGCATCTTGGCCCTGGGTCGGAATTCTGAGGGCGTCTGGAGAGACCATCAGAAGGGGCAGAAGACAGCACCCTGGTGTGCCCTGTCCCACGTGGGGCCTGGGACCGTCCCTATGAATGAGGACACGGGGATGTGAGGGAAGGGAAGGGGCATCTGGGAAGAGGCTAAATTTGCTTTACCTGGAGAGGGGGCCAAGGAGGAAGGGCTGCTTCATCTTTCAACAGCCTCGGATTTCAAATATCAAGGGGAATGAGTTCTAAATAAGATCCCCTGCCCACAATTTCCACATGGGCATGAGGAACAGGAGGTGGAAGTCGAAGGAAAGGAGTCTTGGATTCCAGTCAGATTCTTGATAGAACCATTGACAAAGCAGTTCTGCTTCCTGAGGCATTTACAGACTGATGGTGTGTGGTGTGATGTTGGGGGACGTGGAGACGTAATTGGTATTGGAGAGATTGGAATGAAAACAGATAAGCCACTGCTTTGCAAACTGGGATGGCCAAGTGCACAACTGACTCCACTCTGAAACCCCCTTGCCTGGTGGCTCGTCTCTAACCACACGTGTGTTCTGTTCACAGGCTTGATCCTGATGGACCGTGTGAAAGTGAAAACATTAAAGTTTTTGATGGAAACTCTACCAAGGCGTCTCTGCTAGGCAAAGTCTGCAGTAAACATGACTACATTCCTGTTTTTGAGTCATCATCCAGTACATTAACGGTTCAAATAGTCACCGACTCTGTAAAAACTCAAAGAACTGTCTTCATCTTCTACTACTTCTTCTCTTCTGGCACCTGTGAGTTCTCACTTATACATCCTATGCATAACCACCTGCGAGCTTGGAAAGTTACACTCCTGCATGGGTCGTTGTAATCTTGAGTCTGAGTTCTTTGCTTGTGAGGGCAGTGGTTCTCTAACTTGTGTGCATGAAATCACCTGGAGAGCCTGTGAAAGCAGATTCCTGCCTCCCCCGACCCCTGACCCCCTCCCGAGACTCTGCTTCACTGGTTCTGGGATGGAGCCCGTGAATTTGCCTTCTGACCAGCTCCCAGATGAGGGATCATGGGGCTGATCGGATGGCTACGTGTTGGAGTGTGCTGTGTTATGGACCAACGCAGACTCTCCCGGCTTGGCCTGTTTTATAATAACCCTGAGATCCTTTGAAATGCCCGTTCAGGGACCGTTTCTCCCTCTGGTCTGATTCAGAAGATGTGCGTTGGGGCTCGAGAAACCTTCATGTTTGACAAGTTCCCCAAGTGATTCTGACAAAGATCGAAGAGCAAACGATGAGAAATGCTGACCTAACTTGTCAGGCAATCACATGTTAAGGGGGTTCTGCATTCACAGCACCCAGATTCTGCTGCAGCGCAAAGCAGAACGCCAAGAAATTCTGCAAGTGGGTTCGTGAGCAAAGTTCCACTCTGCTTGGCTTTCTGAGGCCCAGAGATGACCACGTCACTCCTCTTAAACCACTGATTCCTTGGTGTTGACAAATCTCCAGAGTGGAGCATTCAGGGTTTTCCAAAGCCAAAGCCAGGCCACCTTTTCAGGCCTTCCCTCTGCATTCCCTCCCCAGGCCTCAGCTGCATCCTATGCATTAGCCAACCTAGACTGTTTTCCGTGCCCCGAAAAGAGCCTTCTGTGTTGCCTGTTTCACTCATCCAGCTGCTTGCTTCCTTCCCGGGGGAGGGAGGGAGGGAGGGAGGGACCCAGGGTGGCTGCATCTGTGCTGAGCTGGAATGCTAGTGTAGGGTAGGGAGAGGTGGGAACCAGAGGAGGAGAACATTCCTGTTCTGCTGGAACCAGCAATGTGAGGGGCTTTGGGAAGAAAGGGCAGGCTGGCACAGCAGGTGTCGTGGAGGTGGCTGATGAGGCTGGAAAGCTGGGCTGGGGCTGAGTGAGGAAGAGTCTCCAATGCCAGGCCCAAGAGTGTGATGTCATTTTCTGTGACTTAGTCCAGGTAATGGAGGGTCTCTCTAGCTGGGGCAGATCTTACACTGTCATGCTGTCCTGAACCAGTGGTCAGAAAATCCCGCGATAAAGAAGGATGAAAACCTTGGTATGCCACCAATTCAAAAGACAGCAATGGAACAAAATTTGGGTGAGGGTGGGTATTTGCTTGTTAAGCTAGACACACCGCATGGAAACTAAGCAAAGTCTCTGTCTTGACTTACATTCATGGTCACCCTCTCATCCCTGTCAGCTATTCCAAACTGTGGTGGTTACTTGGACAGCCCCAAAGGATCCTTTACCAGCCCCAATTACCCAAATGCGCATCCTGCACTGGCTTATTGTGTGTGGCACATACGAGTGGAGAAAGGTTATAAGATAAAATTAAACTTCAGAGACATTTTGTAAGTATTGTGGTCCATTTCTGCTGTGGGAGAAATGCCGTGAGCCCACCTGGCAAATGGGGACCCTGGGGGAGAAAAATTATGTGAACTCCTCGTAGAGGGTCACTTTTCACAAAACTGGTGTATAGAGAAAACACCAATACTATGTCATTGAACTAAGTTGACTATTTTTCTGGAGATTCTGAGGTCACATCAGGGACTGGCAAAGCCCCAGGTTTGTCATAAACCTGAGATACCGTTGTGAGGGAAAATCTTTAATCACTCAAGACTGGGCTATTGAGAATTGAGTTGGTTTGCAAAGCTTTTTCACCAGAGGCCCTACTTCTTTAGCATAGAGGCGGACGAACACTGCAGATTTGATTTCATTGCTGTCTATGATGGCTCCTCCACCACCTCTGGCCTGATGGGACAAGTGTGTGGCTATGTGAAGCCCACCTTTGAATCCTCGTCAGACTCACTGACCGTCGTACTATCGACAGATTACGCCAACTCCTACCGGGGTTTCTCTGCTTCCTATACTTCAATTTATGCAGAAAATATCAACACTAGTAAGTCATGTTCTTTAGCTATTTTGAGCTCTTGGAGATTGTGGCCATAGAAACTGCTCCTCACCTCTTAGCCTACCTGTCGCTGTCCCTATTTGCAAGCCTGTACTATGTACTTTGGAATGTATATTCATAATCTGAAGCTTGAGAATCAGTTCGGTGCATTGCTTAGTACAAGAGGAAATTGATGGTTTTATTAATTTGGAAACGATTTCTGTAGGAAATACAGACTGTTTCCTGTAATGCCTTCTGTAAAGGCACAACAAAAAACAATAGATTTACAGATTTCAGTTGCAGACGGGGTCACAGCGAACATTGTAAAAGGTGGATCAAGTACCCTGCTGTCTCAGGCTTCCGATCACTGTTTAAGGCAAAAGAGGTTTCGAGTTTTTATGTAGTCTTCTATACACACAGCTTTTCAAGAGCCAGAGTTCCTAGCTGTTCCTAAACATAATCATCCTTGTTTTGTTTTTCTGAACAGCGTCTTTAACTTGCTCTTCTGACAAGATGAGAATCATCATAAATAAATCTTACCTGGAATCATTTACTTACAATGAGAATAACTTACAACTGAATGACCCAACTTGCAGACCAAAGATATCCAATGTGATAGACTTTTCTATCCCTCTTGATGGATGTGGTACAATCAAAAAGGTAAAAGTGAGACACCGAGCTGGGTTTTGTTGAACACCAGCAGTATGTCAGATCGTACTGATGGCGCAGAACTTGCTGGTGGTGTTAATGGCCTAGCACACGGTAAGCCTGTGTGAACATGGAAGCCCACTCACTTGTGTGGTGGCCTAACACACACACACCACACACACACACACACACACACACACACACATATTAGCACATTCATTTTCAGGGCAACTAGAGGCAGTTATCTTTCCCAAAAGGTGAAGAATTCTGAGAATTCAGTGAAGAAGGTTTGGACATCTATGTGCTGCAGGTGTAGGAGCCTCCCAGGAAGACTTGTACAGAAAAGGATTAGATCACGTATTTAGGAAAAACCTAGCTGTAATTCTAGGATCTCCTTTCCCCTGTAAAGGGAGAAGATAAAAGCATTATCCTTGTTTCAAACACTAAGGACATAAGTTTGTGATTTGTTCTCCATTTTCTACAACTTCAAGATCTCAAGCATTTACAACCCGTAGGTCCCTTTTAGGATGTCTACCCTAAAATTGTCACTCATGTCATTAAACAACAACCATTTTGAGAAGAATGGCAGCTACTCCAGAGTCCATAAGGATAGAAGTCAATTGTTATTTTCTGCTCCAAATGAAGGAACACTTGGGCTGTTATCTGTGCATCCCCAGGGAAGGCAGCCTGGGGAAAACATGTGGCAGGACTTCTGTCTGCAGACACTTGGGGAACTGCACAGTGAGCCACACTAACTTGATGCTTCTTACAGAAGGCCGTACATTACAGGATCTCAGTTCCCTCTAGGGCTGGAAGTTTGCATTCAGAATTGTTTTTTGTTTTTTTTGTTTGTTTGTTTTTAAATATTTTATTTGTTCATGAGAGAGAGAGATGCAGAGACATAGAGGGAGAAGCATGCTCCCTGTGGGGAGCCTGATACAGGACTCTATCCCAGGATCCTGTTGATCATGACCTGAGCCAAAGGCAGACGCTCAACCACTGAGCCACCCAGGTGTTCCCAGAATTGTTTTTAACATATCTGGAAAAAGTTCTGTCAAATTCTGTCTTCGAGTCTCAGCTGCGCTCTCTCATCTGACACCTTTCTTCCCACCCAGAATATTTCTTTTTTTTTTTTTTTAATTTATGATAGTCACACAGAGAGAGAGAGAGGCAGAGACACAGGCAGAGGGAGAAGCAGGCTCCATGCACGGGGAGCCCGAGTGGGATTCGATCCCGGGTCTCCAGGATAGCGCCCTGGGCCAAAGGCAGGCGCTAAACCGCTGCGCCACCCAGGGATCCCCAGAATATTTCTTAAATCACATTGAAGCTTTTAGTATCCCAACATGAAAGCTGCAGTCTTGTGATTTAAGAAAATTATGTCTCTACCTGCAGATATTAATCATCTCTGCGCTCTAAGTTATTACTGGATTTTTTTTTTTTTTCTATTACTGGATTTAATCCAATCTCACCCTGCAGGTAGAAGATCATTCTGTGACTTACACCAATATCATCACTCTCAATCCATCCCCCACGTCTGAGGTGATCACCCGTCAGAAACATCTTCAGATTATTCTGAAGTGTGAAATGGAACAGAATTCCACTGTGGAGATGATGTACATAACGGAAGACGACATAATACAAAATGAAAGTGCGCTGGGCAAATATAACACAAGCATGGCCCTTTTTGAGTCTAGTTCATTTGCAAAGCCTATACTGGAGTCACCATATTACGTGGATTTGAACCAAACTCTCTTTGTTCAAGTCAGTCTGTATACCTCGGATCCAAATTTGGTGGTGTTCCTGGACACCTGTAGAGCCTCTCCCACGCCTGACTTTACGTCTCCAACTTATGACCTAATCAAGAGTGGGTACGTACTGATGGGGTGACATGCTTCTCTGAGGATCCGTGGTGACTTGAGTGAAATAGTATTTTTTGTGATACATGATTCATGAATGCATTCATGCATGCTTTTTTCTAGTACTGCTACCATCGAATTAAGTAAATGTAATCATATTATGAAATACAGTTACTATGTACTCATTACAAATAATTTAACTTAAAGCACTTTTACAGCCACAGCCCATATCCAGTAGAATTTTAAGTATATTTCCAAAATATTTGCTGGTAGAAACACATTTATTTTTTATCAAGAAGGCTTTATGTTTTTGTTCTTGTTTTTTTCCTCCACACTTTGGTCATTTTATTTTATTTTTTTAAGATTTTATTTATTCATGAGAGACGCAGAAAGAGAGAGGCAGAGATACAGGCAGAGGGAGAAGCAGGCTCCATGCAGGGAGCCCGATGTGGGACTTGATCCCAGGACCCCAGGATCATGCCCTGGGTCAAAGGCAGATGTTCAACCACTAAGCCACCCAGGTGTCCCATACACTTTGGTTATTTTAAACAAAAATCACAAAAGATTATTTCACTCATTCCAGCTCTAGAACACAAACATAATGAAATTTGTAAAGCGTATGTGGTATTCTTTGGGGAAAAAAGGGGTCCCTGGCTGGTTCAGTTGGTAAAGCATATGACTCTTAATCGCAGGGTTGTGAGTTCAAGCCCCACATTGGGTGTGGAACGTACTGAAAAACAAACTAACGAACATTTTTTTAAAACGTTCTTTTGAAAGGAAAATTTTCCTTTTTTTTTCTATAAGTTGATAGATTTTAACTACATCAGCCATACTGACACATTCACAGAAAGTGTATAAAGTAAGATGTTTGAGCTTTAATATATCCAAATTGATTTTCTAATTAATTCACATGGACTAGAAATGTTATTGCCGTAGGGAACTTTATTTTACCCAGGAATCAGATCCATAGTCTTAAACTCACTACAGTGTGAGCTAAAGACATTATCTGTTTTTAAATTTTTTTTTCTCTCCAAATTTGTATCTAAATTCTAGTTAGTTAACTTATCATGTAGTATCAGTTTCACTATAATTTAGTGATTCATCACTTATATACAACGTGCCTGATATCCTCTGATCTCGGAGGCTATGCAGGGTTGGGCTGAGTTAATACTGGGATGGGAGACATTGACTTTCTAGAGAAATTTTTGATCCACAATCAGATAGTTCACACCCAATCTTAGCCAAAAGGCTGAGAAACGATCAAATCAGGCAGTTCAAAGAAAACTTTGTATCATTTCTTTTCAGCATTAGAAAGACTGAACGTAAATCTTCTAAATGTGCTGTGAATTCTGTTCCAGATGTAATCAGGATGAGACTTGTAAGGTGTATCCCTTATCTAAACACTATGGAAGATTCCAATTTAATGCCTTTAAGTTCTTGAACAGTCTGGGCTCCGTGTATCTACAGTGTAAGATTTTGATATGTGATAGTGGTGACCATCAGTCTCGATGCAGCCAAGGCTGTGTCTCTAGAACGAAACGAGACCTTTCTTCATACAAATGGAAGACCGATGCTGTCATAGGACCTATTCGTCTGAAAAGGGATCGAAGTGCAAGTGGAAATACAGGTAAGGAGAAAGCTATTAAGTGATCTAAGACCACCTCCTGGTTCATTAAAATTTGCTCAGATGTATTCCTCCTTAAGCATGTACAGTTTAGAGATTTATGATATTTGTAGCGAAGCCCTAACTAAGATAAGCACAAAAGATTAATTTTTCCTTCTACTAGTTGATAAAATGAAAACCATGTATGTTGTAAGCATGTATGTTGTAAGCATATTATGCTCTGATAATTCACCATTATTCACATGGCTTTTGAGTATAAATGTAAGGTCCTCACTTCTAAAAACAACAGTTTCTCTCAGCTTCCTGACTTCTTAGTATAGACACCATGGCAGAAAACAGAATCAAAAGCAATGTATTTTAACTCCTAAATGAGGAAAATCAGGTGAACCAGCATCCCACACAAATCACCTTTTTTGGGAAAAAAAAAAAACCCACAATTTTTTCAAAACAGAAAATACCATATTTTCAGGATAACCCTGCTTCTTTTTAAAGGTTGGAAACATGACCCCTGTCAGGTCAAATGAGAACAGAGTGATGGTGAATGCCCAAAGGACGAGCCGCGGCTGACTGGCTCTGGTAGACCGTAATTACATAAAACCTATTTATAAGAATTTACCTTTTATGAAAATGATCCTGTCATAAAAGAATCTTATGTCCTCTGTCCTTATTATTATTTGAGTGGATTGTGAAGGAGTAGGATTCTAGTTTGTAGCAAAATATTTCTTTTTTTTTTTTTCAAATATTTTATTTATTCATGAAAGACGGAGGGGGGGCGGAGACATAGGCAGAGGGAGAAGCAAGCTTCCCGCAGGGAGCCCAATATGGGACTTGATTCCGGGACCCTGGGATCATGACCTGAGCCAAGGGCAGACCCTTAACCACTGAGCCACCCAGGTGTCCCTGTAGCAAAATATTTCTATGACAAAAACAAAAGAATACAAACAAAAATGAAATCCAATAATTTAATAAACATGTTCACTAAAAAGACAATGCATCTATGGGTATTAGTCTAAATTAGTTGAAAATTTATGAATGAAAGTTATAGAGATATCATCCACATTAGAAAAATACCCTTTTCCTATTTCAAGAGAAGAACTAGTTGTTTCTCTATAAATCAAATATAGTTTGACGAGTATGGGAGATGAGTGACTATCAATGAATGGACTTACATTTCTGTTGGACTTTGATGATTGAATTCCACAAGTTTCTCACCTTATGTCAGGGAGACAAATGAACTATTTAAACAAACAAACGTAAGGACATCTTGTCTTTTAAATTAAGCAGAAGCATATACTAGGGACACCTGGGTGGCTCAGCGGTTGAACATCTACCTTTGGCTCAGGGCATGCATCGGGCTCGCTGCAGGGAGCCTGCTTCTCCCTCTGCCTGTGTCTCTGCCTCTCTCTCTGTGTCTCTCATGAATAAATAAAATCTTTTTTTAAAAAAAGAAGCATAAACTAATTGAAATATTTGCTAGCAGTACCTATGTGTATCACTTTGGCATTATATATCCCACATTAATTGATACAGAAGATTCACAGACTGTGGAGAGAGACACATTCATGACAATTTTGTAATGTCAGGTAGTACTTTTCTTTTAATGATTTTTATCTTGTTTCCAATTATAGGATTTCAGGATCAGATACACAAAGAAGAAACTCAGAGTCAACCTTTCAGCAGTCTGCATCTATTTTCATTCACAGTCCTTGCTCTGAATCTCGTGATTGTGGCCGTGATCATAACAAGGCATTTTGTGAATCAGAGAACGGACTACAAATACCAGAAGCTTCAGAATATGAACTAACAGGGTCAGCCTTCACTGAGACTCATTTTCCCTGAACGCTAAAGGAAATGCTGCCTCGTGGCTACACGTTATAAATAAATTAGGAAGAGCCTCATTAACAATGACGTACAGGTCCTGCTGTCACTTTGGTCAGAGCGTGCCGCCTTGCAGGGGTGATCGAAATGAACAAACATTGTGTCAGTTAGATCTCCTGCTAAAGAACGAAAGCCACCAAAATATTGAATGAATTAGGAACATCCTTTTTCATGAGCACAAAACCTTCTGAGTAAACTTCAGGTGAAAAGAAACGGTTGTTTTTACTTAAATCTACAGCATTAGATGTATTTGTTTCCTAGATGCAAATATGCTCCCTTTTGAAATGTATCTGAGAGTTAATAATTTCTGAGAGTAACTGTGATGGAGAGAAGTGCCATGTTATTTATTCCCATGCCTCACTCTAAGGCCGAGCCTCAGCATTTTACAACTTGAACACATCTCAGGAAAGGGCTCTGGAAAGAGGAAAGCTATTTTATGATCTAGGAATAGGAAAGCAGAGCTTGACTATAAAGGGGAGCCCTTGTGTGTAGTTTCTAGGTTAAAGAATGAAGACAACAATTCTCTTCCCATTTACCATCAAACACCAAAGCCAAACGTAACCCTAACAAGGAGTAGTCAGTTTCTGGCTGAGACTGACACAACAGGAAAGGCCTTGATGCGCGCTCAGGTTGCGCATACCAAACGTCATATTGAATTCTTTGTCGTAGATGACAGTATGACTCTACCGGTTCATCACCCAACACCACCATGGTCTCAGGTTCTGATGCACAACCAAGGAGGCACCCACATTTCTGAATGCCCAAAGGCATTCTCCTTGACACCCATGCACATGGATTGGGTACACAATATGCCCGGGGCGTACATTACGAGTAAAACAGCATCTCTACCTTCCTTGAACAAGTTGTTAGGGACCCACTGGGTTTCCAGCTCCAAATGAAGGTAGATCTTCCTTATTTTCCTTTCAATATTTCCACTCAGATCTTCTAAGCACTTCCCCCAAATGGCCATGTAGTTGAGCCTCTTCTGCATTTGTCTGTATGACTAAATGGAGCTACTGCAAGCTTCTTTTCTTTTTTATTGTATTTTATTTATTTATTTATTTATTTATTTATTTATTTATTTATTATTATTATTATTATTTTTTTTTTTGCAAGCTTCTTTTCTAACCTAATGTGAAAGCTCTTAAGAACTAAATTAGAATGAGCAAATCAAATTCAGTAAAGACAGCACTTAAGAAGTGTCTGATCCCTGGCCCCTCTGCAATCTTTCCATCAGGAACTGAGTGAACACGTGCCAGTGGCCAGGCCCCAGGGGCTACCCAGAGGCACGCCAGGCATAGCAGTGTCATACTAAGAAAATCATGAAATATAGTGACTCAGTAGACAGTGTAAAACTGTATCATCATGAATCAAAAAACCTTCACAGTGGAGCTATTGAGCTATACCAATGCATTAGAAGTTTAAAGTAATATATATCACCAATAAAAAAAATTTAAAAATGAAGTAATATATATCAGTAAATAATTTCTTCAGGAGAAACTATGATAAAGTAAGTAAAGGTCCTATATCTGGAGTTGGTGGCCTGGGTTTGAGTTCTTCCACTTACCTGGTGGGCTACCTTGATCAGGTCACCTTCAGCCTTGATCTGCACAATTTAAAAGAGTGAAGGCTGCTGACCAGCCCACCCCCCATCCCAGCCCCCAGAGTATCGCAGTTGCAAGGATTCAGTGAGGAAATGAGGTGTGGTTGGGCTGTGTTTCACCTGCCAATGAGGAGTCTGCTTCCTCAGGCCACACCTGGTACTGACCATCATGGGTTGGGTCCTATGAAACAACATCCAGTAGAGGGGTTTGTGTGCCCAAGGATTCCTGGGGCATGGGCCTCAGCCCAAGCCCTGTCAGTGGGGAGGGAAGTGGGCCGGGGCAGGGGGGTTGGGGAATGATGAAGTGGCTACAGCAGAAAGCCCGGCGAACCCCACGGAGTCCTGGGCTGGGTTGGCCCTTCAGAGAGACCCTACATGGGGCTTGGTGCTCTGGCCTTTAAGTGCCTCTATGGACTTGTCATTGGTGGGAGACTGTGAATGTGGACAAGGCAGCTGCCTTGAGTGGAGGGAATCCCTGCAGGGCAGGGGGGCTGAGAGCCATCAGCCACCAACACTCCTGGCAGCTTGAATGACTGATGGCAATGAGGGAGATGTGCGGGTCATACCAGAGTGGTCGCCATGCTCGCTTCCTAAAAGCAAAATTTTCAGAATATCTCACCACATTAAACTCCGACTCTATGCCACATTCAAGAGACGTGTTTAGCAAAGCATTTCAGCAAGGCTAAAAGTAAAATGGGCGAAAATACCTACATGTGCGAACAAGGTGGGGAGGTCACCTTGTTTCCACTGGGCAGGGTGGAAGCCAGGCTACCCCTGTGGCCTTTGCTGCCCTTCCTCCCAGGAAGGTGGATTTGCCACATTACCTCTGGGTGGGGTAGAGGTCCTGGCTCTAAACTACGTCTCCTCTGATACCACCCCAGAATAGTCTCGAAGGGGTGCTAATACCTGCCAAGTGGGGTTAGAAGTCCAGGCTCCCCACCGGGTCTCCACCTGACATGGGGGATGTTGGGGAGGCCCTGATTACTGCTCAGAGGTGATGCCACCCTGGAGAGGGGAGGGAAGATGTAAGGGACCCGGAGGGCAGGTGGAAATCTGGGCTCCCCACTTCACCTTTGTGGGCTAGGCTGGCAGGAGGGACATAGTTTTACCCATGGTGTTTGGAACCACGCAGTTACTGGGTAAAGTTCACTGTCTTGCCTGGTTACCCCTTTACCCATCCTTTAGCTAGAGAGAACAGGCTTCTCTTGGGGCTTTTTTTTTTTTTTTTTTTTGTCTCCACCATTGGTGTTTCTGGGTTGCAGGTTTCTCCCTATTAAGTGCATTTTGATCCAGTGCATGCAGTGCTCAGCAGTGGCCACGGCTTTCAGATTTTCACACTCCTCAGAACCACCTGGAGTGTTTTGGAAGGGGCAGCTTCCCAGCTCCCATCTGCTGAACCGCACCTGGAGAAGCTGACCTGGAAGTTCTCTGGACACTTGCTTGTTTGTTCTTAAAAGTTCAGTCCTTTCATTGTCAACTCTTTTCATGTTAGGCATTTGTTAAAAGCTCTAAGATGCCAACTTTGGAGGCTGTTAGCCCCCCACTTCCTCAACACATATGGATAGATGCAGTTAATGTGCCGATAAGCTTCTGAAAGGAGAAGTTGTAGCGGTTCAGTGCTCCTTGGAAAACTCCTCAATTCATGTGAAGTAGATGCGTGATGCTAAAATCATGTGACTGAAGATGAAGGTACTCGGTGACAAATGATTAACTTTTGATTTAAAGATGCTGCCTTCACCAGATTGACCAGCAATTACATTCCATCAACTTCTACCAGGTATAAGCAGGGAACACCATCAAAATACCTGCCAGTATCCTATTTTTATCCAGATGATTGTTGATCTGGAGACAGAGACATACCCCTTTAGAAGCAATGCCCGCCCTGGGGTCATGGGTCAGATTTTCATCGCTCAGGACTTCAAGGTTAGCTCCCAGGCTTCCCTAAACCCTGCCCTCCTCCCTTGGGGACTTGGCCAAACTGTGTTCTCAACTCGTATATACTATTGAATGACAAAGATAGGAACAATTTATTGGACTTGAGGACTCCTATTTTAAATGTTGTTATTGAATATTTCTTGACAAGTGAAAAAAATTGACTGTGTCCAAGACCATTTGTTTTTCTTTTTCTTTTTTATTTTTAGGGGGAGAGAGACTCTTAAGCAGGCTCTACACTTAGCATAGAGCACAAAGTGCAGCTTGATCTCACAACCCTGAGATCATGACCTGAGCTGAAATCAAGAGTTGGATGCTTAACTGACTGAGCCACCCAGGCACCCCAGGACAGTTTATTTAAAGATAGCTTTGAGGGTATGGAGCCCAGCACAGGTCCGTTTCTGTTAAGATACAAAGAAACCTTATAGTGAGTGCTGCCCTTTTCCATGAGGGTGTGGGATATGTGAACCTGCCATCTTGTGCTCCTCAGGCTTCCTGTGTATTTCTTAGGTTTCCTAGAAAGCTTTGAGGATCTGGGACCCAAATTGAGTGCATGGTAGCTCAGAAAGCAGTCACAGGTGGTTCATGTGATTGTGTCTCCGACTCTCATTTGCTGTCAGTGTCAAAGCCGTCACCCAAACCCAACAGAGCCGAGGCACAATGTATTCCCTTTGACATAGGCAAGAAGAGCTTGTTTTGATTACATTATGAGTAAATGAGCAAATGACTGACGTGTCTAATTCAACTAACGAGTTAGTAGAGTTAAAGAAAAAAAAAAGCAGTGGTTTCCCAACAGTTAGTTTATTTTTCCTAAGACTCTTAGCAATATCTGAAAAGAAATTCTCACACGACCCAAGGGACAGAAACAAAAAGATCCATTTACTAGCATCTAAGCGTTAAGGAGTCAATTAAATAAAATCTTTAAATTGGAAATTTGGTATATAGAGAGAACCCTGTTCTTTAGAACATGTACAGTTTAAGACAACAGTCAGGTTCTTGGTAGTGAAGAATCAGAGAACATAGCATCTCCAGCCTGCAAAGAGAGTGATTTCCTCACAAGCTTAATGATCAGAGGTTTATTTAGCAACAAACCTCAGAGAGAATGTCTTTTGCTGTTTCTTTCACCTGTCGCTGTGTGGGCAACTTCTGATTTGTCAAACATATTACTTTGCTGCAAGGAAATAGGCTTTGCTTTCTAATGATAGATTCACATGGAAAGTTGAGAAATCACACAAGGGTCTTCCTCCAACCGGTCCCTCTGTGGATTTCCAGTGGCCCCACCACTTGGAGATGCTCAGGCTGCTCTTCTGGGGTCTCCACAGGGCCCACATCCCTCTTACCCCGCCCTGCACAGCCCTGGGAGCACCGGGAGGAGTAGTCCCCCACTTTGCACACAGCCACCTCACACTGCAGATAGACCACATCATAGTTGCTGAGAAAGTTGAAGGCATTAAACTTGAACTGGGCCGTGTTCTTCTGGTGGGAGTGGAGGTCGACATAGGTATTGTCTTTGATGCACCTGATAGAAGAAAAAAAAAACCCAGCCACAAGCATTAGCTTGAAGTATGGTGTGAATTCACCCCGACTTGAAAAATCAGGCTTGGATCCAGACCTATGAATGCCAAACAGAGTTCTTCCCACTACCCATTCTTTCTTTTATAAAGAAAATTAAAACACTACCATGAGTATAAAAACCACTGTTCTTGAGCAGAAATAGAAGGTACTAGTTAAAGAAAACATCATAAAAAATGAACAAGGTCATTAAATTCTAGCCAGAGCTGTTGCCTTCCAAAGGTACTCTATTTTGCCCAAAGGGGAGATTAAAGGTAGTGGTTGTATTATTTGAAAATGAAACTTAGATTATTTTAAAAAGTGTTTTGTCAACCCTAGCACAACTATGGAGAAAGTTAAGAAAGTATAAATGATGCATTAAAAGAGGAGATAAAATGGAATAATAAAAAATGTTCCATTAAAACCAGAGAAAGCAGCAAAAGGAGAGTGGAGGTAGATATAAACAACAAATGCAACAAATAGAAAACAGTTACCAAGATGGTAGATTTTCATCCAGCTATATCAATAATCACTTGTTTTTTTTTAAAAAAATATTTATTTGAGAAAGAGAGCGCAGTGGGGAGAGGAAGAGGATGAAGGAGAGAGAGAATCTTAAGCAGGCTGCATGCTCAGTGCGGAGCCCCATATGAGGCTCAATCTTACGACTCTGAGATCATGACCTGAGTTGAAATCAAGAGTTGGATGCTTAACCCACTGAGCCACCCAGGCACCCCTCAATAATCACTTTAAACATGAGTGTTCTAAATATGCCGATTTAAAGATACAGAGTGCCAGAGTAGATGAAAACAACAAGAAAAACCGAGACCCAATTACTGATGCCAGTTAGACACCAACTTTAAACATGAAGACATAGAAAAGGGATGGAGAAGGATTTACCATGCTAATACTAATCAAAAGAAAGGTGGAGTAGCTATATTAATTTGAGACAAAACAGAGTTCAGAGCCAGGACAATGATCAGGAATGAAGAAGGGTATTGCATAATAATAAAGGGATCAGGCCTCCAAAAAGACATAACAATCCTTAACGTATATACACGTAACAACAGACAAAAACTAACAACTGCAAAGAGAAATCTACAAACCCACTGGAAATGGGTGGAAATCCAGCAGAAAATCAGGAAGGATACTGATGATCTGAAAAGCACCATCAATTGGTTAGACTGACATCTATAGAACACCCCATCCAACAACAGCAGAATACAATTCTTCTCAAGCCCTTGTGGAACATTCACTGAGATAAACACATTCTGGACCATAAACCACACCTTTAGCAAACTTCCAGAGAAGAAATCATACAAAACACATCCTCTGAGCACAACTGGAACTCAATAACAGAAAGGTTGCTGGAAAATTCTTATTCGGAAATGAAACAACACACTTCTAAGTGACCCAGAGGTAAAAGAAAAAGTCTCAAATTAAAAAAAAAAAATTCGAACTAAGTGAAAATGAATATACAACTTACCAAAATCAAGTAAATCAAATGCATGACTTGGAAAAGAAGAAAGATCTAAAATCGCTAAGACTCTACCCAAGGAAATTGGAGAAAAAAAGAGCAATTTAACCCTAAAGCAAGCAGAAGGATAAAGCCTTGGTTGTTTCATTCCGGCACCAAACTGTGCCTCTCTCCTTGATCTGTTTGTAAGGAGAACTGAAAGGGAAGAGCGTTCTCATTCAGAGCCTTGGAGCAGTTTCATGCCACGGCTGTGCACCTCCCGCGCTATGGCTCACGCCACTTCTGCACGACGCTGTGTCTTGCCCCCTGCACCCCCCACCCCGGCTTTTGGAAACAGGCACCATGATGATGTTTCTCACGTGGCTCTCACCACTTTAAAGCTGCCAGCAGTGATGGGTTTTTGCCCTTTTGCGCTGCTTGCCAATTGCCCGTCCATAGTGTTTGCTCCTCTTAGGGGGGGCAGAGGAGCTACAAAGGCAAACGTCATACCAAACTTCTAACTTGGTGAATCCTTTGTTTAACCAAAGGAGCCAGAATAAATCTCACGACTATAAGAGTTTAGGTTGAGAAAACCCGCCAGCCCACCGAGGTAGACCAGATGCCCCGAGAGCCTGAACCACCGATGGGGAGCCAATAAGGTCATAACACAAAGGGAAGAGAGGCACGGGTGAGAAAGGATGAGAGGGGACAGCAGTGTCCCAGACAACAAGGGTTCTGCCCAGGACTCTGGGGGATCCAAGGGAAGTTGTCTAGACTCTCTACGACTATTTATCCCCAGCTGGGATCAGAGGCGGGCAAAAGCCCTGGCTGTGCCTCTGGGGCACGGTGAGGTCTGTGTTGCACAGCGCTGTGGCTTAGAGCTGCCAGTTGAGAAGCCGGAGATGCCGCACAGGAATGCCACGGGAATAGAACAGCCAACCCTAGACGGCTTTCCATTTCCCTTACCCTTGTCGGATCAAATCGTACTTGACGGTCGTAAAGTCGTGCGGGTCGGGAGAAGCCACGCAGGTATCCACAGAGAGCCTCAGCCTGGGGTCGGGGCTGTGCAGCGTGGCCTGGAGGAAGACCGCCCTCTGGCTGGCGGGGTACGGCCCCATGTGCTTCATGGGCGGGGACAAAGGCCACTCGAGGAAGGATATGGACACGTCGTAGCCAACTCTCTCCCTGGGGACATCAGCCCCAGGAAGGACTTCAACGGCAGATGGGCCCTCCGCCCTGCAGGTGAACTTGAGCTGAGGCACCCTGTGCCGCACGACGACTCGGCCAGGGGGCCCCCGGGTCCGGCCCCTGATGGAGTTGGAGTAGCCGAGGGAGCCGAGGCTTTCCTGGGGGGGCGAGAGGGCAGGGGCTGGCTGGGGCTCCTGGCTCCCTTGCATGCACCTTCGTGCGCGGCCGGGGCCAGCTTGCCAAGGAGCACAAGTGGGAGGCCTCGGGCCCACAGTCTGGGGTGCCTAATGCCACGATGGGGTGGTGTTGTGTCCTTGGCCCTTGGAGTGTGGGGTGCATGCAGGGAGCCCCGAGTGTGTGAGCCTGGCCTCCCTTCTTCCCTCCCGTGAGGGCCCAGCTGTGCTGGTACAAGGTGTGGCGGGAGGCCCGGGCTAGTGGCTACCGGGCACACTCTGCCAAAGTGTCCCCCGCGTCCCCCGCCCTCGGCCGTGGCATCTCAGGCAAGCACAGAGCCAGGCCGCTGGTACCCCCTCCTCTCTGCCATCTCTTGGCCCCCTGTGAGTGGTGGGTCTGGCCCAGCTTGATTGAAGGGCTAACAGGTGCTCACGGCTACTGTGCAGGCTGCCACTGCCCCCCGCGGCCTGGTCCCCACAGCCCCCCAAGCCACCCAGAGATTCAGCCTGGCCCGAGACGTTGGCTCAGGAAGGCTCTGCCCCTGGGACTCAGGTTCTTGACCTCCGCCTCGGAACCTCCGAAGACCATCCTGGCAGCTCAGACCAGATCTGCCCTGTTAGACCTTTCCTTTTCTACTCCCCACTCCCTTTCCAGCCCCCATTCTGAAATGTTCATACAACAGAGACATTCTTTATGTCTTGCATGAATATCTATGCTTTCTCCTTAAAAACAGATTTTTTTTTTTCTTTTTTTGCCCCTAAGAACCAGTATCTCCCTTGACCCTCGGAGCAACTCTCACCCAATGCGGAGATGAGGCTCAGAGGAGAAGCTCAACTCCAAGGCCATGTGGCCCTGCCCCTTCCAAGGTGACCTTGGGCTTCCTGGTGCTGACAGCCTCCAGCGCCTTCCCCAGGCCCTCCAAGTTTGCTGCGGGGGCCTGGGCGCCAGCTGCCCCCTGCCTGGGCACTCCTCTCGCTTTACCTTACCTGGCTGCATCTCCTTCAGACTCAGGCCTCCCTATTCCAAATGGCCTTCCTTCTACCCCAAATAATTTCCTATTCCCTTCCTTGCTTTGCTGTCTTCTTAACATCTGTGAAATGATTCTCAAATGTGCGCTTGCTCAGTGCCTGTCTCCTTTTTCTCGAATGTGAATGTTGTGGAGCAGGAGCCCTGTCGGTGTGGTTGGCCGCTGCAACCTCAGCACCTAGATGGTAGCTCATCCACTGACTCTGAAATCATACTTTCTCTGGCATGTTTTCGCAGTGGGTGGCCTGGGACTGGCTGTCATGCCGAGTGGTTCCTGACCTGCTGTGTCCTCTGGGCCCAGTGCTGTGAGAGCTAGGCCAGCCAGGGCCACAGAGGCCAGCTGCAGGGTCCTGACAGCCTGAAGCTTCCGGGGTGCCCACCTCCCAGACACTATGGGGCTTCCAGCATGGCTCCTGGGGTAGAAAGCTCTGAGGTAAAATCTAGAAGTTTCAGAGCAAAAAGGACAAGAATGACCATGATCTGCATAACCAAGTAGATAAAATGTGAAGTATGGAGTCAGAGTGGTCACTTTGAGTGAATTAACCTCCCACAATGCCAAATGTTTGCTGTTTTTCCATGTGTGTCTAAATAGGGATATAAAAGAAGAGAGGAACAACATGGAGATCCTGATGTATAACATATTACATTGTTGGATATACTGAGAAAAATGATTTTGTAGTTCTACGCTTTTCCTATATCCTGGGTCTACTTGTTTCCTTAACTTCAATGACATTGTTTTGTGAAATAAACTGGTGGTTAAAGAACATGTAATCAATGTATACATTTCATTATCCACACATGTCCTGGATATAAGTTTTCTAGATGGGGAAATAAAGCTAGTTGCCTGGTTAGAACATAGCAGTCAGATAGATCATTTGTCCTCCCCAAAGCCCAGCACCATGGCTTTCACAGAGTAGGTGTGAACTGAAGGTGAATAAAGAAGCATGTTGTGGAAAATGCTTGGCTTCAGAGCTAAGAGAACATCATCCATCCATCCATCCATCCATCCATCTATCCATCTGTTGATCTATCCATCAATCCATCAGCACTCACCAGTTCCTATGTATTCCAAATTCACTGTGTATTCCAAATTCCCAAAAGGAAGGAAAATTTCAGACAAATTAGTGCCTGCTCCAGGTCTCACTGAGCCTTTCCTCTGTCCCTACTGCATTTTTAACAGGTGGTTTAATTTTCCAAAATTCAATTCTCTCTCTTTGGCCTCCATCCGCAGAGATACCACCACCTTGTCAGCTTGTTACCTGTCTGACGGTGCCACAGCGACCATAGGGAATGTTGAAGATCAGGTATCGTCCTGTGACTCGAGGGCGGCACAGCTCATCATTTAAGTGGACGTCCCAAGAGGAGTAGCCCAGCCTCCGGAGATAGCCTCGGTCAATGGTGACTTGGAAGAGGTGAGGCAAGCAGGAGAGCCGGGCTGCAGGAGGAGGAGCATGGGGAGAACCTCACGAAGACAGTTTGGTACTCTGGACATGTAGATTCACGATGTGGGTGTGCGCTTACTTTATAAAGCATGGAGGGTGCCTTGGGTGGGGGCTGGCTCAGCAACCAAAGCTCTACCCTTGATTTGACTTCCACCGACTTTATGTCTCTCCTTTTCCAAAAGTCACACCAGATCATGGGAGTCCTGCCCAGGCACATGTCCCACGGTCTAAGAGTCAGAGCCTTGTCTAAAGGGTTAAAGGACAGCCCACTTCCCATGTTGAGGACACCCGAGGCTGAACGTACATCTATCAGAGGCTTTGTATGAAAGGTAGTTTGGGGAAAGAGAGTGGGAGCAAAGGGGTAGGGAGCATAGGTGTTAAGGGGCTTCTTCTCCAAATTCTGAAAGCCCATCAAGTAGATGGAGATTCTGGAGATCTCAGTGAGACACAGAAAAGCCTGTTCTTTATCCCCGGGACAACTGCTCTCTCAGCTTCCCCTTACCGCAGTCAGAGGGGAGAGCTTACCATTGCCCTTGGGTACAGCAGAGGCAGCTGGACCTGGTATGGGGAGATGGGTGAGAAGCACATGTCAGCTGTGCAGACACACTGGAGCAATATGTAGCCAGCAGTAGACATGTAGTGCAGAAACGCTGGAGGAGGAGGATGTAGCCAGCAGTAGACACTCAGTGCCAAGAAATGGGCTCATTCAATTTAGCCATTACAGCTGGAGAACAATGGATTGAAAATATTCTAGGGCAATGCAGAGGACAAGGGCCTCCTGATGGAGCCAGAAGGAGGGATTCCTGTGTGTATGAAGTAGTGTTGAGAATATGGATGTCATCAACACCAAGATTTGTTAGAGCAGGAGAACAGTAAATACGGGCTTTGCAGGTTATAAACACTGTTGTCTGTAGGCATCTGGTTGATGTCCCTTCCCAGGCACATGGCATACTTGGGATCTCGGGCTTGGACATAGGAAATCTGTGGCTCTCAAAGGCCTCCCCAGCCCAGAAGCCAGGCAGGATAGTAACACAGGGCCAGGGCCTAGCCCAGGAAGCGTGGCTGGCCAGATTCACTCAACCCCTTCAGATATTCTTGGCCCCAGACCTCTGTCTGGTCCTTTGGTCACTGTTTCCAGTGAAAAGCAAACCCTATGGTGCATAGTCCAAGAATGGAAAATGAATTACCCTTTCCAGTGGGCCCCCTAACAGCAGGAGGAATGACTGGAACTATGAATAGACACAGTGAAAGTGAGAATCTGGAGATAAGGATCTCAAGACTCCAGGTAGACTCTTATCATAAGATTCTCTGTAGGATTGTCTGTCTCTGGGGGACCCCGATGGTTAATCTATTTACCATGCATTTCAGTGCAAAACAAGAATAGCTTCTGCATAAAGACAAAAGCATTGGGAGAGATTCCTTTGTTTACTTGTAAAAAACTAAGGCTGGAACAGACAAAGGGAGCTCGGACTTGTTCACCAAATCTAGAATTGCATAACTTTTTGAAATATACCTGGGTAAATTTAGGGCAAATATAAGAAAGTGCTACTCCACATAGGGGAGGGTCAACCTCTGGAGGTCTGAATGCCAAGAGGGGTATCAGGTGGTAATAAAAAGTACTCCAAGAAAGGTGCAGGCCAAATTGTGGATGAAAGGGACACAGGGAGAACCCAGGATTTTGTAGGGTACTGACTTCTGAGGGGCCAGGTCAAGGTAAAGAAGGTTATCCAAGGACTGTGCCTGGATGACCTTGTCAGAAATTGAAAAAGGGTCTTTGTGGTCTGATCACCTCAAGTTGTATGTCCTTCATCATTGTATTACACTCACTTCTTCCTTCGACCTCATAATCTTGTAGCCCTATTTCAGCACAAATACTCCCCTGAATTGGAATTCGGCAAAGCCAATGAATAAAACCACAAGGCTGTGCCAGGAAAATATTGAGCCCAGCAGTAGGTGACAAATAGGCCCTCACCATCCTAGCTGCTGGCGCCTTGGCCACCAGGTCGTTGCTTGACCTTGGAGTGCTGGCAGAGGAAGCAGGACACAGCCCCGGGGACCCACCTGCGCACACCACGCCCGCGTCCTCCTGGTGCCGGCAGTTGTGTCGCGCCCAGCCCGAGTGGCGACAATGGCCCAGTGCGTCCTCGGTGCCCACACAGTGCACGTCGTCCAGCAGGATGGGCCCCAAGCCCAGGCCGAAGTGGCCGCGTCCCAGGGCAGCGAGTGCGGGGCCACAACCCAGCAGGCGGCACACGACACGGGCGTCCCTAATGTCCCAGTGGTCATCGCACACTGTGCCCCACACGCCCTGGTGGCGGACCTCGACCCGGCCCTCACAGCGGCTGCGCCCGCCCACCAGGCGCAGGTCCGGATCTGCAGGACAGGAGAAGAGAGAGCGAGTCAGGGGACTGGGTGACAGGTGCAATAGCCACCCTCTGCTGCCCTGTGTCACTTGCCTGGGAAGAAATGACACTGCAGTGAAGTCCTCCATGCCCTGTGCTGCCTCTCTCTCTGTGTCTCTCTGTCCCTCCCTTCCTCGTCCCCTCCTTCCTGTCGCACTCCCTCTCTCATAAAAAGTCCAACATGCATTAACTGAAGCCCTTGAAGATCGGCAGGTGTTGTCAGCCTAGTTGCCCAGATACCTAAGAATTTCATTGTTAAACAAAAATACTAAAAACCCAGAGAAAACAAAATGGGAAAAACCCCACTCTGGAGGAGAATTGTTGAGGCACTGGCTTGACTTAGCAAAGAAAATCTATCCCACAAAATTTCTTCTACTCTTGCTGAATAAAAGCCAACATTTGAACTGTAAAAAGTATCTTCTGTGGCCGAGGCATTCCATTTGTAGGTGTTTACTGAAAACAGATGGGCACTGAAAGATTTGTACATAGCAGCATTCTCCACCCTGGACAAAAACTGGGTAGCACCCACAAGCCCACCCACGGGGGAGGGGGTAAATTGAGGGACATCCACCCAATGGAACATTAGTAAGCCATACAAAGGAACAAAGTACCAATATTAAGGGACCAGATGGACAAATCTCAAAAACAGTTTGTTAAGCAAAAGAAGTCAGACACGAAAGAGCAACATATTACTGGATTCCATTTATATGAGATTCTAGAAAAACAAATTAATCCACAGTGCCAGAAAGCAGAACAGTGATTGCCTGGGGGATTTAATGCAAAGGAGCATGAAGGAACTTTTTGGGGTGATCGGAATGCTCCGTATCCCGACTGTGGTGGTGGTTACACAGTTGGATACATTAGAAGAATCTCCCAGATGTGAGCAATTTATTGTATATATTTATACTTCAAGACAGGTGATTTTAAAAGTAAAAATAATTTAAAAAATCTATATTGTGTTGGTGGTGCCACACCCACAAATGTGTGTAAAATAATTTGTCTTCATATAAAGTGGTTGCTAGTGACCTTTCTAACTTTTTGCTCTCTGTGGCCCATAAAAGATACTTAGCAAATGCTATAGGCACCACTGGTCATGGTTTCCCTGTGGCTATGGTATCTTGATTTAGGACAGTTGCTTGCTCCTCATCTAATGTGTTGCTGTGATATTGGAGGAAGATAACCATGCTTGTCTGAACTATGAACAAAGGCAAATATCTTTTGGATGAGGCTCCAGGAGGTGAATTTAGGGCTTCTGACCCACAAAAGTGTGTGTATGTGTGTGTGTGTGTGTGTGTGTGTGTGCACATCCTTGTCTGCACATATATATACTTATTAGCTCATAAAAGTTTTCTGTAAAGAGCAGGGACTTTGAAAAAAAAAACTGTGACCCTAATAGTATTAATGATTTGATAATTTAAGTGCTTAAAACAAATACAAATTACCAGGTAAAGGAATCATGTCTTCGCCAACTGAAACTGTAACTGTAAAAGAGAAAAACAGCTTAAAAAATGCATATTCTCAAAATCATATATTTATATTCAAATATGTAAAAGAACCACACATTTTCTAAATATTTAGGCATTAGTAATTTTGAGTTTCCCCTTAGGTTTAGGTACAGAGTACTGTCCACTAGGTTTTATTTTCTTATCAAAATGTAACAAGTGGTATTATTCTCCAAAGAGAAAATAATCTGATAAATGGCCAGAAAAAGAAGTTCTTATAAATATACAGAATGTTTATAGGAACAATATAAAAGTATTAGATTTTGTAGGAAAAATGTTTATTGGGGGGCCTATGTGAGGTCAATACAAACACATCTAAAGAATAAAATAATTTGATCAGGACAATTACATGAATAAAACCAATCAGATTTCTCAGGAAAATGTTTAGATAAGAGAAAGATCATATCTGAGAGGTGTAAATCTACGGGAAATATACAGAGGGAAGCAAGGTAGGAAAAATAACAATGAATTTTATGATAGAGTCTGGTTGTGTGAATTACTATGAAACTAAGGGTTAATCAAGCAACAGGCATGTGATCTTTACCAGGTGATGATGTCACTGTTGTTGAAATCAGATTTATGGCTGCCAAAAAAGAGAGAGAAAGAGAGAGAAATTTTTTCCAGGGAAAAGAAAGCGTTCAACCTCTGAAACTAATAATACATTATATGTTAATTGCATTTAAATAAATCATAAAAAAAGAAAAGAAAGCCCTCAAGTTGGATGTCATTGAAATCTTATGCTGTATACTACAAGTTTATGAAAAATAAGCCCGACGCACAAGCTGCACGGAATAGAATCCACCCTGCTTATTTATCCTGTGGACGCACATATCCAGGAGTCAAAGGGTGTGTGAGAAGTTGGCATTTTGCAAGATAGATGAGCAATTTCCATTTGGAGCATCCATGACGTGTCCTACAATTTACATCTCGAATCCCTGCAACAGCCATTCCAGGGAAGTAGTAGCAGCGTTTGAGAGATGAGGACGTCGAGACTCAGACGTTTGTAGGACAGCTTGTAGGACATGCCTGGAGCATCCTCAGCTCTGACCTGGGAGGCCCCGAAGCGCACGCCCTTCCTACAGCACTCTGCCTTTCGGGAGCATAAAATATGGGAGTTGCATTCCCTCTGCGTGCTGTGAGGGGGACAGGGATGAGGGAGAAGGAAGGGAATGGTCTCACGGCCACCACATCTGCCCTCGCACTTGAGAGGCAGGAAGTGATTCTGCTGTCGTGCTTTCCTAAAGAAAATAAAGTGCATGAGTGTCACCTGACTGTGTGAAAAGCAACCCAGTTACCATCAACCGGGTCTGCAAAGAAAAGCTCACCTCCTGCAGTGTCAAGAGCTAGTGAGCATGACCAGTGAAAGGAACCTGCCAAAAGTAGAGGTCGTGTTGGGGACAGGGAAAGAAGGAAGCAAGGAGGGACGAATGGAAGGAGGCAGGGAGGAAGACACTCCCTAAATCTAAGTGAGAGACAGCTTCTAAACTTGGTTTCTCTGCCTTTTACGCTGTTATGTCTTCAAAGTAACCGGGAATCAAAAAGAAAGGAAAGAAATAAAATGCAAGCAGGCAGTAGGCCTCACTCCTGAAGAGATCAGTGTCCGCTGGATTGGGTGGAGTCACATAGATTCATCAGCAAAGCCTGGGAGCAGAAAGGACCCTTGCGTGGGAGCCGGGAGACCCAGCTTGCCTTGCTCTGTGACTGCTGGGGGCTTAGTTATGTCCCCTCAAAGTTCACATGCAAAGCCCTAACCCCCCACTTGGCTGTATTTGGAGATGGGGCCTCTGAAGAAGGAATCATGGTACAGTGAGGTTGTAAGGGGGGGCCCTGATCTGCTGGAATTAGTGTCCTTATAAGGAGACACAATCTGTCTCTCTCTTTTTCTCCCTAAGGGAGCACACACTGAGGAAAGGTCCTGTAGGCACACAGTGAGAAGGTGGCCATCTTCAACCCAAGGGGAGGCCCTCACCAGACATCGACCCTGCTGGCACCCTGACCTTGGACCTTCTGGTCTCCAGAACTGCAGGAAGTAAATTTCTGTCGTTTGAGCCACACGGTTTGCCATATTTATGACTGCCTGAGCTGAGACATTGGCAAGTCTCCTCCTTCTCTGGGTCACATTTTCTTCCAAAACAAGGGTAGTGGCTCAGCATTTTACTCCCCGAATGTGGCCCATGACCAGCAGCATAGACACCACCTGGGAGCCTGTGAGAAGTGCAGAATCCAGGCTCCACCGGGAGCCACTGAATCCAAATCTGCACATTAACAAGTTGTCCGGGCCGTTCACCTGCACATCAACTTTTGAGAATCACCGCCAGGGGTCATCTCCAGGGTTGACACCTAATGCTATTTTGTCCTACTTATCCTGTCCCTGCATCTGCCTTCACCATGTTTAGGGTCATGACCACCGTTGGTTCCAGTGGCCTGGAAATTCCCGACCTCTCTCTCTCCTCTCTCCTGACCTCTCCTGGGGAAATAAGAGGTGCTTCCTCTGGGTGTGTCTGCTCCTGCCGGGCTGGGGTTTCTAAGGAAGTCACTCACGGTGGCTACGGTAAAGAGCAGAGAGCATACCTGGGGAAGAGGCCTCTTCTGGAGTGGGAGTTGTATCTGGAAACAATGAGAAATCAAACTGAAATATCAGCAAAAAGACAATGGAATGTTTTGGCTTGAACAACAGTTTGGTAGAAGATGGAATTGCAAATGGTAGAACCAACACTATCACGATCCAGTTCTCTCACATTTGGGTGTGCTGATGGGTCAAAGCATCACCCGTAACATAACACACACCACCAAGCAAGTGGAAGCCTGGAGTCCCTCACTTCCCGTGGGCACATCTGATCAAGACCAGGGTGACAAGCAGAGGGCGTTCCCTGGTGGAGGGACCACTCCTGTGACTACGGATGTATGATGAGAACATGAAGCTTCATTTCTGTGAAAAGGATGCTGGGACTTCTGTTTACATCAGGGCTTATACCACAAACGAAATATTCAGTACCCATGTACCATTTGTCTAGCAGAAGGGGGGAGAGTGGATCATGTTTAACTTAAGAAATGTGACAGGCAAAAAACATTACCAGAGGGCGTGTCCACTTCTACTGAAGTCGAAGATACGTCTATATAGGAATAGAGAAAACAGGACCCTTAAAAATGAGAGGAAGGACACTTCAGTGTGTCTTTTCACTCAGTCTACTTTGTGGTCAAAATGGTCCTTATGTGGGCTCATTTTCTAAATCGAATATGGCAAGTAAGAGGTTGACGTCCTTAATTTAAACCACACAACAAGAGAGCCTTTACCTGAAGGAGAGGTCACTTCTGCTGAGGTTGAAGAAGTATCTGTAGAAAAAGAGAAGAAGCAGCCTAAAAACCAGTGGAGAGGACTCCTGGTTCTGTTCTTCCTGAGGCTGTGTTGGGGATAAAATTTCCATGGAACAGCCTAGTCTGACGAATGGAATTCCAAGATGAAGCACTTAATGGCTTACGAGACAGTGTTGTACCTGGTGTGGAGGTCACAGTGGTTGTTATTGAAGCTGCAGGTGAACAAAAATAACAAGGCAGCCACATCAGGCATACGTGTTGCTAAGATACAGGAGACATAAAGGTGGCCGTCGTAGATCAGTATGACTGGTCTGGCTTGTGCTCCTGCTTTCCCATCACAGGGGTGATGGCAGGACATCTCTAGATCCTCCATTGCCTCTAGGCCACCCTTCCACTCCTCAGGTCTCCATTCCTCTTGCCCACCCTTTAACTTCTCCCCTTGGAGAAGGTGGACATTACCTGCTCAGATGGCAACAACCATGGGTCCAAGTTTCTCCCAACATGGGCTAATCTAATAAAGATTCTGTAAATGGAGGGATTCCTAGTCCTCCCTCCTCTCCTCAAATGTTTGGAAGGCAGTGACACAGGAAACGATGAGCTTTGCAGATTGGATTTTTTTCCAGGTGGGTAGTCCCAAGACCCAGACTGCAGGTAAGGAAGTGGGGTAGGTCCATTTGCCTCTGGTACTAAGAGATGCCCACCAACTAGTCCTTCCCAGTAACAAAGGCCATATTTTGGTGTCAAGTCTGGTGTTTTATTTAATTGCTTTAGTGCCTAGAGCAGGGGAGATCACCCTCTTTATTATCCTCCCCACAAATAAACCTCTAACCCTCTATTTGTAAAATTGTTCACCCTAAAGTCACATTAGGAACTCCTCAGGCGCAACCAGCATCACTCAAGATTATTGTACAAAAGTTACTTGTTACCGTGGTCAACTCTGTATCCCTCCAAATCTTGGCACAGAGCTTGGCACGTGACCATCCTCACTGAATGCTGGATGAACGTCTAAGGAGGATCAGTCAAAGCCATGGCTTGACTCTCCACCATTCTGCCAACACCCACACTGTGGTTGATCTTCAGAAAAACCCCCACCGTGGGCATTAGACCCCCCCTCAGTCAGTCCAGTGAATGAGTTGCTTTTGAGTTTGGGAATTGACTAAACTAATTTTCCCCTTGGCCCATGCATTTAGCTGGACTGTCTGTAATTCATTCATCATCGGGGGTACAGGGGTGGCCTATGCAAGTCAGGTCAATATAAACATATTTAAAAACTCTAGAGAATAAAATAATTTGATTAGGACATAAAAGATTGTATAATGAGCTCCCTGGAAAATCGAATAAGATAATTTATAGCAAGTAAGATGGATAGATAATATCAAAATTACCTGTTAAGGTGGTTACAGTAACACTAAAAGATTCTGAAAATAAGAAAAGGCAATTGGTCAAAACCTATCAAATTAATTGTTTTATAGTTAACTCATTTTTTTTCTCTCTGTCCCTGGAGCATAGAAATCAAGGACTTTATTTAATCAACAGATTTTGATTCATCCACCTCCTCTATGGCAGGCACTGCGCTAGATGCGGAAGTAAAATAATAAAGAAAGCTAGACATGGCTCCTGTTCTGTAAAAGTGCAGCTGTGACCAGCGCTATGAAGGAGAGACATGTGATGGTGAGAATCTATGACAGGTGATCTCACCTGGCCAGGAGTTCCCCTCACTATCTTCCCAAGAGGCACCACCACCACCTTGTGCCTGGCATAGGGTCTGGCCCAGACTGGGCACTCTGCTCAAAGACAGTGACAACCTGACACTCCTCCCCTCCTGACCCCCGCCCAGAGCTGCCCTGATTTTGGCTCTGGCGACATGGCACAGGCAGTCTTGCTGTCCCATCTGCCTACATTTGCAGTAGGGCATTACCAGGGCAGAGGGCATTACCAGGTGAAGAAGTCACTCCTGCTGAAGTAGAAATGATGCCTAAATAAGAAACACAAACAGGAAAGTCAGTCCGTGGATCGGAAAGTTCTCATGCATTTTCCAGTTCTGCCTCTTTTATGATCTCATTTACCTGCTTTCGTTATTGGAAAAATTAAAGTTTGAGGACTAGTTATTTCTTAAGCTCCTGAATAAGGGTTAAGGCATCCAGAATAAAACATGAGCCGTTATAGACGAACCCTCTCCTGAAGTGGAGCATGTTTCCCTGTTCTGTTCTTTTAAATAGAAGACATAGTCTAACCTGCATGATTCAGGCTCTTGAGGAAGAAACCACTGTTGTGCAGGGCTGTCATCCAGGGCATCTCAAAGGATGTTGAGGTTAGGGGGCATTTTGACTCCAAGTTGGAACATTTAGAAAGTCTGGTGACATTTAATGGGTTTCTGAACACTTCTCTGGCCGTCAGACTATCTGTTAGCATTCCCTGCAAGTGCCACGGTGGCTGTTCTATGAGCAGCCCTTCCCCCTTCCTGTCCCCTTACCTCTCCCTATTTTGTTGTCTCTCATAATACACAGTCGGTGGGGAGACCAGAGAGCCAGTTGTTATGCGTGTGCAGGAAGTAAGAACAACAGGCTCTGTGACCACTCTCATGTGAGCTTGAATGTTGGGACCTACGCTTAGCTGTGTAGAGGCCCTCTGTGTCTGTTTCTGGATTCCAGTCTGTTTTCTAAGGAATTAATTCAGCCAAGTGACCCAAATAGTGTAGGTGTACTAGCCCGATAGAATTTCAACACAGCAATATCCCCGAAAGGCAGTAAGAGGACAAATCAGCAGAAAAGTTGTTACCAGTTGCAGGGACCGAATCTGTGGCTGAAATAGAGGCAGGGACTGTCAAAACAAGCACAATTTAAGGAGATTTTAATTAAATACCATCCTTGTCCATCAAGTTGATTGGTAAACAATTTTTTTAATCACCCTTTTTACAAATTATGTTCCAGCTGTGTCCATATTTGATTATGCTCTGCTCCTATTTTGTTTTCCTATTCTCTGTATCATTAAGCTAAGGGAAATAAATAATGCAGAAGGTGGTATTTGGGTCTGGGACCCAAGAGACCTGGGCTCTAGTCCCTGCTCTTTGGGTAACCAAACATGTGACTTTGGACAAGTCCCTTTGCATCTCTCAGCTTCCGCTGCTGCAGCTGAAAGGCTAGTCCATGGACCAGCAGCATCTGTATCACCTTGTTAGAAATGCAAAGCCTCAGGACCCACCCCAGAACTACTGCAGAATCAGAGTCTGCATTAAAAAATTTCCAGGTGGGATTTGTTTCGACGTGGATGGAACTGGAGGGTATTATGCTGAGTGAAATAAGTCAATCAGAGAAGGACAAACATTATACGGTCTCATTCATTTGGGGAATATAAAAAATAGTGAAAGGGAAGAAATGGGAAAGGAGAAAAAATGAGTGGGAAATATCAGAAAGGGAGAGAGAACATGAGAGACTCCTAACTCTGGGAAACGAACAAAGGGTGGTAGAACAGGAGGTGGGCGGGGGGTGGGGGTGACTGGATGATGGGCCCTGAGTGGGGCACTTGATGGGATGAGCACTGGGTGTTATTCTATATGTTGGCAAATTGAACACCAATAAAAAAAAAAATTTCCATGTGGGACGCCTGAATGGCTCAGTTAGTTAAACGTTGGACTCTTGGTTTTGGCTCAGGTCATGATCTCAGGGCTGTGAGATAGAGTACCACGTCAGGCTCTGTGCTCAGCAAGGAGTCTGCTTGAGCTTCTCTCTACCCTTCCTACTTGTGCTCTGTTCTCTCTTTCTCTCCCTCTCTCTCTAAATAAATAAATAAATCTTTAAAAGGAAAAGATCTCCAGGTGATTTATATGCGTATTGAAGTTTGGGAGGCACCAAGCATTCAGATGGACATGAAATAATTGGCACAGGCCAGGAAGAAACCAAACAGCACTGCCCATGGAAAGGGTTCCTTTTCTACTCAACCCCAGGCAATTGGTGCCTTGCCAAAATTCATGCTAGCGCTTCCTACCCTCTGGGTTTTCCAAAAAAGCTTGAAATCTGGACTTTTATATGAAATTTCTCATTTTAAATATTAAAATCAGATTAAACATTGCAAAGGCAAAACTGTGTTGTCTGGGGCAGCCCGGGTGGCTCAGTGGTTTAGCGCTGCCTTCGGCCCAAGGCCTGAACCTGAAGACGCAGGATCGAGTCCAACTTCGGGCTCCCTGCATGGAGCCTGCTTCTCCCTCTGCCCCCCTCCCCCCGCCCCGTGTCTCTCATGAATAAATAAAATCTTTTAAAAAAACAAAAACAGAAAACTCTGTTGTCTGAATCAAAACCCCTCCCTGCATCAAAACTGGCCCATGGGCTGCCTGTTTGTGACTTCAGGTCTGAACAGTCTCTATGGTTTCTTCCAAATCTTGAAAAAAAAATGCTAGATGGTGCCATGTTGAACTTGACCTTGCCTGAGAGAACGGGCAGCTGATTCTCACACATCCAACCACCAAGGAGAAATTGATTTCATTGTCTGATTTTCTTAGAGATCAGTTTCTCCCAAGCCTAGCAGAGGGCTCTGAAATTTTGGAAATATGTACCAGGAACTATTGTCACAACTGTTTACCTTTAGAGAAAATTTGACTTGAATTTATTTGTTTTGAGACGGTATTTCTCCAACTTACTTAGTCATATATTGATTAACTCAAGCCCTAGAATGATCCTCAGGGCCCCCAAGAGGGAAGTTTATAAAGCCACATGTGCTGCTTAAATTAGAGAGCCAGGTCAGACTCAGCAGATGGTAGTGCACACATGCTTAGTAGTGTGACTACCAAGTTCCCACCACTGTGTTCTTGCACCAGTGTATGCCGTCCAGGACAAGCTTCCTCCTCCTGTTCTCCAGAGTAAGGAAGAAAGGAGGCTCTGGAAGTTAAGGGGACTTGCTCACTATCGCCCAGTTGGTTAGGGCTAGAGTCAGAACATAAGCCAAGATTCTTGGGCTCCAAATTCTGTGATGCTGCATTTCTACTCCAAAGGTTTCAGTGGTCAAAGAAATTTGAGAAGTATTGGGTCCAGCCAAGTGTTAAAAAAAAAAAAAAAAGACACTTTACTATAGGGTTTGTTGAGACTTTAATGGGCTAACAGACTGTGAATCTTCAAGGGAGGGATGTGGTATTTCCCCAACTTATTTAGTCACGCAAATTATTTTTAAAAATTTGCACATGACCGGGGTGGTGTACTGTATTGTGAAGCACACACAGAGATGCGGTACTCTATTATTTTCTGACAATGCAGATTACAGGGATAGCTTTGCCCATGATGCCTGAAGTCCCACGCTGTTAAAAGAATGAACTCATTGAATTCCCAAGCATGTGACTCTGAGGGAGGCTTATGTCACTATAACTTGATTTCAGAGATCTGCAGGTGCACCAATGGTCAAGAGCGCACGGTGGGCATCACAGTGTCCTCCATAAGGAAGGGATGCGAGCACTACCTGCCCCAGTTACTAAGCATTCAGTGAATGTGTGAGCACCTTGTGTTAGTTTGATGTGAGCTTGATATTTAGTTTCTGGTGATGTATAAACTTTAACCCTAACCATATGCAAAGCCATCCAGCCATCTGTGACTTGTCTAAAGCAAGAATGAAAATAAAATTACCAGGCGAAGTGGTCTCTTCCGAGGCTGATGCTGAAATTGTAAAACAAAGCCAAAACTGAAATCAGATAAACTCCAAACAAAAATCCCACCCACGAATGGAAAATTTAGAAGATATCTTTTTACTTGAAGCAATTATGCCTCAGATATACTAAAATTAGACACAAAATGACTTCTGGAATGTGAAATTACAAATAAGAAAAGCTCTGGGTGAGATTGAGTTGGAGCTAAGGCTGCACGAAGATGGACGTGAGAATTGTCTGTTGGTTCCCAGGACAGTATAATCTCCCTGCGTGGGTCAGGAAGGCTGCTTGTCTGATGCTCTGCAGAGTAAATATTTCCTAGGGTTTCGAAATATAGAAACCTTCCTAATTCTGACCTTAGGTTTCCAACACTGATTGCTCATTTTCATTGATCTAACTAGTTATACTAGTTATACCGCAGCACCGAGGTCTGAATACGAAAGGAGAGTGGCTCCTTAACATAATCAAGCATATTACAACTCTTGATTCAATATTGATTTACTTTCGTGAACAACCTATTGTGGTGGAAACACATAAATGATCTTGAACTGTCCCCCTGGTAAGGGAGCCCAATGAGGGCAGGATTTTTGCCTGCTGGGCTCACTTCTACATCTTCATGTGGAGTTGTGCTTGGTGCAGGGAAAGGGCTCAAGAAATATCTGTTAAATAAATAGATGAATTCACTGAATCCTATTAGTCTTGTCTTTGCTCCATAAAATGAAAGATATTATAAAGTGGGTGTTTCCATTTTGTCTGATTTGCTTTTGTAATTCTGGTTGTTTGGCAGCCTGAGATAGTGCACACGTGGGCTGAATTAAGAAAAGGAGAAAAGGAAACCATCTCATACCCCTGAGGCCCCAAGGTAATAGGATCAATGCTTTCACAAAGGGTCCAGGTGAGAAGGACTGGGTTTTGTTCATGGACCTCCCCCAAAGCAGCACCACAAAGGCAGCTTTAAGGCTCACGACATAATTTTAAGCCAAGGACCAGGAAGAGCGATTATCCCAGTAGGTGGATAATGGGGGATCTGGTAAATCCTTGAAGAGGCCAGACACTGAAAGCTCTAAAGTGAACTTATGAGTGTAGGTTCAAGCATTGGGTATATCAGCAAATTAAGAGAGGCAAGAAGGACCCAGAGGCTCCGGAGCCAAGGTTGAGAATGGATCTTAAGCAGGTGTTTGGAGGACCCCGATGGGACCCGAGCTTCCTCACTTTAATTTCCACGTTCCCCTAACCCCCCCCTTACTTCGGCAAGTAATTCTTAATAGGACTTTCCTGCAGTTTTTACCGCCACAAACCCCGAAGTCCAGTACTCTATACCATCTCTCACTTCTTTTCCCAAGCCCCATAGGGAAAAGTCAAATTAGAGATTACAAATGCAGCAACTGGATTTTCCCAGCCTAGCTCTGATTTCAGATACTGTGTTTCCGAATTCCCATCTTTGCATCTGAAATAGGATAACTGCAAGGATAAGGATAGATATTGATTTTAGAACTGGGTCATTAAATGGCTAAGCAGCAGCATGGGAAGATTTCAAATTCAACTTTTCACTATTTTCTTTAGGCCAAACTCGTACAGTGGCCCAGATTCACAATTAGACAAATTTTAGAGGCAGAGACTAGACCAGGGGCCAGCTCTGCCCACAGCCTCTCCCTGCCCACAGCCTCTCCCCCGAAGCCTCACTGTAGCCTCAGGGAGCCCCCTAGAGCGTCAATAGTTAGCAAGCCCCGAAAGAAGCAGTAAAAGGATTACCGACTGTAGGAGTTGTTTCTGCTGGATCTGGGACGGCTTCAGTAGCTGAAGGAGAAAACCCAAAGCATTCACGTTAGCGCAGGTGCCCATCTGCAAAATGCTCCCACACACCAGCTGAGTGGGCACATGAACCCACATCTGTGCCAGTGTGTTGGTGCCGGCCGGCCCGGCAAAGGCAACTGCATTTCTAAGACCATCTTTCCCTCCGCTGGTGAGATTCTGGTTTATGGACACTAATCAGAAGCATCTATCTGACCTCTTCCAGGGAGGATCCATCGATAGCCACTCCGATCAGATCTGAAGCTACAAAATAGGACAGATGAGCATCTGATGCCATTTGACTCAGAGCTCTCATTGAGAGATACCACGACTCATTTGCAGCACCAAACGCTCACTTTATGGGCTAAAAATCAAAACTACCCAACAAAAGGGTAGGATAGAAATACTCTCACCTCCTCTGCATCTTCACCTGTCTGGGGACCTTGTTTCCCCCCAACCCTCTGAGGGGGGGTGGCTCTGGGCCGTGGGGTGGGAGTCACAGATACTCGCTGTGTACATCATTTAGTAGCAAAAGGTAACCAAGCAGGGTTTTTAAATGTTCATTCAGCTTTTTTAAGCGGTTGCATGAAATCATCCCTAATGGCAAGAAAAATCCCTATTCGGGCAATCAGCAAATCAGGAGAGCTGAGAAATACCTTCATGAGAAACTTAGGAGATTGTCACACAAAAATCATTCCTAGAAATTAAAAATTGTCTTGAGCAGGGGCATAACTTCTTGCTTGCCAGGCATGTTTTTGCTCATAGGATCCCTTCTCTTCTTAGGGCTCAGGGAACAGGCTGTGGTATCAGGCACACTTGAGGCTACTGTGACCGATGTCCTGGGTTAGCTGAACCTGAGGGGGTTCCCATGACATGGGACTTCCAGTGCTACAACTGGGAATATTCCAGGCAAATGGGACAAGTTATTTTCATGACTTCAGACGCCGAGCCTTCCAGGGTTGGCCCTCTGGCAGATCTGACTCTGCTGCTTGGGGAGGGAACCATGTCTTGGGGAAAGGTCAGGTATCTGGGCAGACGGCCCAGCATCCTTGTTGCGTCCAGTTATGGACCGACAGGCCAAGGTGGTGGCACTGCCCAGGCTGCTCTCATTGCCCGGGCAACGCACATCATCCAGGAAGATGGGGCCTGAGCTGCCACCAAACAGACTGCCTCTTGGGCCACCAGGGCCATTCCGCAGCCCAGGTGCCAGCACACCACCCATGCAGCGAGCAGGCCCCAGAGGGGGTCACACACCAGGTACTGCTGTAGAGGATCTCCATGCAGTCCTCACACCTGCTCCTCCTGGCTGCCCACTGCACCACCAGCAGGTCTGCAGGAGCCAAGGGCAGGAGGCTTGAGAAGGTTCCCTCGACTCTCAAATGAGACACTATTTCCAGTTAGAGAATTGTACCCCAGTCTGCAGCTTGCTGCCCTCTGCCCAGGCAGCCTGTGTCCACAAGGAGATGATACATGCAGAGGAGACCAAGTGGCTCCTTCTTGCTTCTGAAATTTAGCTCACCCTCTATAGTGTTTTTCACTCACTGGGCCATTTCTTTATGGGGATCGGGGCCACATGGTGGCTTCGTAGAAGACATACTTGAAAACAAGTTTCTGCTTTCTTCCTGTTTGGGGTGTCCTTTGTCATGTGGCTTCTCTCAAAATTCAAAACAGGTTCAGCGGAATGCCTGGAGTTTAGACTTCACATTTCTTACCCAGGTCTCTCGAAAAATGTTATAGACTTTTCAGAATGAAATTAATTTCACCTTACTTGAATTTTAAAAAGGATGGAGTATTTGTTGGAGGACGAGGGAAGAGGTTGGGGCTGGAAAACCGAGCAGGGGAAGTGGGGTGTTGCTCCTCCAAGAAGCTAAGATGCTGATGGACTGGAACTTGCCCCTCAGCCAAAAGCAGATTCTGAGCCCCAGAGATTGGGCTGGTTCATGGGATCCCCTTATAGAAGGGCCACCAAGAGCACTGTGTGCATCAGGGCCTTCCTATAGGCCTTTCAGTGATGCCACTGAGGGAGTGTGGGCGCCTGGCTCTCCTTGAAAAAGTCCCCACACGGGGACGGCCCAGCACATCACCAGCTTGCCTCCGATGAGCACAATTTTTATTCCTGACATCACCAGGGCCAGGAAAATTATGTTGGCTACATTTCTGTTGGCCGCAAAGGCCAGCCTAAGAAAAGAAGTCACAAAATGTAAAAATGGGAAAGATACCTATTGGTTGGAAAACATGTGGCTGTTCCCCAGGAGCTGAAGCATCTGTAAAAAGAAAACAGTCATCCTGAGTACATTCCAAACCAATGATGCGATTGCATAATTGTCTCAACACCATCTACCTCACATGCATGAGTTTGTTTGCCCTTAAACAATTCTGTCCAATCTCCAATCGAATAGTTAGTACTTTTGATGGTAGTTCATACATATGTACATATTATTCTGGTGAAGAGGAAGACAATAAAAGAAATAAAGGGGATGTTGGGATTGTGAAGGTATGGCCCCTTTGGCCCAGGGAGCTTCTCAGAACCACAGAGTTCAGCAGCAGCAGCATCCAGGGCCTAGGTGGGGTTGCAGGTGGGGCCTGGAAATGTCTACCACCAGGCCCACCTGCCCTCAGAGCCTCCTGCCTTCTCTGGCTTGCCACAACCTCTGTTGCATCAGCCACCCCTTTGGGTCAGGAGCCGGCGTCTCAGTCCTGTTGACATGCAGGTCTCATTTATGGGAAAGATGCCATCAAACCCATTAAAACCCAGAACAGCTTTCCCTCTGGGGACAGAGTAGGGCCCCTTGGGAATGGGAAACAGCTCTGGGACTTCAGCTTCTGGGAAAGGTCGGGAGCTAAGGGCATTGTCAGGGAAAGTGAAGGGTAGGGAGAGAGACCTAGTGTGGGGACCCTTGCTCTGGGTGGCTCGTCACCAATCAGCAGATAAAATGGATGTGAACTCACAGATACCTGGATGTCCAGCAGCTGAAGAATCTACAGAGATAAAGGAAACGTGAGGGTGGTTTAATAATAGAAATGAGCTGGAGCCCTTGTGTGGCACAGCCTGTGAAGCATCCAACACCTGTTCTTGGCTCAGATCGTGATCTCAGGGTCGTGAGATCAAGCCCCGTGTCTACACTGAGCATGGAGCCTGCTTGAGATTCTCTCTCCCTCTCCCTCTGCCCTTCCCCTCTGCTCTCTTTCTCTTTCTCTCTCTCTCTAAAATAAGTGAACAAATAAATAAAATCTTTTAAAAAATAATAGAAATGAGGGCAGTTGAATGGTTCAAAGATCGTTGTCTCAGTTTAAATGCCACCCAACGAGGTGGTGTAAACATTTGTGCTTACACATCTGGGGCTGTCCCCTCTGGCTTTGTTCAGCCAGGCCCAAAACTCTGAGATAGTGATTCTGAAAGAATTTGCCTTAGTAACTAAAATACCACCACCAACAAAAGAGTTAACATGTTGTGCGTTCATCGTGCGTCATTGGCTTGACTAAGTGTTGTACAAGGAGGAGTACCGCATTTAATCTTCCGACAAGTTTAGGAGATTAAGTACCACTACTTTCTCTAGTTTGCAACGGATTAACCTTTACAGTCACTCGGGTTGAATGGGGCCCTCCCATACCTTAAGCAGCTGGCAACTTTTTCAGAGTCGGAACAGAAATCAGTCCTGGACATGGAGAAGCTTAAGGCGTGAAGACGTTTCCAAAGTCCATCTGCAAATTTCTAGGCTTGGCCCAGACAGCTCCGTGACCGGCCCGGAGGGGACCTGTGCCCACCTGAGCAGATGACACCAGCGTCTGGTGGTGGTCCCAGTTGTGTGTGAGCCGGCCTCTGGGAGGGCACTGCCCCAGGGAGGACTCGCTTCCAGGGCAGTTGACATCGTCCGGGAAGATTGCCTGATACACGGCCGCAGCTGGCTTCCAGAAGGGCGGACACAGCCAGGACACAGCCAGGACACAGCGTGCTGTCTGCAGACCTCGTGGGCATCCTCTAGGGACCAGCTGTCCTCACACACCGTGCCCCAGGTGTCAGCGTAGTAGACTTCCACTCGGCCTTCACGCCTGCTTGACCCATTCATCAGCCGCAGGCCCAGAACTTGGTGGACCTCCGTCAAGGCTCATCCGAAAGGCCGCCAGCGGGGCCAGCACTTCTTGGAAATTGTCCACTGATAATCAGTGATAACAAATCTACTCTCCTCTCCACTTCATTCACTCATTTATTTTTGCCTTGAGTGTTACTGGGTTTCCAAAGGTTGCAGTTGCTTAACAGATGGTTTTTGCTCCTTAGCCGCTGGCTCAGACCCGCCTCACTGTATACAGCTGCTTCTGCTCTTCTACTGTGTCTTGTGAAGTCTTTGCCGAATTTTTCATGAGAAGCTAACATGCACATACCAATTCGTGTGTGTGTGTGTGTGTGTGTGTGTAATATTCTCTGTGTCCCCTTGCACACATTGATCAACTGACAATAACAATGGCTCCCATCTATCAGGTGCCACCACCCATGTGCGGACATTCCAGGCTGCCCCTCACGGTGGAAGGGCGGTGTTGCAGAAGGGAACAGAAACCGGGTATGCTCAGAACACAGCCAAGGACAACTCATGGTGGGAGTTGGCAGGGAAGGGGGAGATCTGGAGTGAGCGGGCCACCCTCAGCCCTCCAGACCAGTCCCCAGAAGCCATTCTTGCATCTCGAAGCTTCTTGTCACTCACTCTCCAACCACAGATTTTCTAGGCGAACCCAGGCATCCTCAGTCCTCCCTCCAGCAGCAGCCACCTGTGCACCTGCCTGAGGCTGTGGAGGAAAGTTTCCAGCCGGAATGCTTTTGCCCACAGCAGTCACACTGGAGTGTTTCTGAACTAAAGCACGAGTCAAGGAAGGCAGCGGAGGACGGGGGAAGAGCTTACCTGCTGATGTGGGCACCTCTGTCAGCTTCTTCAGGAAAGATGCTGAGAATAGAGGGAAACACAAAAGAAGACCAGGATACAACATCTCAAGTGTCAAACATGTTTACCTCTCAGTGAACTGGTGGTGGGCCCTCCGCCTTGTGGGTCATGTACAGTTTCTGATTCTAGGTTGATTCCCTTCCACAGTCCTTGCTGGGTAGGGGGGTGCCTTCCATTGGCCAGGTGGTGTGTGCACCCAGAGGAGAGGCAGCTGATGCACACTCCAGAAAATCAGAGCACAGGGGTTGATCATTTTCATTTTTTAAGCAGATAGATGTTAAGGAAAGCATCCCCAAGCATTTGGGGGTCACTGCTGTTCAGTATAACCTACCCTGGTGCTTCCTTTGAAGGTTTGAGGTCTTTTCTTTTTCCTAACTCCTCTGCATATTGCATTTTACTCTTAAAGACTCTGCCACAGACGGGCTGCTGACCTAATTTACAATGTGACAACTAGTGAGCCGGTCACAGAGTCACAAAGACCAAGTCATGCATTCCGTTCCTTCATTCTTTGTAATGCTGTCAGGTAGAAAGCAGGACGTAGAGAGATGAATCCTGGTGGTGCGTGGAAGGAGCCGGCTGCCCCTAGATCGTGTGCCCACACGTCAGGCACTGCTCCAGCCATGCTACACAGAGAGAGCACCGAGTCTCCACATGGATTTAGGAGGCAAATGCTATTATCCTCCTCCTCCTCCTTAGCTACAGGAGGAACTCGGGATACAAGCTCGTTCGGAGATTTATTTGAGATCCCACAGTTCATAAGTAATGAAGCCAGGATGACAGATCCAGGGCATTGGGCCCCTAAACCATTGCCCTACTATCTAGGGTGACTTTGCCAAGAGAAGTTACAGTTCCTCAATCAAGAACAACCGAAATTACCTGAAGTTGGGTAACTCGTAGCAGATGATGGTGCTGAGGAAGGCAGGGAGGCTAGGAGAGACATAAATCAAAAAGTGAGCGTAGGTCATGTCCTTTCATTCTTCTCAAGCCCAAGAGGTTGATCTGCTTATTTGAAATGGAAAGGTCCATGTGTTGTTCTGGGGAGAAACTGCCCCCAATCTGGGCCCATGAGAATGGCCCTGAGTCGCCATGATTACAACCACCAGATGTCCTGGGTCACCTTGTTCATTCCCATCCAGCTGCTGGACATCCCAATGTCTTTCCCACCCGTGCCCCCTCCCCAAACTGTGGCCACAGTGATGGTTGCCTTATGTGGAGTGCCTATCTTTCCAGTCAGTTTGGTTTTGTAATTCTTCCTGTGTATGTGGGTCTTGCCTCCCAGAGTACACGTCAGTTCGCAAAGCACAGAACTATATGCTCCTTAGGCCTCCAGCCCTGTCCTCAGATGTCATACTCAGCATTTGACTTCAGCTCCTACTTTACTTCAACACTGACTCTGCCCCTTGACTTCTCTCTTCGTCTCTCAGAAGCTTCCAGTACCCCTACACTACTTGCTCTTTCATCCTCTGGTCATTGTGGCCTGGTCTAGTCGATAAACCACTTTGGCTCTCCTCAGGCAAACCCAGAAGGATGCAGAGATAACTGGGGGCTTTTCACTCTAAGTACTGAATTTATTTGCAGAAACTCAACTGGGATAAAACTGAAAGAACAGCAGCCCTGGGTTGGGACCTGGGCTCCCAGCTCTGTGACTTTAAGAGCCATCTCTCTGTCAACTGGCCAACAGGTGGGATGAACCAAAGAGACATTTCCCAGAGGCATGACTCATCGCTGGTGGGATGTTAGATAATTTGAGATGGCGCATCTTCTATTTTAAGACTTACATATTTTTATAGCATGATAATTCAAAATTTTAAATTGAGTTCCATTCCAGTTAAGGATATTTTCAGATATGCAACAGGCATAAATTGATCAGATTAGATAGTTGTTTAATTTTTTTTAACATTTTAACATTGTTTTATTGCCACTGGGTCTATTGGTATGGATTGCCTGTTTATGGTAAGCGATCCCGCCTGTCCGTGTGTGGCGGGATATGGAACTTCCTTGTAAAATGATTTCATGTACATGAAAGAAGAAGAGGCCACCTAAAAGGAAGTATTAGGGAGAGTTCAGTGTGGGTGGTAGGTGGGCAGAAACCATGCAGGGGGATCCCCTCCTGCTCTGAGCACAGTCAGCAATGCCATGTCGCCCACCTGCTTGTGTCAGAATCAGACCCACCTGAGCAGATGACGCTGGCATCTTCGTGGTGGCCACAGTTGTGGGAGAACCAGTCACTGTGCAGGCACTGCCACAGCGTGGCTTCCGTGCCGACACACTGCACGTCGTCCAGGGCAATGGGGCCCAGGCCTTGGTGGAAATGCGCCCTGCCGGGGGCCGACACCGCCCAGCCACAGGACAGCTGCCGGCACACCACCTGGGCATCACGCAGGTCCCAGCTGTCGTCACACACTGTCCCCCAGGTGCCGTTGTAGTGCAGCTCCACGCGGCCCTCACACTGGTGGCTGCCGCCGGCCAGCCTGAGGGCTACATCTGGGAAAGGCAGGCACGCCTGGGTCATGTTCTGGGCACCCCTCCCCTTTGTCCCTGCCTTCGAGAAAGGACCTGGTCATTTCCTGGGAGTTGACCAGCTTTCGGGGGCTCTTCTGTCTGACGTGGGGAGCCACCGAGGGTTAAAGTGGGCTGCCAAGGGTGCTTTGGGCTCCATCTCTCACAACAATGTGACTTTTTGAGAGCTGTTTTTAAAAGCCTTTCCCCCACACAGGATTTTCTGCTTGACAGAGGCAAAAGGAGGCCTCCGAGAGCCCTGGGTTGAGGTGGGCAGCCCCAGGCATGCTGACCTAGTTGTGGCCACTCTGGGTGGGCAATATTTGGAAGCAGGGGTAAAGAGACTACAGATGTGTTTTGAATGAAACAGGCTCAGAGACAGCATCAGGAACCCTAACCCTAACCCTAACCTGAGACCCCTCTTGGGTGCTGTGTGACAAGCTGTAGTATCAGAAGATGTGCATGGATGTGCTGCTCCACAGCCGTGTTGGGTGTTCAATCACTTCCCTCAGTCAGATCTCAGGGGTAAGTGAAGGAATGGGGTGACCCCCTGGCACCCTGGGGGTCATAGTTGGCCACCCACTGTTGCCGTCATCACCAGGCAGGGCTGGTGCCAAAATGACCAAAGGACCTACCGGTATTGTTCTCGTCTTGCACAAAAGACTTGTAGGATGCATAAAAGCCCATGTTGGTGACGATAGCATCGCTGTGGAAGACCACTGTCAAGCGATTTGAGGAGGAGGTGAATACTGGGGTTGTGCCAGAACAGAACTTGCCCAGAGAAAAGGATTCATTCTGCGGCCCGTCAAAGATTTCAATGAAGTCATATGGACAGCTGTAGAAGTTCTCCAACCTGTGAAGTAAGCGATATCATTCAGATGCCATCCGCTGGGGTTTCCCCTCCACCAAGCACTGCACAGATTGGTTCAGGAAGGGAAGGTTCTGGAAGAGCCACCTGAAGCTTCCATCTTCTCACACAGCTCGGAGGGAAATAGGACCCTGCTGACATGCAATATGTATCTTCCTGTTTATAAAAATCTTTCAGTTTATAAAGTTTCCATTTAATTGCATTTCCTGAACATGCATGATAAGCCCAAAGAACAGAATTTAAATTGTATTGACAGGTATTTGGTGAAAAGTGAAGTTTTCTCCTACCCCTGACTAGTCCCTCTTGCTTCACAGAAGCTTCTTAGAAACAGTCACTATAAATGGTTTATTTCTTTCCAGATCGAGTCTAAGCACAGATGACAGCTGCTGGCCTGTTGTCTGAGGCTTTTTCTGCAGATCATCCCAAGGCAATCCCCCATAGGTGTGTGATGGACCCAAACCTGTTTAAGTGGCCCCCTATTGATGGACACTTAGATGGTTTCCAATCTAGTGCTCCTATAAGAGTACTGCCATTGGGGATCCCTGGGCGGTTCAGTGGTTTAGCACCTGCCTTCAGCCCAGGACATGATCCTGGAGTCCCGGGATCAAGTCCCACATCAGGCTCCCTGCATGGGGCTTGCTTCTCTCCCTGCTTGTGTGTCTGCCCCACCCCACCCCCGTCTCTCATGAAAAAATAAATAAAATATTTTTTAAAATCTTAAAAAAAAAAAGAGTGCTATCATCATCCCCTGTGCACAAGACTTTATCAGTAGACTGATTTTCTGGAACTAGAATAGCTGCATTAAGACTTTTGCCTTCAAAATTTTGATCGTTACTGAACAGGCCTCCAAGGCCTTCCTCACTTTTGAGAACTAACTATGGAAGGTGGGTCTGATTGATTTGTTTGTTCAATTTTTTATTGGTGGGGGTAGGGGAGGTGGGCAGGGTCACTGTGCCTATAACTGAGCAACGTGGGAAACAGCTACTCACTTCACCACTTCAAATGTGAGCTTGATATGAGCCCTGGGATCCACGTGTATGTCCCAGGTGCACACCACATTTATAGGGTATTTTTTAGGATACCAAGGACTGGAGAAGGAGCCTGAATTATTTGTGAGCAGGCCGCCACAATGGAAGTTTTCATCTGCAAGAAACAGCCAAGAAACCTTGTCAGAGAGAAGCACTGACCTGTGCTTGTGTCTTCAGAGGGGTCAGAGGGCACAGGGAGTGGTAGTGAGGGAGATTTATTCCAGGGGTGCTTTGCCTGGTAATGAGGCTGGCTTTGGGGGTCTCCTCTGGGTTTCTGATGCTGTTCTTTGTCAGATAAGACTATTACACCTATCCCATCAAGCTTACAGGAGAAATGACAGTGATTTATGGTTGACAGGGCTTCTGGACCCATATGCACAGGGAGGTCTGAGCATATGTTTTAATGAAAAGATACAAGGACATTGCAAGCCTGAGTGTCCTTTCTCAGTCCATGTCACACTGGCTGGGTATAAAACCACTCATGATGAAAGATCCCTTGTATTATATACAAATCCCAGCTAAAGTCAGCACCAATGGCATGTAAAGCATCCATTTTAAGGCTGAAATCCTGCATTTGGTGTGACATTTAAGTTACAGTCTTCTCTGTGCTGCAGCTTCTTAAGTGTAAAAGGAAGGGAGCATCCATCTAGCTGCTGGAAGCACTAACAGTGAAAATCAGGCAAATATAAAACCACACGAAGGGTTTAAGTGAAGCTGACATACCTGTAGCTGCGTTGTCACCAGTTGAGTCTGTGAAAATACACAGAGGAAAAAAAAATACTGTGAGCAAGGACTTTTATCCAGGATACTCCCCTAAAATACTAAAAAACAGTAACACTCAAAGCTGTGACTTCTCTGTACCCTACTGGACATTGGTGAGTGGCTCTTTAAGAGTTGGGAGGACTGCACACTGAGTGTGTGGCTAGGAGTAGTTTGATACAACTCGTTGAGGGCTGACCTGGGGTTCCCATCTCCTTGCTCTCTGCAGCATCTGTGGCATGATCATCCCTGCAAGCAGCTAGCCCTCTGTCGTGGCATGTGCTGACTCATGGCACCCCTGGGACCCAGATACTATGTTTCTGGTGAACCTGAACTCTACCCTCCAGCTCTCTCCCTGCCCTCTGCAGGCTCCCAGCCCCACCGATATGTCAACACTAATGGGATCTGTCATTCTTGTTCATTAGCAACAGAAGGTTTATGCAGTCAACCAGCTGTGCCCTGATTACAGTATTAATGAGGAGCCAGGATCACATATATCACTCAGAGGCCAGCTAAGCAGTTGAAATGTATGGAAGAGCAACCATACCTGTTGGTCCTACTTTCAGACTGCCATCAACACCTACTCAAAGACCAAAAGAAAGAATGAGGAAGATGGTCATGTGATTCACAAAAGAAAATCAGGTGTTCTTTATTTTTATATTTTTTTAAAGGATCAAACACATGCTTTATGGGCAGTTGGGAGTGTAGCATCAAAACCCGTCAATGTTGGTTAAAGATTGGCAGCCTACATCAGGGCCTCCTAGGTGAGGGGGCACACTCTGCTTGTCTGCTTTTTATCTAATTGCTGGAAATACTAAAATTGAAGGCAAATAAAAAATATGGTATTTATTTACTTTTGGTCAGTAATGGGGCTGGAGGAGCCTTTAGTAACTAATTTAAGCTCAGACTTTTATACAGTACTTTGGAGGTGATACTTAGCAGAATATGGATCACATGATGTGTGATCTTGGATATGCTTCTGTGTCCTCATGAATAAGATGAGAATGTAATAATCTCTCTTAATAGAGATTGTGAAGATCAAATGAGAGTATGAATGCACTGGTTTTTGCATCGAGCCTGGAACACGTTAAGCACTCTTTGGAAGCCAGTTAACATTGCTCTGTGGGGGAGAGTGGACTGTCCCCAACATATGCCATAGATATGGCATATCTATCCAGGAATGGGATGTCTGATGATACAAATCCTCTAATTATCACAAGTTTTAATGGTGGTGGGGACCCTTAAACATTTTACAGAAGGAAAACCAACTCTTAAACAAATTGACTTAAAAAGATGGCTTGAAGCCCTGGATTCCTTTCTGAGTCACTGTTGCTGGCATTGACTTCTCCCTTTCCAGGGTCTGCTAATGGGTGAGACTTGCTCTGATGTGTGCTGTGCCCTATGGGGGCTCACCTGAGCAGATGACACTGGCATCCTTGTGGTGCCCACAGTTGTGGGAGAACCATCCATTGTGTGTGCATTGCCACACCTTGGCTTCATTCCCTTTACACTGAACATCATCCAGCATGATGTGGCCAGTGCCTCCATCAAAGTAGCTTTGACCTGGGGCTGATAAGGCCTCACCACAGCCGAGCTGCTGGCACACTACCTTGGCGTCTGTCATGTCCCAGTTGTCATCGCACACTGTGCCCCAGGTACCATTGTAGAGGACCTCCACCCGGCCCTCACACTTGTGACTGCCATTCACCAGTCTCAGGGACGCACCTGGGGGACAGGAAAACAGGGGCTTCTGAGCTGTGGTGCTGTCTCCAAAACCGTAGGACCTTCTGCAGTTACAGGATGCCCGGCACGAGGGCACATTTTTTTCCATGTTAGGCTATCGAACTCTAGGTCAGGTGGCTTTATGTCCAATTTATCTGGAATAGTCCTGTTTTACAATAGTTGCAAATCACATCTACCTGTTAATTATTTTAGAGTTCCTTTTAAACTCTCAAAAACATCCTGATTGGAGGATAAATTGCATGGTCACCCTAAGCATAATTCATTGAGAGCCCTAGAATGTTCCCAATGTCCTGCTGTAGAACCTAAAAGGTCTGTATATATGTTCTAGATTGTTTTTGTATGGAATTCAGCTGGGATCCTGTGGGCTGGTAGTTGCAGTTTGAGGTAGGTTTGTTGTAGAAGGATCGCCCACCGCATCCTCCCTTCCTCTGGAAAAGGAAGACCATCATTTTGGTCGTCTGTCTATAGACACAGTCAACGTAAGATATGAGATTCAGCATCTGTTGCTTTAGCCAGGATGTTTCAGTGGTAAAAAAAATGATGCCAAATGGCAGAGCCAAGTGACGGGTCAGCCAGAGGCTGCTAGTGTCAGAGTGGATGTCATTCAGGATGTCATTAATGACAGCAGACTCCACAGGTCAGATTTAGAAACCATCTCCTCCCTTAAAGGGGAAGGACACAAATTAGATCTAATTTCCCTCCAAGGTACCTATCAAGATACCTACCATTCTCTCTTTTATCTTGCTGAATGGCATTGTACAGAGCATAAAACCCTGTGTTGGTGATCATAGCATCACTTCTGAACACCACGGTCATGATGTTTGAAGAGGAGAGGAATGTGAGCTCTGTCCCAGCACAAAATCTGCCCACGGAGAGTGAGGCAACTTGCCATCCGTCGAACACTTCAATAAAGTCATAAGGGCACCCATAGATGTCCTCTAATCTGAGGAGGTAAAGGCACAGTAAATCTCCCAAGGAAATCTGCAGAAATGCCTTAAATAAAATCATCATTTGCATCATAACCAGCCAGAAATTGCAATCATCCCTGCTGTTGCCTTCCAACCACAGGTCCCACTAGTGGACTTGACCCCTTACCTATAGCTTGAATTTTCCTTCCTGTCTTTCCCTATGGACACTGGCCCAGGTCAGTCAGCGTTTCTCTGTGTCTTAGCTGCCGACTTCAGGGCCTCCATCTGGTATCTTGACTTTCCATCTTTCCTACCATCTTTCTCTTTACCTCAGGTGTGTCCTGAATGTCCCCTGACTCTTTATTCAAACTCTGCCACTCCCTGGGGTGGGAGCAGACATCCACTAGGGTCTCATTGAGTAAAACACTCAATGGGACCTGGGTCAGTGGGAAAGGATGCCTGCTGTCAAAGCTCCCAGAGCCTGCTGAGTAGGACACTTCCCTCCATACCCCAAACTGCCTGGTTCCAATCTGGATGTCAGAGAAGCTGTCCCTGATCATCCTACCAAATGCTGTCCTCACCCCCTCTGTTCTCTATCCTGTTACCATATGTGCATATTTTTCTTCATAGCACATATCAACTTATCACTAATTGAAATTGTCCATTGAGTTACTGGTTATTGGTTTATTCAGGTACTATTTGCCTCTCTATCTAGAGTGTAAACTCCATGAGGACAGAGATCTGTCTTTGTATATTCTGAAATTATAGTAGGACATTTATGTTGGGATAGTAACCTAGAGAATGCAGGGAGAGTGGGTCACTACAGTGTTTGGAGCAACAATTTCCCAGAAGTGATAAAATGAGACTCTGTGCCCCCGGATCATAGAATTGTGAATTGCATAGATTTGAATATATTGTACCGAATCTGCTCATATTCCTTACAATGAATGCATGGGTGTGGAATGAATGAATGAAAATTACCTTTTGCTCACAGTATACAATACTCTGTGGTTTTAGTTTATTTCTCCCCATTTGAAAGGCATTTTGGCCACCAGGTAAAACTAATAGGATCCATCCCTCTCTCCATTGCCGACCCATTTCCCCTTTGAAGACAGCACTTAACCATTCAGCTCCTTGACTACTGAGGCTGACGAACACAAATGGGAAGAGGTGGTGGAGGTCTGGCAAACAACGAACAATGGCAGGAGGAGAGAATGACCCAGATGGAACTCAGTGTAGAAAAATGAAACCAGGTTAAACATTATCAGGAAAAGCAATAGTTTCATTAAAAAGTGACTCAGGGGGAATCCCTGGGTGGTTCAGCGGTTTGGTGCCTGCCTTCAGCCCAGGGCATGATCCTGGAGTCCCAGGATCGAATCCCACATCGGGCTCCCTGCATGGAGCCTGCTTCTCCCTCTGCCTGTGTCTCTGCCTCTCTCTCTCTGTCTCTCATGAATAAATAAATAAAATCTTTAAAAAAAAAAGAAGGCTATAAAAAAAGTGATTCAGGTATACATATATGTATATGAATATGTATATATATACACGCATAAATATGCATTAAAATAAGGTCCTTTAAAAATGGGTATGAGTAGAGAAAGAAGTAGGAATGAATGAACAGTGGCTGTTAAATATGTGGAAGAAAACTCTTAGTTGGGGCATGAGAGACATTCTTGGAGGGAAAAGGAAGCAGATTTGTTTTCTGTAGCATCAGAGGGAAGAATGGAGATGAGAAAATGAGAATGAGGAAGAACCAGGTTGGGTTCAGCCCACGGAAGAAGCAGTGTCCTGGATGGAGGTGGCTGAGAGTGGAGGGGTGAGGTCATTGTGTGTGTGACCCCAGCTGAGGCCCCCTCGGTGGCCCGGTGTCAGGGATGCTCACGGAGTATTTGTGTTATTCTCTAATTGCATAGGAAGTCGAGCTCAATGATTATAAGTCTCTTAAGCTCAGATGACCAGACTAGTTTTCACCTAAAATGTGAAAGGATGTGTCACAAGGTGCTGTGGGCTGAAAGTTTGTGTCCTCTCAAAATTCGTATGTTGAAACCTAACCCCCAAAGGGATGGTATTAGGAGGTGGGGTCTTTGGGAAGTGATTAGGTCATGAGGGCAGAACCTTCACGATGGGATCAGTGGCCTTGCAAAGAGTCCTGCAAAAGCCCCCTTGTCTCTTCTACCAGGTGAGGCTATGGTAAAAATATGACCATCTATGAGCCGGGAAGTGGGCCCACACCAGGCACTGAATATTGATCTTGGACTTTATATTGATCTTGGACAGCCTCCAAGACTGTGAAATAACTCTCTGTTCTTTATTAGCTACCCAGTTTATGATATTTTGGTTATAGCTGTCACGTTGACCAGATTCGTGGAAAGGACCCCTCCTTGAGGAGGTGGATTTAAGTCCAGTCTGGCCTTTGAAGTAGAAAAAGACAAAGGTGCTTACTTCAGGCTTGGGATCACCAGTTCTATGTGGAACTTCTCAGCCACTTGTATCATCCAGACACACTCCACATCAGTGGGGTAGTTCGTTGGATACCAAGGACTGGAGAAGGAGCCCAGGAGGCCTGAAAGTACTCCCCCACAAGAGTTACTTCCTCCTGTGGGTAGACAAGAGACCACTGGTTGGCTTCTGCAGGCATGCACCTTGCATGTTCCCAGGAGTAGAATCCAGAATTCCACCAAGCTCAACAGGGAATCACAGGGATCCCTGGGTGGTGCAGCGGTTTGGCGCCTGCCTTTGGCTCAGAGCGCAATCCTGGAGACCTGGGATCGAGTCCCACGTCAGGCTCCCACCTCATGGAGCCTGCTTCTCCCTCTGCCTGCTTCTCCCTCTGCCTGTGTCTCTGCCTCTCTCTCTTCTCTCTCTGTGACTATCATAAATAAACAAAAACAAAAACAAAAACAGGGAATCACAGAATGGGAAGGGATCATAGTAGTGTAGACATAGTTGTAGCTTGGCTGGTGTGTGATTGCACCCTTAGAGGGAATGAGGGGAAGAAAAGATGTGTGACTGGTACTGGGGCAGGACCCTAAGGTTGCAGGTGAGACTGGAAATGGGATGGGCCATGTCGTGGCAGCTGTGGGGTGTCCAGCAGATATCTCACTAATGCTCTGCCCAGCTTCCTGTCATGCAAACCAGCTCAATTCAGATGGAGACAGTCCATCCATCTATGAGGGCTCCATCCCACCTATTCTTTCCCCTCAGGCAGCCAGGGCAGTGACATCAATTCTGCTTTCATGAATTACCAGAGTGATTCCATCCTTTCCAGGTCATACTTACAATGAAAGTGAGTTACCTTGTGGCGGCGTAGGCCCTTGAGGGATGGGAGCTGCAAAAACCAAAACCAAAGAAAATCAGAAAAGAGCTCGGCAGGACCAAAGCATCATATATTTACATACAAAGGAGTGAATCTGTTCCTACACTCGAGTCTTGAGACATGGTGTGGGCTCACTCATTTTTTTTTTCCATCCTAATGTGGGGTGCGGTCTCTCCCCTTCCCTCAGTGATTCACCCAGAAATCTCAGACTATGCACAGCTACGTGACTTCTTTTCTTTTCTGTGTTGGGGTCCGCCGACGCCAGGCCTGTCCTGAGATGGATCAGTCACGAGGCATCGCCCACAGTAACGTCACCGGGTTTACGAGCATGCCACTGCAGACCGTGCTGAAGGGCACAAGGACGAAAACCAGACCTGTGAGAGCCTGGGCGGGGAAAGACAGGTGGGACGAGTGTTCCACTGAAGTCGACGGGTCTCAGTGGGGAGCTTCCTCCTTTCCTGTGTCCTTTTGGCTTTGGTTTCTGCGAGATTGAGCCCACGTCTGGCTCTGCATTCAGTGTAGAGTTTGCTTGAGATCCTCTCTCCCTCTGCCCCTCCACTCGCTTGCACTCTCTCCCCATCCCCGCCAAATAAACAAACGAATCTTTTAAAAAAGAAGCTATTCCTTTTTGTTAAAATGTTTGATATGCAGTGTTTCCCTTAGAGGATTGAGTGGCCAATGCCTTATTTTGTGTGTGTGTGTCCCCACCAATCTATAATGCTTTATCGAGAAGTGGTTCACCTATGGGTGGATACTCTTTGGACATAAAGGGTTTCATTTTCCCCCATAATGTCTTTTATTCCCTGATGCGTTCTCTTAGTCAGCTATGCATCCCTGCCTCAGAAAAGGAATATGGTAGCAGAGAGAAAAGAAAGAAAAGTCTTTGGAAGTTTGCAGCTCTAGATCGCAAGTGGATGTGGCACAGAGCCGTCTGATGGACTGAAAGCCATGTCCTCCCTACTCCTTCCTCCTCTCTGGCTCCAGGCGAGGGGAGACTCCTCACTGGGGAAGGAAAGAAAGGCCAGAGGGCACCGAAGGGAGGCAGCTCCTTGACAGTCCCTGAGAAACGGTTCTGTGGGCTCTGCTTCCCCTCCAGGGCTGCTGCATGCTTTGTGGTCCCCAGTGCAAAATGAAAATGTGGGGTCTCAGTCAGAGGTGGGGAAATCAATTGCCCTTTCACTTCTGCATCCCACACCAGGTGGGCAGCCTGCAGGAGGTGGTGGCTTCTACCTGGGATGCCCTTGGGATCTGGACCGAAGTGGGCAAGAGGTCCCCACCAAGTGTCCCTCCAAATGTGCCACGGTGGTGCCAGCCCCAGGTAAGGACAGGCTGCCAGCCACCTTGCCCAGCCCCCAAGCACTACAGGGTGCCCCTCAGCCTTGACCTTCTCCACACCAAGACCCCCACTGAAGGCAGAGGGTGGAGGTAGTCACCGTGCAGGGTTGGGAGGAGGCTGGGCGGGGCCCAGGGTGCCAGTGGGCAGGGAAGTGGGCAGCTGAGAGCCTGTCCTGGAGAGGTAGGTAGGCAGCTGCAGGAGGCAGGACCACACGTGCTCAGATATCACTGAAGCCCTGAATTTGGAGGTCACTGACACACTGACTCTGGGTAGGTTACCAGAACAACATGTACCCTGTCTCTATTCTTGCTTTGTTGGCAAAGTCAGAAGGCCCCCCCCAGGGTAGCCCCAAATGGCTTCACTTCTCACGCTCAGCCTGTTCTTGACCCACTGGGAGACTATGGCATTGACACATCTGTGTTTTCTCCCACACTTTCATTTACCAACACATGTTCCCAGGAGGCAAACCTTCCTACGTTCTCTCCTCTCCATCCTGACCCTCTTCTCAGCCATGGTGATGGAACTTCTTCCCCCTTCCCCCTCCTGCCTTTCCTTGCTCCACTGTCCAGAGGGGAGTTTTGGATGCCATCTCATTGGGGAAATGTGGCTCTTAGCTTACTGTCCGAGCCGCTGGATCTCTACTTGCTGCATGCTGGGATCATACAAGAGATCTTAAGTATTACCGATGACCTGGTGTGAGCCCAGAGATTCTGATGTGACTGGTCTGGGTACAGCCGGGGCATCAGGGATTTCAAAGCTCCCTGGATGATCATAGTCTAGGTCACTGTCCACCAGTGTCTAGGTCAAGACAGATTACATTTCTTATCCACTCTGCAGAGATATTGGAGGTTCACAGTGTTGGACTTACCTGGGGATGCAGGGGTCACATCTGGAGCCCAGGCCCCAGCATCTGCATGAATTAAAAAAAGAAAGGTAAATTTAGGAAACCTAAGTTACATTTTATGAGGACAGGTGGTGGTTTCCTCGTGTGGGCAGGTCTCAAGCAGGTAAGCTTCGTGTCACATAGCCTAGAACAAGGGCGTGTTAGATTCTGGAAAAGTAGCTCAGACCTCGGAGAGATTGCAGAGTATAAAGGACCTGGCAAGTGTGTGGCTCTGGCGTGCATTTCTTTAAGGTGGAGTCAGGCTGTCAGCATTCTTTGTCAGCCTGGTTGAGGGGACACTCATGTCGGGCCACCGTCTGTCCTCACCTTCCCTGGCCCTGCTCTGGGCACCCCCTCCACCCATCACTCAAATGTTGCCAGTCGAAAGGTGAGAAAAAACCTGCCATGGAAGGAGAGGCTTACCTGAGCAGATGACACCTGCGTCCTCATGGTGGCCACAGTTATGGTCCGACCAGCCGGAGCTGGGGCACTGACCAAGGTGGTTCTCGTTTCCCGAACACTGAATGTTATCCAGGAGGATGCTTCCGGAGCCCGGGCCGAAGTGGGCCTTTCCAGGGGCTGCAATGGCCCGTCCGCACCCCAGCTGTCGGCACACCACCTGGGCTTCGTTCAGGTCCCAGAGGTCATCACACACGGTGCCCCAGGCCCCCTCGTGGAGGACCTCCACGCGTCCTGAGCACCGTCCAGATCCACCCACCAGCCGCAGCTCCGGTCCATTTTCTAAATAGAGCAGGGTTTTATTTTGGGGCTTGGGAAATTTTAAGTAGGAAGGATTTCCAGCTCCTGCCTTTGTGGCCAAGGCAGATAAGTGCAAGAACCAAGCGTCAGGCTGTCTTGATTCAGTAATGGGGCTTATAGGCAGAAGGGCGAGACGGAGAAGGGTTTGAATCCAGCTCTACTGCTCTCTAGTTGCGTAACCATTGACAAGTTGCTTAGTATCCCTAGGCCTCAGTTTCCTCATCTGAAATGGGGACTCGAGCAACATGCATCTCCGAGGGCGATCCCAGAGGGGTGACGACTATGTGCGAGTGTGACTACAAAGCATAGTGCTCAGCACCCGCACACCCTGGCTTCTGCAGGTCTTGCTATGTGGGTCTATGACACAATACTGGGATCCTGGGAGAAAGGGTCCCCAACTGTGTTTTTGGACATGACTTGGGTAAGTGTAGATTTAATCCCCTGAAGGCACTTGAGCCACCAGGGTGTCTGTGACTTCATAAAGCCCAATGGGGTTGGCTATTTCTGGGCCGACGGTTGGCAGCCAGCTGGAATGGCGTGCTGTCTCCTGGAGACCTTCCCTTGCCGAGTGCACAAGCTCTGCCATGGTCACCTGTGTTTCTGTTTCTCTAGCATGTCCCCAAGAGCCTTTGTATTTGCTATTCTCTCTGCCTTCACTGTCATCCATCACATGTCCCCTAAGCAAGGCTTCCATTCCTGCTCAATCTGCAGGAGCACCCACCCCACCCAGCCATCCTCTTCCAACCCCCAGGCCCTGTCTTCCCAGGCGCTACCACTACCGACCCCCAAGTCATCTTGTCATTTCAACTGCACATCATTGCCTTGTTTCAATTGCCCATGTGGTGCTTTTAGTGGGAAAATCTAATAGCTACACAGCAAGGCTTATGGGGCCACTTATGGGGTGCTTTAAAAACCGAATCCCAGGCCTTGGCAAATAGGGGAGTCGCTCAAGTTAGGAAACTGCTCTGTCTTTTGAAGACCAAAAACCTAGTTGAAACTTCCTACCTGGCTCTCCTTCACCCTGTGGAATTACGTTGAATCGAGCATAAAAGCCAGTGTTGGTGATCATAGAATCACTTCGGAACACCACAGTCATGATGTCTGAAGAGGAGAAAAATATCACAGCTACCGAGGCACAGAACTTCCCCATGGACAGCGAGGCAATCCTGGGGCCGTCGAAGATTTCAATGGAGTCGTAAGGGCATCCAAGGATATCCTCCAGGCTGGGGGCATCGAAGTGGAGGGTTAGTGATGGCTTCAAACTTCCTAGATCTTAAAACTTTAAAAAGTATGACAATCATAGGATTAAATATTTGGATTTACTTTAAACTGCATGTTGGTACATAAAGCATCAGTTGACTTTTATAGATGCCTTATTATAGAAGTCTTATTTTATCTGAGGATTGTGGGAGGCTTATGGTTACCACTTAGTAACAGAAATTTAAAAATCACTAAAGCTCTGGCCAAATCGCCATCTACAATGGAACATTAGAAATGCTAGTGTTCACCGCAGGTGAATTCTTACCAGACCAACACCCTGATGATCAGCATGTAATCAGCATCACGGCCAGATTTTCCTACCTCTGTTTTTCACACCATTCTCCATACTCAAATTCTTGGGGAGAAAAAACTCGACTTTAAAATAAAAACATCAGTGCAGAGAGTATCTGCACGTTGCGGTCACTCACGAGGATGTACGTGAGGCTCATTTTAGAACAGGTTACCTATAAGAGGATGGACTTTGGAGGGGTGGGTTCAAGGTTCTCACTTCATTGTGGGCTCTCTGTGTCCTTAGGGCTTTAGTCAACATGGACAACATGTTTCTAGGATACTCTTTGGCATAAGGCATGCCTGATTCCATGGACTGAGCAGTAATTCAGTGTGTGTAGCATTTCACAGCGTTGCTGTGTTTGCAGCATGATGTGTGTCCTGCATAGCAAGAAAGGCTTTTCGCAGAGTCTTCCCACAGAATCACATGTTGGAGAAGAGCTGGAGCTTTGACGTCAGACAGACCTTTGCTGGTTAACCTGGGGCAAGTTAGCTAACCTCTCTGAGCCTCAGGTTCCTCACCTCTAGGGGAGATGACAAGGGCATACATATATCTTAGGGTTGTACCAATGCTGCACTACAGCAAAGCAGACAAAATACATGGAGTGGAGCCTGGATACACAGCCAACACTTAAATGCCAGCTGTTATTTCATGCCATGGAGATAGAAAAACATCAGTGCCTTAGAGAAATGTATTCCGTACGTGCCAGCGATGAGGCCATGCGTCCCCTGGCTCCGTTCACTTACAGGCAACATTGGGAGGACCCAGGGCCTGGGCTGGAGGAGGTGGCTCATGTGTGCGCCTGGAAAGCCCCCTCCTGTTTGTTTAAAATTTAGATAAAGGAAAAAGAAAATCTAAGTGGTAAGTATCGAGACCCAAACAAAGGCAAAGCTGGCAAGGAGGATTTGGGTGACATTTTTAGAAAAGAAAAAAAAAAAAAAAAAAAAAAAAGAAAAGCTATCATAATAAGGTTGAGTTGAATAAGTTAATAAACCTCTTATTCAGTTCTGTGAACTAGCAGTAACTCATTGGAGAGCACGACAGAATTAATTTGACCTTCAGATTGGGAAGCATTTTGTGTTCTTTTGTCCCCCACCCCCATCCCCAAATGTTTCCTGCTTAAAAAAACAAAAAACAAAAAAAACAAAACTTTATTCTGATTCCACAAACCACCATTCTTATCTAGAAAGACTCTCCTCTTAACAAGTTGTTTTCTTACTTCAGAGTTGGAATCAGGAGTTCAATGCGAAACTTTTTCTCCACGTGAATCTCCCAAACACACTGGACATCCGTGGGGTAGCTTTCTGGGTACAGCGGGCTGGAAAAGGAGCCGGAGGGACCGGACATCACCCCTCCGCAGGAGCTACTTCCTCCTGAAGCCACAAGAAAGAGGATGTCAGCATGCGTCCATGGGGTGACCCTACTAACGACCCCTTGGTACCCGGTGTCTGCTGGAGTCAGGCAGTGTGGTCCACCTGGGAGTGCGGTGGGGGACCCACACCCAGGCTGTCTACACAGATCTTTAGTTTAAACATATCCAGGGAAGGAAAGTACATTCCATTGCAACCTGATGGGGCAAAAGTACTAATATGTGGGAGTTCCCGGCCTTTTCCTCTCCCCTTACTGTCTGCTAATGAAAATACCAGGTCTGTTCACTCTCTCCTCTTTCTTCTAAGGCTGAAGGATTCTTGCTTGGGGGGAGAGTGGTTGGGAAGGAGGGGGTCAGGGGGCAGAGGCTGTTAGGCCTGGGTAAGGTGTGAGTAGTTTGGGAAGGTTTGGGGAACAAGAGTCTCCAGGGCAACGTTGGGGTCTGATGAGCTGGAGAGAAGATGTTGGCCACCATTGAAGGATGTTGGCACCATGACTGGCACCTCACCTCCTCTTAAGTACTTTTTCACCACCTTGTTGGGGTAGATTGTGTTTCCTCTAACTGTATCTACTGAGACTAGAACTTACAGGTCTTTGGATTTATGAGAGTTACACAAGTGAAATCCAATTCTTCATTATATTTTTATGTCATATTCATATACATCGTACACTTGCATATATACACATACGCCTAAAGCAGCACGCCACACAAAAAAGTGCAAATCTTAAAATCATCAAATTATTTTAGAGGAAATTTGAAAATGTAACATGAGTTGTTGACCTGGTCCCTAAATTACCAAGTTGTTTAATTTTCTCCTTTCTGTCTTTGCCTGCCTAACTTGTCATGCTCCCAGAATTCCAAGATTCTTGGTCTTCCCTGTGACAGACGGCGGGAAGTAGGGGCGCGCCCAGTCATCTCAGAGCTATCCTGTTGCTTGTGCTGTAGTTACAACTGGGTCAGGTCAGACAGACATGAAAACTCTGGGACTAGATTTCTTGAAACCTCTGCACATGAGCTGGTGCCCGTCATGGGTGCCCCCTACAGGATTGTACCCAGAGAAGGCAGGCTGGGCACCACTGGCCGGATGAGCCACATTCTCTTCAAGTCTCTTGTCACCCTCCCATCTACTCTGACTTGGGCAGATCCACATACCCCCTTCCCAACCTGCCCCATTGGTTAAAAAGTCAGTATTTACAGGCCTTAGCAGTGCAAATGGATGCTCCTTGGTGAGGTTACAGTGGGGACTGAGGGGCTCCATGGGCTGGGGTCCTGACTCCCATGGTGTTCTCATGAAAGGGGCCAAGACAAGACTGGCATGGGTAGTAGACAAGTAGCCCTTCACCCATGCTGTGCCAGCGTCTTTGTGCCACGTCCTGAGCAAACTACCTAGCCTCTGCAGCATCTGTAACTGTGGAGTTACATTCTCAATTTTAAACAAGTGACTACCTGTTATATGATCCTGAGAAGCTGTGGAAAGACCTAGAAGGAAAAAGAAAAGGGAGATAATGCTGACATCCAGGAGAAAAATACTAAGTTTCATCTACAAGTTTGTGAAATATAAAAGGTTTTCTCTGAAATGTCAGTGTACTTAGTGCCAACTAAGAAAGGTCTGAAGGTGCTAAGTGAATATTTCTGCTGTCCTGCGGCACATTGAAGAAGGCCATACATTCTTGGATATGCCTTCTGTCATGAAGTGGGATCTAGGTCTCCTCGCTCGAACCTGGGTGGCCTTTGTTTTGACCAACAGAATATGATGGAAGTGACACTTTGCCTTAAGAGACTGGAAGCTTCCACTTCTGTCCCTGGGAATACTGGCTTGCTCGTGGCCCCCTGAACCACCCTGTAAAAAGTCTGATTAGCTTGCTAATCGAGAGATCAAGTGAAGAGGTCCCGAGACCACCTGGAGATGAAGAGGGCTCTGGCTGAGCCGACTAACCGTCTACTCCAAGCACAGGGCATGTGAGTGCAGCAGTCTTCTACTCTCCAGACAAGCTCTGGGTACCTTTTTGCAGGATTAGTGACAATCTGAGTGAAATGTCTCCCCTTTTTTGTGCTAATTTTGCCTTGTCTTCATACAGCCGGGGCCGATGGAAGGATGTGGTAAATGAGCCTGGTGGCCAGGAGCACTGACAAGCGTGGGTGCAAATCCACTGGCTAGCCCTGGGTGCATTACTTACTTTTTCTTGTCTCTGTTTACCTAGCTGGAAAAGTACTTGCAAAACAGTGCCTATTTCTTAGCATCCACAAATATTTTTGATACTATTATTAGAAAGTTGTCTGGACTAGAACAAAATGTGGACATACCTTGAGGTGTGGGAGGAGGCAGTTCTTCTGCATCTGAATGCATAAAGAAAGGCAATAGGTTACTCTCTTTAGTGAACCCAAAGCATGGAGGGGGCCAGGTAACGAGGGTGCAGGTGGCAGATGGAGGGGAGAAGGGGCAGGTGGGGAGTGAGGAGAAAGGACTCAGCCCTCCTCTGCCTTCCTCTTGCAGGGTCCCTGGGCTTGGGGGCAGGGCACAGCAGCAGTGTCATCTCTGCCTCATGGCAGGCAGTGAAGGATTACTTATGGCCCCTCTTTTGCTGAATCACCCAGACTACTCGTGAAAATGCAGATTCCAGCAGCCCTGCCCAAGCTAGTTAGTTGTGGTCTCTGGGGCCAGGGCCCTGGATTCCACATTGTAATGCCTCGGGCGGTGCTGGTGTACATGAACCTGCAAGATCTCCTGTGTGCAACCTCGTGCTAACCAAGGGTGGGTGTCTGTGTCCCAGGCTTGGTGCAGAGCAGATGCTCAAGGACTGTTTTATGAAAGAAGGAGTGAATGGGCGGATGGATACATTCCATGTGGGATGAATACTTTCAAAATATCTTCAATCACAATATTAGAAATTATTGCCCAAGAGGGAAGAGGCTACCTGAGCAGATGACTCCGGCATCTTCATGGTGGTCGCAGTTGTGCTCCGACCAGCCTGAGTGGGCACACTGGCCCAGGTAGTGCTCCATCCCCAAGCACTGCAGGTTGTCCAGGAAGATGTTTCCAGAGCCCGGGCCGAAGTGGGCCTTCCCCAGGGCAGACACGGCTCGTCCACACCCCAGCTGTCGGCACACGACCTCGGCTTCGTGTCGGTCCCAGAGGTCATCACACACGGTGCCCCAGACCCCCTGGTAGAGGACCTCGACGCGTCCTGAGCATCGACCTGAGCCGCCCACCAGCCGCAGCTCCGGCCAGTCCCCTGCAGACAGAGACAGGGTGAGTGTGTGAGTCCCCAAATGACCCTCCTGGGGCGCACCAGCACCAGGCCTCAGAGGCAGCAGGACTAGGAGTTTGCGGAGGGACATGCCTGGGCTTGAGCCCTGGGGCCTGTTCTTCATGTTTCTCGTGTGTTCCTGAGCTGCAGGTTGTGGGGTCTTCAGCCGTTCAATCTCACTTCAGAGGAATTTATTGATTGTCTTTCCTGTTAGGCACTGATGATACTGCTGGGGACCAAAGAGATATGGTTCCTGCCTTCGGGGTGCCTAGCATCCTTTAATCAAATGCAGATCCTGGGGCAATGCGTTATTCCAAGCAGTGAAGGGGAAGAACAGGTGCTGTGTTATGGCCAGGTAAAGGGGGCACCTGGGCGGAATCCTCTTAAAACAGTGAGGAGTGGGCCCGGGAGGAGGTGGGGAGAGAGAAAAGCATATGGAAAAAGACCCTGAAATGCCATTTCCTCATGTCTACATCTCTAAAAAATATGGACACACACACACACACACACACACACACACACACACACAGAGCCATCACTACATGTGGAAAAATCAAGAGTAATCCTTCCATCGGCATCCCAGTGGTGTGAAAACCTCCACAGTTCAGACAGAGAGTGAACTTAACAGCTAGAAGAAAAGAAAGAGTCCACAGAAAAATCAGGGAGAGCCAATATTTGAGTCCCATCAAGATAGAGTGTGACCTACCTGGACTATTAATGAGTGATTCTTCAGCATCTGTTTATAGGAAGAATAAATACATCAGTATGTTCCAGAAATCCTGCCTTCGACAACTGAAAACAAAGGTCTTAACTACATCCTTGCAAATGTTTATTAATCCCATATGGGAAGGATTAGTCCTGCTAAATAACATAGCCCTGGGAGGCCCAGATTCACCCATGGGTGTAAATGAGCGCCGCTCTCTGGCTGTTGGCCTGCACCTGCACCGGCAGGAAACCATCCATGATGAAGGGCACATGTAGGGTACATGACTTGAACTGCTGATTTTGTGGCAGATGGGGAGTTCTTGGGGGCAGCTCAGAGGTAGACAACCATCCCCCAGAGCATGGGAACGGGAATAACACGCGGCCAAAGAGGCTGTGGCGACAAGATCAGACACGCCACGTCTAATGAGATGCCACAAAGCAAACAGAGAGAGGAAGACCTCTAAGTATCACCCCAGGTTAAAGAGCCATCTAACCCAGCTGCTTCTCACGTGGGCGACTCCAGGTCACAAGCACCACTTCGAGTTATAGTTAGTAACCTTTCCAATCACACCAGGGACTAGGCTGTCAGTTTACCCAAAGGCTTCTGATTGGAAAGAGTTATTAATAGACGTTCCAGAGGTGAGTACCTTACCCCTTGCTAATTTTTGCACATGGATAAATCCAGAGTATCTGAAAAAATTGTAATGTCATAAGACGATTAAAATGAGCCATTTGGGGCACATTTTGGTTCAGGGCATGATCTCAGGGTCCTGGGATCGAGTCCCGCATCAGGCTCCCCGCAGGGAGTCTGCTTCTCCCTCTGCCTGTGTCTCTGCCTCTCTGTCTGTGTCTCTCATGAATAAGTAAATAAAATCTAAAGAAAAAAATGAGCCATTTTACTTCACTGATTTCCTTGGGGTATTGAGTGAGGAAGGTAGTACTAAAAATGGCCAAACATACAGCCCCTTTGTCAGGTGTGCTTTACAAAAGAGTTTGTATCCTTTCAGCAAGAGAGTGATCAGACTCTAGTTTTCCAGGGAAACTGAGGCTCTAGGAGTTTAAGAGTCGCCTAAATGCAGTCTGAGTGTTAGCATCGGCTCTGGGATCCAGACTCAAGTCTGTCCAGCTCTGACATCTCCTCACTGCCCCTAAATGAAAGACCTTGGATAAACTCCTTCAAGGTTCCTTTATCAATCATGTTCTTTGCACATGTCAGTTTGCAGTAAAGCACGCCTACCTTTGGTCAACCTTACTACCAAATTAGAAAATTGGAATGTTTTATTCTGGGAGGTTAGCAGTTAAAATCTTGTATTTTTGACCACATTAGAAGAGATAAAGCAAAAATGGAATGCCACATGTTTGAGGGCCCTGTCTTTGTCCCTGGCCAACCCTGAATTCTAGTAGAGTAGTCTTGAAGACGGTGGCAATGAGCATCTGAAGGAGGAAAGGCTACCTGAGCAGATGACGCTGGCATCCTCATGGTGGCCACAGTTGTGTTCCGACCAGCCCGAGTGGGCACACTGGCCCAAGTAGCGCTCTACCCCGGAGCACTGCAAGTTGTCCAGGAAGATGTTTCCAGAGCCCGGGCCAAAGTGGGCCTTCCCCAGGGCAGACACGGCTCGTCCACATCCCAGCTGTCGGCACACGACCTCAGCTTCGTTCAGGTCCCAGAGGTCATCACATACAGTACCCCAGGCTCCCTGGTGGAGGACCTCGACGCGTCCTGAGCATCGACCTGAGCCGTCCACCAGCCGCAGCTCTGGCCAGTCCCCTGCAGGTAGAGACCCAGTGATCATTGCTCTCAAGGGACACTGCACATTTCCCACGAGTTGGGTGAGCTCTCCACCCCAACACTACTATTTGGGATGGAGAACTTGCTAAAAGAGTCAGTCAACTAGTCAACCTCCCAGCTGGAGGCTAATATGTAATTAAGATTGTCAAAATAACATTTAGCCTAAAACATTCATTAACTGAATATCTATTGGGCCAGACGTATGTGCCGATCTATTTTGGCTAAATGCAGAAAAACATAAATGATATTCACAGTGATTTGTGGCTTTTTGTAGTGCTTTTGTGTATGTGCAGGTGTGTGTTCATCTTCACCTTCGTAATAACTTGGAAGGCAAGCAGAAGAGTACCAGTATACCAGTTTATCCATAAGAAGACTGAAAGTTGGAGAAGTGAAATGAGTCACCCCAAATCCCACATCTGGGAAGTAACAGATCTAAGCTTAGCTCTCCTGATTCCAAAGTTCACTATTTTTCTCTGCTCTTCCATCTGACTGCCTCTGGAATGGCTTTGATGCTCCATTCACTTTGAAAAAGCCTGTTAGTGATGCAGATATAGGTTACCTATGTGCAGAATTGGCCAAAAAATAAAAAAAATAAATAAAATAAAGCTAGGACCCCGCTAGAAAGCACTTGGAAGACTTAGAAGACTCTGAAAAATACCAAAAAAAAAAAAAGAAAAAAAAGAACTTTGCTCACCCTGGGATGCTAGAGCCAAAGGATCCCAAGAGTTTTGCATAGTCCTAAAAATTTGCATAGTCAATTGGCTCATTTTCCCAATTGATGAACTACTTTCAGTTGGCCTAGTTCCTGTCCCCAAAGCAGGTACAAATGCAGGTACCAAGAGGAAAGGATAGTTGGTAAATGAATGAATGCGTCCCAGGGCTTACCTGGTCTTGCTGTCACTGTCTTGGGTGTTGCTGTTGGGATTGCTGTGAATACAAGATAACACCCTTCAGATAAACAAGGTCAGGACAGCCGTATCCCTTAAACGCCAAGATTCTGGTTGACTCATTCTCCCTAGCATCTTTATAATAAATGAACTCTCAAATTAAACTCTGTTTATACGTGGTCTTGTTGTTCTAGAAGTGTGGGATCCAACAGAAATAATAATCCCTTCTGTCCAATCACTGGAAATACAATAACATTTAAATTGTGCCATTCTGTGCCAAAATGCAAACACCCATGGTGCCCTTCTAAGGAAAAAACTATCTCTTCCACATGCTTCTATTTTGTTAATTTTCCCCAAGTGTGGGATGCTTGATTAGGTGTATCTCACTGGTTTTGATAAAATTGAGGAATTAAGAAATCAAATTGGCAATTATCAAGGTACAGAGACCCAACTGTTGGTATGTGTAACTTGGTTCCCCTGTGAGTACGCATCATGCTGGTGCAAAACGTGTGCAGAAAGAACCTCTCATCTAGCTGAACCGACGTGGGAAATTAGGAAATAGATGAGACCGAGATCAAACTATGACACTCCAAGCACTAGGTGGGGGGACAGAGGAAGACACACGAACGAGGAATGGAGATAAAGTAGCAACGTTAAACGTGACTCACTGATTAGATGTGGGATCCGGGAACCGGCCTCTGCAATGACAAGGGAGCCTCGTCAGTACCTGTGCAATCATAGTGACAGTGACTTTCTCTGATCCACTTTGCGACACTGAGCATGCTCACTGAGTCGCCCTGGCGCTCGCTAACAGGGCGGGAGACTGGTCTGAACAACATCTCGGCCAAGGCAGATGCTAGAACTGCTCATGAGGTCCGTGAGACAGCCTCTTTTCTCTTAGAGGTAAATAGTGCAGGATCTATGCCTGGGTCACTATGGGACAATTACTGAACCTCTCTTGCCTCAGTTTCCCCATCCGTTAAGGGGGAAGAAGCATGGGTTTGTGTGAAGATAAAGGGAGATAATACATGTAAGTGCTTACAGGGTTGCCTGGCATAAAATAGGCATTGAGTAAATGTTTCTTGCTGTTTTGATCACTGTTGTTGTGATTACCCAGCCTTGAGTACTCGTGCTTCATCAGAAATCCTTGGCTTAGCTTCTGCCTTCTCACCACACGCCCTACACACCCCATCTCTGCGCTCACACTGCTTCTTCACCTGCTGTGCCCCCTCCCTATTTCTTGACTCACAGCCTGGCCAGGCTTAAAGACAAATCTAAGGCTGCTTCCTCCTATGTTTCCTTCGTGCTTATAGCCCATGTGATTCTCTTTTCTAATGTCTTTTGCTGAGATGCATGCATGTGTCAACTTAGTATATTCTGGTCTATTCTATTTGTTTGCCTTCATTTGGTATATTTTATGTGTCTACTAATTGCATCACATGGGTTTGTTTTGAGCTCCGTCCAGGTTGTGCACGAGCCCCTCCTAGGCTGGGACTACACCCTCTTCTTCTGCAGGTCCTAAAACACCCACCTAGTACTAGATTCGGGGTAACTCCAGAAGTGGAACCCTAATGGGCAGACTGGAATGAGGTGTTTATGGGAAACCAAGCCTGTGGTGACTCTGCCAAATATTGACCACATAACGTGTTAGCTCTATGCAAGGGCTTTGCTTATATCATTTTGGGTAAGCCTATGAGGGAAGCTTCTCTTATCCCCATTATACAGGGAATGGCTTGAGGCCCAGAGAGATCCGGTCTGTTGTCCAAGGTCACAGATTAAGCGACGGGGGTTCTAACTGGCCCCAAGGCAGGCAGTCTAGCTGCAGCTCCAAAGTCCCTGCTTTTAACCACCATCCTTACCTTTGGGTGCAGAATAATAATAAGCAATGAAGTTTTTCCCTATGTTGTTGAAGCTTCGGAAGTACACGAGGGTCAATGAGCTGGAGGAGGACGAGTAGGTGAGGTAGGACCCGGAGCAGGTCTTCCCCAGGGACTTTGCTGAGGATGGAGGGCCGTCCAGGATTTCAAAATATTCATTGGTGCAGTCCAGGCTAGGGAAGCAAAGACCAGGGGCTGCCTCTTAGCCGCCCCATTAGCGGGTCTTAGAGGTATGCTGTGAGGCAGACCCTTTCTTTCATGACAGTGAAGCTGGGCACAGATTAAAAGCCTGTCAGTCATTTAAACATAGCATGGATTCCTTTTATCCCACTTTTTCTGGAGGGGCTGGGATCTTAACTGGAAGAGGGAAGAGGCGGAAGCACCAGGTGCACCCCTGCTGAGGCCTGAGACATCAGGGACCTGGAAGCCCAGGGCCGAGGGCCTGGCCAGGCACCAGCCTCTCTACAGGACATGGCTCCAGGCTCCAGAGGACCTACGTACAAATTCCACAGCCACCCTGCCTCGAGGGAAGCGTGCCACCCAGCTTGCTTTGAGCAAGTCATCTGATTTGTCAGCTTTCATTCTTTGTTCTGGGGTTTTGTCCAGATGCCCCTAGTGTTAGAGTCAGAAGACCATCTCCACACCTCGGCCTGATGAGCCGCCTACTCTGTCATCTTTTGATTCAAAAGTAATAAATAATTTAGGTTGCTCCTGGGAGTTAACTTCCATACGACATTCATTTGTGAATGACATCAACCTTGACTATTTACAATATTAAAACCTAAAATTTCTTGATTTACTAGGTCTGGGGTTTCCCCTGGAATCTGCATCTTTAACTAGAGACTGAAACATATTCTCTCTCTCAATCTCTCCCTCCCTCCCTCCCTCTCTCCCTCTCTCTCTCTCTCTCTCTCTCTCTCTCTCTCACACACACACACACACACACACACACACGTGGACGCGGAAAATGGTGAAAACAGCATAAGGTCTGAGGCCTCGTGCATTATTGCATTACTTCCTGGTTTGATATTGCCCTACAGTTATAGAAGATGCCACCATTGCGGGAAGCTGGGAGAAGGGTACGTAGAACTCTATGTTTTATTTTTCTAATTTCTTGTGTGTCTACAACTATTTCAAAAGTCAGAATCAAAAAGAGTGTGAAGGATTCTTTTGCTTATGAGAATCAAATTCGGGAAAATGCTTGGAGCTCTACACTACACTTAAGTGTACTTAAGACATGTCTTTGTGACTCACTTAAGATACGGAAATGCCAGCAGTATATGATCAGATGCATTGGCCTTGATTTGCCACACGCAGGTTATGTTGTCATGCATTTCGTTCCGCGGGGGATTCCTAATTGCTCCAGATGAGTTGGTAATAACTCTGCCACACTTAGATTTCTCTAAAAGCAGAAAGATATTTTACAATTTTAGTTTTTTCATTGTTCAGATCACTAATTTTGTAATTCACACTTTCTCCCTCCCCCAAAAGGTCTCCTTGATCATTACCTTGTGGGTACGTCTTAGGACATATCAGAGGCATATACCAGTCTAAAAAGTCTTGCATACTTAGGAAATCAGGGCATGAAAGTGTCTGAATTTTGAACATCTCTCACTTGTTTTGAGAGTTCTACCTCTGACGTGGCCATGCTGGGCGGACCAGCTATCCAGTTTCACCCAGAATCTTTCCTTCTGGTTGTTACTCCCTAGTGGTGGGTTCTGTAGCTTTGATTTTCGTCAGGTCACCAGTAGTAATGAGTAAATGGCTTCATTTTCCCAAGAAAGGTGAGTCTATGTGAAGCCTCTATGTATGAAGATGGCGATGTTCCATCTGCCATCTGTTACAATGTGTTAAAATTACACTATTAAAAATCCACCACTAAGTGGAGAGAACTTGCCCTGAATCATTTACTCCTCCAACACTGACATCATTCTGTATCTGCCTGTTTACCACCCGTCCACTTGTTTTCCCATCTACTTGTCTATCTGTCCACTATTCAGTACAAAATTAAAGGTAACTCCTGTGGCAATGGCTTTCTCCATCAGACTCTCTGGCTGTGTGAGAATCAGACCTACACTCGATTGGCTGCAGTCATCCACCTGTGGCTCTTCCGTAGAAGGACCAGCCAGGCTCTCCAGCCATCAGTATTATTTTAGCCCTTTATCTCCAAGTGGTGCTAAGAAAAGTTTAGTGGAGCTTCTGGAAGCCCAAGATACAGGCAAATACAGGGGAGGAAAATGGAAGATGCAAGGAAGGGGTGAACAAGGAAGACAGAGATTGTCAGAGAAGGGAAAAGGGTGGAGAAGAACAACATGGTTATTATGACAGTGGCCCTCTGAAATGATGCTTTTGGGGAGTGCCCTAGCGACACGGCTGTGTTAAGAGCCACATGCCTGTCCTTCACATGGAGGGTTCATGCTGGAGACCAAGCAGGCTGGCACCACTTGATTATTTGGACTGCCTTCTTTGACTACCTAGAAATGAACTGGAACCATCAATTTATCTGCCTTCATTATTGGACTCTTCACTTAGAACATGGGTTCAAGGGGATTATCCAGACAGGGCAGTAGTATGTTGCTCAACTTCCTTGGAGAATCACTTCAGGGCTTGAGCTAGAAGATGGTGGTCAGAGCAACCAGAGACACCAAAGTCTCACCTGCAGCCATTTTTGGTGCTATGACATCCAATGGGCGATCTGTCAAACACACAAAGGACATATGGCTCGTCAGCTGGCACTGAGTTCCCCGTGAGCTGAACATGATTCCCTGGGGAGCTTATAACAAATACAGTGTGGGGGGCCCCCCCAGAACTGCTGAGTCATCTCTGGGGGCAAGGCCAGAGTATGTAGGGGAAGTTAATGTGTGGGGTGGAAGAAGCACTGATCTAGGTCCTTCTTAGATTTTGATAAATTATCAATTATGACAATTGATAAATTGTCATATACACAAGTGAGATATTTTAAATTTTGGGGTTTGAGAACACTAAAGACATGAAATTCTGGCATCTGTAGCCAATTCTAGTGACCCAAGGGCTGGGAGCTATGAGACTTTGAGGTAAGAATAGGAAGAGGCACCAACTGACCCCTTCCTTTGACCTGGTGCTCCTCAGAGATGGGGATCCAGGACCTAAGGATGCTGTGGATCCTCCTTCATGCCCCCTGAATATCTCCTACCAGAGACACCTGGCCCAGAACCTTCCACTGGAGTCCTTTCCCTGGGTCTAATCCATTTCCACTTACTAGAGTTGACGACCCAGGAGGGTATTGCCTGAAGCTATATCAGACCTTTTCTACTCAGCTTTATTCATAACTCACTTTCTGACCAAAAGCCAGCCAAGGGTAGGGTCTCAGGGAACCTAATGGTTTGATGAAGGAGAGAGGCATGGAAAACTCTGGATGCTGGCATTGAGAGCATGTGGGGGAAAGGACAGCAAAAGAGGCTCTGTAGGCACCAGGAACAAGGCAGAGGGTGGGAATGGAATTGGGTCACCTTGACTTTGGCCAGGTCCAGCCCACCGGCAATCCTCCCTGGGGCAGGAAGTGTCCTTAACCACCTCTTATGTTTTAACCACCCCCTACCCATATCATTGCCATGGCCTTGTAACCCTCAGAGCTGACAAACTGAAAGTGCTATACAGAAGTCTGAGAAATTTATAATCTGCTTCCTGTGTGTAAAATAGGAGAGAAAAGTGAAGCTGGGTCAAACCAATTTTAAGGTACTATCCATTTCTCCCACTGGACAGACAGGTGACTCCACATGTCCCAGTCACTCTACTGGCCCAGAGGATGACACATCCAACTTCCAGCAGAACTTCTTCCCCAAGGTTTTGAGAAACCGCATATGTAAATATTGCCTTCCTTACCTGAGAGTGAGACTGTTGAGTATTCAGCATCTGTAAGCATGAGGGATTAAAATATCTGTTGTGAGCAAATAATGTACTGGTTCCTTTTCAATAGCTAGATTTCTACTGTCTTTTGAAAGGTCTTCTCCCAGAAACAGCCAAGGCTGGACTCTGCCTGGGAGGGGAGCAGGGCTTTACCTGAACAGATCACACCTGCATCTTCTGTGTGTCCACAGTTGTGGGAAAACCAGCCGATGTGGGAGCACTCCTCCAGGTGCTGTTCATCTCCCCTGCAGTGCACATTGTCAAGGAGGATGTTCCCAGAGCCTTCCCCGAAGTGGGCCTCACCCGGGGCTGAAATGGCCCAGCCACATCCCAGCTGCCTGCAGATGATGTTTGCTTCTGGCAGGTCCCAGAGGTCATCACACACGGTCCCCCAGACTCCCTGATAGAAGAGCTCCACGCGGCCGGCGCACCTCCCGTGGCTACCTACCAGCCGCACAGGGGCCCAGCCTCCTGGGGAAGAACCGTGGGTCAAGGGGTGATGGCCACTCACTCTGCCTTTCGATGATTAGACTACATGCTACCCAACCTATGTTTTCTTATTTTCCATGACTTTGCTATTCACACCCTTCATGCATCATGTGAGCTCCCATGCCATTCTCCAGAAATGTCAGCTTTAAGAAGTAATGTCTTCCTTATCCACACTCTATTTAAGACTGCTTGCCCGGGGTACAGTGTTTACAAGAATGATCACAGCGCTTCTCTTCCTAACATCTTCACTCTTTATGGTGTGACGTGGCTGCTCTGCCTATCAGGATGTTGAGCTTATTTTCCTACTCCTTGATTCTAAGTGGGTAGCCTATGATTTGCTTTGGATGGTAGAATGTGGCAGAAGTAATGGTGCACTCATGGGGAGCTGAGACCTCAAGAGGTTTGAGAGGTTTCAGTTCATTCCTTGGGAACACTGAGGGAATGACATGAAGAAGCTTGAGCTGGTCTGTGGGTGAGGAAAGAGCATGACCTCATCATTCTGTCTCCTCAGATAACAGCTATGGAACTGTAAGACATGTGAGGGAGGCCATCCTAGGCCAGACAGCCTTTAGCTGACCTGCCTGCTAGCCACAGATGCATGAGCAAGCCCAGCAGAGTCAGCCAAGACCAGCCAAGCCGATCCCAGAGTGGCAGGACTACCCAGCTGGCCCCTAGACTAGTAAGCAAGGATAGATGGTAGTCATCTTAAGCCTCTGTGCTTTGGGATGGCTTTACATGGCAAAAGATAATTTATACCCTTGTTTACCCATACCCTCTTCTTAGTTAGGTTATTTTTTTGTGGTGATCATTTTTGAAATATATACAAATATGGAATCATTATGTCGTAGTCCTGAAACTAATATAATGTTATATGTCCATTATACCTCAATAAAAAAATTAGATGCCAAGAAGAGAGATTGGACAGATATATTAAAAAATGTTAACATAAAAAAATTAAAAAGAAAGATGTGGAGTGTGAATTCAGGTGATTGGACCTCACAGAACCAACAATGGCACCTTTGGTAATCGCCATCCCCCCAAAGCCACAGCCAATGGCCAGGAGCTATGGCACACGCCAGGCACAATTGTACCAGAGCTGCTCAGACCCCAGGCGGTCATAATGGTTCCTCTGTCTCCTCCCTGAATCTTTTGACTGTACAGCTAGATTAAGAGACTCATGGGTCCAATATTTTACTCCCATCTTATCTGACCTCAGACAAAATCCAATTCATAAAAGAAAAAAAAAACCTAACACAAGGCCAAATATCCTGAAATATTACTAATCCCTGCTCACCGTAGAAAACCCTCTCAAAGAGCCACCTCACTGTTCTCTAATTCTCTATGCTTATTGACCAGCCCTATATCCTAATTTGGAACAAATGTTAATGTCTCCCACCCTGTAGCCCACAGGGAGTCTGTCTGGTTTCTCCCCTGCCTGGAATAATCCATGGCTCCCTCACCCTTCAGGTCCCTCCCAGATCCCTCAGATCTGGATGGAGACCCTCTTCTGGGCACCTATAGCACCCTGAGATCCCCCATCAGAGCATTCACCACACTTCTTTGTAATAGGTTCCTCCCCCCATGGACTTAGCCTATTTGAGGGTTGGCTCTATTTATTGCTACATACAACCCTGGTGACATTATATATCCTTAGTGACACATATTCATTCACTCATTCATTATTGAGTGAACAAAGTTGTTCAGAAGACATAAAAAGAAACAGGCTTACCTGGAGGTACAGAAGAAGGTGGTTGTTGAGCTGCTGATATCACCAAGGATGTGGGAAGTAGGGTCTTATAGGCTATTGGTGAGTTAAAAGGAAGATAGTCATTGGGGAGCAGTCAGAAAATCGGGAGAAGGTACAGTTACTTCAAGGGATCACCTGCCTCCTGGATTGACCAGGAATAACCATGACACTACTTTCCAAAGCCAGTGCTCTCATAGCTCCAAGATCTTCATTTAGGACAGAGCATGGTATTATTACTCATTGACAAATGAATATGCACTACGTGGCCATCAGAAAAGCAAAGCTCATGGACAATTTGCTCCATGTGGCCTGCTGTAGGAGAGGCCTTTGGTCGGCCATCATCTCTCTCTTTGCTGCCCTCTCCCCAGGTGTGTCATGACGTCACCTGAACAAAGCAAGGAAATTCACACAGCAGATCATGGAAGTGGAGTGTGCGGGAGGGAGGAGAGCATCAACCCCAAAATGCATGAGGAAACCTTTGAGGGTAAGGGAACTGTTTTATATCTTAACTACGGTGGTGATTATACGGTGGCACACAATTACCAAAATCCATCAAATTGGACCTGAAAATGAGTGAGTCTTAAGTACATAAATCAAACATTAATAAAAATATGATGAGTTGTTGGATGAGTAAAGGGATGATAGACGGACTGATAAATTTAGCATGGGATCTAGGTAGGTAGCAGCTCATTGTTAAATCCTTCAAACTGCTGTGTATTTGAAAATTCTCATGGTAAAATGTTAGGTGGGAAAGCATCCCTCAATTTCTAGTACAAGATCTACATCTCTGTCCTTCAAAGACAGCCTCTGGCTTTCCACAGTGGTTTACACCTCATTCAGCCAATCCACGTGGCTGCTTATCCTCTCCGTGTGTCATGGAACATCAAAGACATAGAATTTTAGGGAGCATGGAATCTAATGTGCCTGTTCTAATGATTTGGAGAGGGAGAGCCAAGGTTATTTATCTGGAGAGACACCAGCCCGGATCAGATTCCTTCAGCTCGGGGCCCTTTGCACGTCTCCACACAGCCTCTTTTAGTTCACATTAGACCAAAAGAAGGAGCTGCGTGAGTGCTTCTCAGGTGCCAGGAGTCTTTGGGCGCTGTTACATTCAATTCTCTACATTATTCCTACTCTTGGGAAGAGAAATTGAGATGAAATGGGAGCAAGAGATGATATAACCTGGCTGAGGTCACATAATTGAGGGTGATCATATGCCATGTCTGCCCCCTCCCATTAAGGTGCAGGCCCTGTGAAAGGAGAGAGTTGGGCAGGGTGGGGTGGGGGGAGTTTGATCATTGCTGTTGGCCCCAGTGGTTATTGGCACAGAGGAACATGCAGTGGACACTCAGTCAATATCCGCTGAATGAACAGATGAGTGAATGCATGAAACTGGGAATCAAACCAGGATGTGCCTCTAAACCTCATGATCTTTCTCACATCCCGCCAGGTCTAGTAGATGATGCCAAATGTAACACGGGTTCTACCTGTAGGCAAAGCAGCTGTGGAATCAGCACCTGTCAATGTAAAGAGAGATCATGCCTGTTATCACGTCTAATTTAGTGACTTTATTGGGAACGCCCTAGTTTTAGGGAGCGTTGGGAAGCACAGAGAGGCAGAAACCCTGCCTTTGAGGGTCTTAGTATTTCCTGGGGATTTGAGACATGAGACCAGGTAGCAAATGCTGAGTGTCCCAGGGGAGCTTCAGAAGGTGGTGTCTCCCCAGGGGCCTTAGGCGTTGAGGGGTGTGGCTCAGGACGGGCCAGGTGCAGCCTGGCAGGGCCTGCCATTTGTAGGGACACTATTCCAGCTGCCAGTGGGGCAGAATTGGGAAAGATTATGTGGTGCAGAGAGTCAACTAGCGGGACACATAGGTTTGGGAAGGTCACCAGGCCTAGTTAGATGTGAAGAGCCGGAAACATCAGCTGACAAATTTGGCCCATCACCCAGGGGTCACAAACTCAAACTCAGAAGTTTCCAAGGGCCATGGGAATAAAACAAATAAGGGATTTGAGTGATGGGGACTGTGTGAACTGGAAAGCTGTTTTGTGACCAAAGGTCAGCTCTTTCTCAGATGCAGCCAGTTAAACACAATAAAAGAATTTATTGTTTTGAGCCTGAACTTCTGTTTTTATTCTTTTTTTTCCACAAATGCAAGAATTTGGGTTTTTATGCCACATACTCTGATTTGGCTGAATTGAAGTTCAGCCTGAATTTTCAAACCAAAGAGGCCACTTCTGAGCCTGGATCAGCCGTCATGAGCCATACTCAATGATCTTTGCAGTCAAGGGGGGCAGGCTGGTGCATAACTTTGAAGGGATGTAGACAACACCAGTTGCCTGCCTCAATCCACTGACATTTCTAGGCTATTCTATCTTGTGTGGGTGGAGGAATGAGACATGAGGAGATAGGGAGGAGATAGTCCCCAGATGGGTACTGACAGCCTCTCACCTGCACAGATGACGCCGGCGTCCTCCAGGTGCCCGCAGTTGTGCCCGGCCTCACCGCTGTGCACACACTGCCCCAAGTGGCTCTCACTGCCCACACACTGCACGTCATCCAGCATAATCTTCCCAGAGCCTGCCCCAAAGTGGGCACCCGTGGGGGCCTCCCTGGCCTGGCCACACTGAAGCTGGCGGCACACGACTGTGGCCTCGGCCAGGTCCCAGAAGTCATCACACACGGTCCCCCATGTGCCCTGGATGAGAACCTCCACTCGGCCTGAGCACCTTCCTGTGCCATTCACCAGCCTCACAGCCATAGAGGCTCCTGGGGAGACACAGAACAATGGGAAATTCTGAGATTGACCTTTGTGTCAGCATTTTGCCTTGATCCTTTTACAGTGGTGGTCTGATGGACTACTGATATCATAGTTCCTCTGCGTTGGACAGAGAGAGAGCTCTAGGGTCTTAGCACATCAAGGCTGCAATTTTTTCTTCCTGGAAGTGCCTGAAGGGGCTAGAAGATCCCAGGAAACAGCAGCATCGGGCTTCTAGAGGGGAAAGCCAGAGGCCCTGGTTCTCAGCTGTACACATGTCCCTCCCATCCCACCTACAGCAAAAGAACTCAGGGTACCCTTGACCTGAGGGTCATATGGATGGGGGCCCTATGATGACCATCCCTTGGTGGACAGCTGACAAGAGTCTTCTCAACTGTGGAAGTTGACCAGGGTGGTGTATCTGGATATTACAGAACACTCTTTTTAGCACTAGAGACATTTCTTTGCAGCCAGCATGGTTGTACTTTTAACCATAGAATGTTCACCTAATGCCTATTAGGTGCGAAACTGGACAGAGTTCACCACTCAGGATTTACAACCAGTGAAAGGATGGAAAAACCACACACATTGCACTCTCAGGGGAAATAATGAGGAATATCTCTAGGAATCTAATAGTGTTATCAGTGATGGACACATCCTCTACTTTGGGAGATTATTTCATGAAGGTCTGGCTTTGAAACATGAAGACCTTTGCTGCAGGTTGATCATGATAGAAGAGGGCTGGCCCCAGACAGGAATGAAGGGAAGTGCAAGTTCACATAGGATGGAAACCTGTGAGGACTTCAACTGCAACATGATTGGATTAGATAAGTTCATCTCCTCTCCTTCCCCAAGCATGCAAAAGGCATGAAAATGTTGTGATCTGAAAATACAGAGAAGATGAGATGGATAGTAAGAGCCGATGGAGAATTTCAGCACATTCTTTTTAGAAACTAAACAGAGTGGGGTTGAGAGGATGTTTGCTGAGCATTAACTTGGGCTGTTGTGGGCTAGGTGAGGGTGGCTACCCGCTAGAAGTGAGCAGACTCACCCCAGAGGAACCTCGTGGGTGATGTGTTTGGAGGAATAGGATGTCAACCAATGTAGGAGCGAGGTGCTGGTAAACAAAGGGGATCATGGTCAATTGCATTTTTGAAAGATGTCTACAAAATATCTCTAGTTCCTCAAACCCTTCTGGAATCTTGACAGTCCCATGTCCCAAGGAGGACTTTCTTTTTTCTTTTTCTTTTTCTTTTTTTTTAAGATTTTATTTATTTATTCATGAGAGACACACACAGAGAGAGAGAGAGAGAGAGAGAGAGGCAGAGACACAGGCAGAGGGAGTAGCAGGCTCCATGCAGGGAGCCTGATGTGGGACTTGATCCCAGGTCTCCAAGGAGGACTTTCTGCATCATCCCTTCAAACCTGGTTGGGCCTTTGCAACTTTCTTGACCAATGGTGTACGGCACAAGTGACACTAAACATTTTTGAGCCAGGGTGAGAGAAATGCCATGCACTTGTGCTCTGTCTCCTCCAGGGACTCACTCCTGGGACCTGGCCACCACCCTGGGAGAAAGGCCAGGCCTCATGGACATGCTGACGTCTGAAAGCCACTCTCAACGTGTGTAAATGTCTTTAGGCCAGTTCTCTCTCTCACCTTAGCAAAAAGCAAATATTTAATGGCAACAGTGATGATGACAGTTATGATAAGGCTAACATTAATGTTGACTTCCTCGCGCCCAGTACTAAGTAACTGACCAGCTCCTTTAACCTCCACCATGGTCCTCAAACCACATCTATGTATCTATGAATGTATGTAGATGTGTATATATAAATAATAGTGTGTTTATACATGCCTATACACACACTCATAGATGTATTACATACTAATATATTCTATTATAATGCCCATATTGTGGGCAAGGAAATTAAGGCACAAAGCAGTTGAGTAATGTCCCCAAGATCACACAGTTCGGGGGAACCGGTATTTAAAATTAGGAAATTTGGTTCCACAGTCCTTGCAAGAAATCTTAGTGAGATTTAAACAAAACCTGGAGAGAACTCCCAAAAGAATTAGATTAATATTTTGTCGGTATAGAACCAAGGTAGAGGGTGGAGTTGGAGAAGGAAGGCCGCGTGACAGTAAGCCTGTTAGCACTGTGTAATTGTTAATGCATGTGCACAGAACACCGTGATGGAAGGAAGGAGGGAGGGACAGAGGGAAGATGAGGTGGGTAGGGAGCGAGGGGAGTGGGGAGGGAGGAAGAAAGGAGGGAGGGAGGGAGGGAGGGAGGGAGGGAGGGAAGATGAGGTGGGTAGGGAGCGAGGGGAGTGGGGAGGGAGGAAGAAAGGAGGGAGGGAGGGAGGGAAGAGCCCAGTTATATTGCAGCATTACCTGGGCCTCATTTTACAAATGTGCTTCTGTTTTAATAGTCTAGAAGGCAAATTTTTTTTCACCCAAATTTGTTTAGAGTTATTCATAGTAGCACATGTAGGGATTCAGTAATTTAGAACTCAACCTTTCCCTAATATATTTTAGGCCAAATACTAGTCTTAAGAGCTGCCTTCTGAAAAATAAAACTATTCCCTGGTCAGATAATTGGGGAAAATGGTGGATACTTAACCCCTTTTGGAAACCCTCAAGTTAATTCTCAGAGTAAAATCCTTAGATGTACTGAGTTAAAACTACAATGAAAGTGAAAACTCATCCCATCAGTTCGACAGAAGCTTCTGATCTTCAGAATCAGAACCCTGGTTTGGATCTGTGTCAGTGTTACTATCCAGAATTCAGACTCCACACAGTGCATTTTAGGAAACACTGACATATCCTAATAACATAATCAAAGTAAAATTTTTCTTAGAAATGATGACTAATGCTCTTTTTTTCCTGTTCTTGTCTTTAGTAATAAGATGCCTTTTATTTTGAAACATTTAATCATGAAAATATATGCAGGATATAACGTACCAACCTATATTCTAAAAATTCTATTACTATACATCTAATTGTAGGCTAACCTAGAGCTAATAATTCAGTAGTTAAGGTAAAAATGGAAATACCAAAACACCAAACCAGAAGCAACTGAGTAAAAAGGAAAGAAAATCATTTCTTATACTTAAAAGAAAGATACTATATTTTTGGAGGGGGTTGCTGCCCATGTAATGTTAAGAATTTATTAAGCCGTAATGGTTTTTCATCCGATGGAATTTTTATAATAAATTTTAATTTATTAGAGATGAGTTTCTGTAGATGTAAAGCATATATGCCCCGATCCTTCTATCAACTTAGTTTCTTTTGTTTTCTGATTCTTATTGTAAGTGTGGAGTTACTGATACTTGTTGTTTTCCCTCACTGCTAACAGAGAGATTCTAATAGCTCCTCACTGCTGCCTAGGAGAAAGATTTCAGCAAGGAAAGAAGGAAGAAAAAGTCCTTCATTTCACTTAGATACGGAGAAATAGATACTATTTTGCTTCATCATGGTGCTCTTCACAAAAGAATTTTTTTTTTAAAGATTTTATTTATTTGAGAGAGAGAGAGAGAGCACATGAAAGAGCACAGCAGGGGGAGCAACAGAGGCAGAGGGAGAAGCAGGCTTTTCGCTGAGCAGGGAGCATAATATGGGGCTCAATCCCAGGACCCTGAGATCATGACCTGAGCCGAAGGCAGACACTCAACCAACTAAGCCACCCAGTCGCCCTGCAGATCAAATTTTAATAAAGGAGAAATAATCTGTGAGGTTATTTCTGTCTGGGAAAGGGTCTGCAATTCTGACAGTCGTTTTATTTGTTGCCCTGGCTAAGATATTGACATTCTGCATTCTAGAATGTTCTACAAAAAACGATGGGTTTCTCTGTTAAGCCCTCAGTGATCTTCAACACATCCCAGTTCCCTATACGGAAGAGATAAAAAGCAGAATTCACTGCCTTGTTGGATTTCTTAAAGAGTTTCATGGTCTGTTTTTCACTGTACGAGGTTCTCTAGCTTACAAAACAGGAGTAGAGACATAATACAGCACAATATAGTACAATACAAAATAATACAAATAATATAAGTAGTAATATTTCTCTAATATACAGGTTCTTTTGTGATCAGTTAGCATATACATGTGAGTGAAATTGCAGTGAAAATGTGCACTGTTAGCATAATCACAAGGAGACTATGCTCAGAAGGTAAGGTAAGGAAGCCTGCAAAGAGGTTGTAAGTCAAGCTCCCCTACAAGTCCTAGTTCTCCTGGGCTGTCAATATTTGCTCGGTGGACACCCTCCCCCACCCCCCACTCCTGCCATCATGCTGGAAAAGCATGGAAACACCAAAGTGTGGCTATTACCTACTATATATATATTTTAAGATTTTATTTATTTAGAGAGAGAGCAAGTAAGCGAGGGGAGGAGCAGAGGGGGAGGCAACAAGAATCTCTGGCAGACTCTACGCTGAGCACAGAGCCTGATGCAGGGCTCCATCCAAGCACCATGAGATCGTGACCTGAGCAGAAACCAAGAGTCGGAGGCTTAACCAACTGGGCCACTCAGACTCCTCTACCTACTATTCTTAACTGAGTCCCACCAGGAACTGAGTGCACTGTTCCCCAAAAGATGAACCTCTCTTTTCAGCAAGGCTCTAGTGAGCTACTTTGGTCCAAAAATGGACCGACTTGCTGTGAGCCATCGCTGCTAACAGGCAGCCTGGCTTCCTGAGATCCCAACTCTGAGAATGTGGCCTTGGAACAGCTCTCACCACAGTTAATCAATTCTGCATGCCCCCCCTCCCGCCCCAAGCTGTAAAGTAAGTCAAAATCTACCCACACCTCTGATTTGAAACAGCCTTATGGTGGGCAAAAGTGTCACATCCTCCCTCTCCCCCAAATGGCCTTGGGGGGTTATGGTGTGGACTGAGACATGCTAGTTATTCAGAACAACCCAGAGGAGTAAACAGACTCAACCATCAGATATGGTGGGCACACTGCCTGGGCCCAGGTGACTTTTAAAGGCCCCCAAAATATCTTAATTTCTCTCAAAATTAGGAAAAAAAGAGGACTACAATATAGTCTGCTTTCCACTTGTCTTAATACCAATGCAGTCATAAAATAAAACTAAATGTATATATATTTATGGAGAAAGGGGTCCCTGAAGGCAAAAGTGTCTAAGGACCCCAGGGATGTCAAGAAGCAGCTCAAGCCGGGGTCTGAAACAGAGGAGGTCATGTGTAACTGCTGCATGATGCCCTTTTAGAAGACACCAGAATGGCTACACCAATCTTCAGATGCCAAAATGGCACAATGGGGTTTTCCTCTTTGTAACACAGATGTGCAGGCAAGTCCACCAGGGTGAGGAAGGAAGGAACAGATCGGGGCTCATTCCTGATACAGAGTGCTAGGTATACTAAAGGGATACATTTTGCCTAACTGTCACACTGGAAAATATAAATTGGAAAGATTTCCCATTAGGAATTTTGTACTAAAAACTACAGAGTAAGTCATGACCTACGGTTGAGTCCCCAGTTTCCTGGCTATGGTCTTAATGTGCCTCCACCACAGCAATTAGACTTGTGAGAATGTTGTCTTCCCAGTAGTGCAGAGACAGTTTTGGACATACTGTTCCTTGACCCAAAATGCTAGTAGTCACATAGGTTTGGAGTTAGGCTGATACGTGCCCAGATCTTAACATCATCATGGTGTAGATGGACGACTCTAGGAAATGATCCTTTCTGTGTCTCATTTCACGAAACAATGAGAGTTGTGAGGAGAATAACCCTGGTAGATTGTTGTGAGCGTTCAATGAACTGTCAGTTCTATGAACACATCTGATCCTCTGTTTTATCACATTTTGGTTGTTCCACAAACATTTCTCTTTCCCCCATTTTCCCAAGGACTTACCTGTCGGTGGCGTAGGGGTGGAAAGCAGGGCTGCAGGCTCTGATGTGACTATGGCTGCAAATAATCCATCACCTGTCAGTGGGGACAAACAGAAGCATCTCCAGTAATTGGGACGTCCCCTTATCTCAACTTCAGAAAGACCAAGGTTCAAACACCAACCCAACTTGAAGGTCACAGTCAAACACTAATGTCAGTTCCTGGCTCTGCTCCTATGCAGGCAAGGAGTCCTCCCAAGGCTGTGGTCAGCCCTTGGCATGGCATCGGGTCTGGGAAGGGGCCAGCCCAGTGTTTAGTACACGGTGCCCTTCCTCTAGTCCCTGTAGAGCAAATGACAACCGACCTGCTGGAGTAGTTGTCACAGGAAGTGTAGCAGGCTCTGCGGTGGGCTCGGCTGCTGTCAGCACTTCACCTGTGTGTGTAAAGCAAAGAGAGGTCTTGTCCACTTGCCCCACCCCACACCGGGAGAGTGAACTTCCAACAAGCCCAAAGAGGATGTTAGGCACAAGTCTGTCCTATTAGGGGTTTTGGTCTTCATTCCCACTTCCTTCCCTGCCACAATCATCGAACACTGGATATCAGACTTCACTGTGGGATGAAAATGTTCAAACCTGGACAGTGTTGCCCTTAGTACACTCCATGTCACTAAGTGTCCACAGAACCAATTGTGGATTTTTTTCCCCTTTTCTGTTGAGGAGCAATCCAGCTGTGTTCTGCTACAGGGACACACAGTTAATAAAATGGCTGAACAGTGTCCATTTAGATTTGTGGGGGGCTTTACCTGGGCTCTCAGTAGCCTAAGCCATGTGAGGCTTCCATAGGGTATTAAGGCAGCCCTGGTTTCGTCTTATTAACTCATAAAAACGGTAATAGAGTACTGTTTTGCTTCCCTTTTTAAAACAGCTTTTTCAAGGTATCCTTGATATCCTTGATATCCATGCACATATTCAATGTGTAAGGCTTGTTGGGATCCAAACACTCATGACACTATTGCCAGAGTCTTGGTAACAGACACATCCAGCACTGTCTAGAATTTCTCTGTGTTTTTCCCCTCTTTTGTGTGTGTGTGTGTGAACACTTAACACAATGTGTATCCTCTTGACAAAGTTTGAAGTGCACAATACTGTATTGTTAACTATCAGCTTTATGTTGTAGGACGGGTCTCTAGCATTTATTCACCTAGCATAACTGAAACTTCATACCCATTAAACTCCCTGTTTCCCCCTCCACCCCTGACATTCCCCATTCTATTATCTGCTTCTGTGAGTTTGACTGTTTAGATACCTCAATAAGTGAAATCATGCAGTATTTATCCTTCTGTGACTAGCTTTTTTCACTTAGTATTATGTCCTCCAGGTTCATCTATGTTGTTACAAATGGCAGAATTTCCTTCTTTTTTTTAAGGCTGAATAATATTTCATTGTATGTATACACCACATGTTCTTTATTGGATCATCTGTTGATGGACACGTGGATTTTTTTTCTGTATCTTGGCTATTGTGAATGGTGCTACAGTGAACAAGGCAGTGCAGTTATCTCTTTGAGATCCTGATTTCAATTCTTTGGATATGTTAAGCAGAAGTTGGATTGGTAGACCATATGGTAGTTCTATTTTTTAATTTTTAAAGAAATCTTTGAGATGCTTTCTAGAGCAGCTGAACCATTTTACATTTCTACTAACAGCATACAAAGGTCCCAATTTCTCCACAACCTCACCAATACTTGTCATCTCTCTTTTTAAAAATGGTAGCCACCCTGGGATGACTAGGTGAATTAGTCAGTTAAGTGTTCAGTGAAGTGTCTGACTCTTGATTTCAGCTCTGGTCATGACCTCAGGGTCATGAGATCGAGCCTGACATCAGGCTTTCTGCTCAGCATGGAGTCTGCTTGAGATTCTCTCCTTCCTCTCCCTCTGCACATCTCCCTTGTGCACAAGAGCTCTCTCTCTCAAATAAATAAATCTAAAAAAAAAAAAAAAACCAGTAGCCATCCTAACAGATGTGAGGTGATATCTTATTGTAGTTTTGACTTGCAATTCCCTAATACTTAGTGCTGTTGAGTACTTTTCATATATCTGTTGAATATTTTTATGTCTTCTTTGGAGAAATGTCTGTTTGAGTCTTTTGCCCATTTTTAAAATCTGACTATTTGATTTTTTCCCTAGTAAGTTCTAGGAGTTCCATATGGATTTTGGAAATTAACCACTTAGCAGATAGATGGTTTGCAAATATTTTCTTCCATTTCATAGATTGCCTTTTAATTCTGTTGATTGTTACTTCTGGTATGTAGAAACTTTTCAGGATGATACAGTCCCACTTCCCTATTTTTGTTTTCGTTGCCTGTGGTTTGGGTGTCATATTGAAGAAGTTATTGCCAAGACTAGTGTGAAAAAGACTTTCCCCTATGTTTTCTTCTAGGAATTTTATAATTTCAGGTATAACACCGGGTATATATAACACCAGGTATATTTAAGTCTTTAATCTATTTTGAGTTTAATTTTTGTGTATGGTATAAGGTAGGGGTCCAGTTTCATTTTTTTGCATATGGATATTCAGTTTTCCCAATATCATTTGTTGGAGAGACAGTCCTTTTTCTATTGTGTGTTCTTGGTACCCTTATCAAAGATTAGTTGACTAAGTATGTATGGGTTTATTTCTGGGTTCTCTATTCTCTTCCTTTGATTGATATGCCTATCTTTATGCCAGTACCATAGTGTAGGTTTATAATACATTTTTTGAAATCAGGAAGTGTGATGCCTCCATCTTTGTTCTTTCTCTAGATCTCTTTAGCTATTCTGGTCTTTGTAGTTTCATATGAATTTTAGGGTTTTTTTTTCTATGTCTGTAAACATTGCTGTTGGGATTTTATTGGAAATTGCTTTGAGTCTGTAGATCTCTTTGTATATATATTAAGGTGTATATTTTAACAATATTAAGTCTTCCAATCCATGAACATGGGATGTCTTTATATTTATTAGTATTTCTTTTAATCTCATTTGCCAATGTTTTGTAGTTTTCAGTGTACAGATCGTTCACCACTTTGGTTAAACTTATTCCTAAGTATTTTGTTTTTGTTGATGCTATTGAAAATGGGATTGTCTTCTTAATTTTCTTTTTGAATGGCTCATTATTAGTGTAGAGAAGCACAATTAATTTTTTGTTTTTGTTGATTCTGTATCTTGTGACTTAACTGATTTTTTTTTAGTTATATATATTTTTTTCTGTGGAAAGAATTTTCTACGTATAGGATCATGCCATTTGGAAATAGAATCTTGCTTTTTCCTTTCCAATTTGAATTTCTTTTATTTCCTTTTCGTGTCTAATTGCTCTGGTTAGGACTTCTAGTGCTATATTAAATAGAAGTGGCAATAGTGAGCATCCTTGTCTTCTTTTGATCTTTAAGGGAAAGCTTTCAAATTTTCACCATTATGCATGATGTTAGCCATGGTCTTGTCATGTATGGCCTTTATTATGTTGAGGTACATTCTTCTATACATACTTTATTAAGCATTTTTAACATGGAAGGGTGCTAAATGCTTTTTCTGCATCATGGGATTTCTTTTTCTTTTTTTAAAAAAAGTAATTATTTTTTAAAATGGTTAATTTCAGTACAATTAACATACAGTAATATATTAGTTTCAAGTGTATAATATAGTGATTCAACAATTCTGTACATTACTCATTGTTTATCACAGTAAGTGTATTCTTAATCCCCTTCATCAGTTTCACCTATTTTTTTAAATCTTTAATTGTGTTAATGTGGCATAACACATTTATTGATTTGTATATGTTGGATTGTCTTTGCATCTCAGTGAAAATATCACTTGATCGTGATGTATGATCCTTTTAATGTGCTGTTGTATTATTTTCTTTTAGAAAAGATCTCAAACAATGAAAGAAAAATATTAGGATTTGATAAAGCTCAGTAGGGGATACCCAGGGGTTCATGATGCTATTCTTAACATTTGTCAGAGAGCTTAATACTCTTCATAGTATTATTTTATATATGTAAACAATTGACTAGCCACTTCATTATTGTCATCTGTTTAAATAATTTGTATCTAGACTATCTAGAAGTTGTTAAATCATCAAACATGCTATTTAAAATGTGCTAGAATAGAAAAAGGAAAACAATCACATAACTGACTTATTTTTTTTAGTTGGACATATGGGCCATTGTCCATGGAGTAAAGTAGAATTGGTCTTAGAATGTCAAAAGCACACAAGAAGTTTTACTCCTAGTAGTGAAGCCTCTAAGACTCAGTTCCAATCAGAGTAAAAAAGGGGACTCTGTGAGTGTGTGGCTACTGCCAGTGAGAATTTCACTATCAACCATTTTATTATGACTCCTATGTATCCTGTACTTAAGGAAATAGGCTTCACTGCTATCCTATCAAATTCCTACAGAGGGAGGAATGCCTCATTTTTATATATTGTGTCCTCTTCTAACCAGTTTTTTGTTCCTGTACTTTTCAGATTCTTAAAATTAAAAGGATGCTACATAATGAACATACAAATACCTACCGATATGTGAACCTATAAGCAGTTTTTAAAATATGTCTTGATCACCATAAATATTGCTTGGGAGAAATTAATTCAATATTAAAAGATTTTATTATAATTGAGCCTCTGAACCCTTTGGAGACAAATAAATATTCTCAATACCCAGGCTTTGTTTAAGCAAGTTCAGGAATTATTTAAGAGGTCTAGGTGATGCAATAAGAAAGTTGATTCCCCTTCTGCTCTGTGCCCCTCTGTATGATGTGATATCATGTGAATGACTGATAATTATTCCACCCTGAAGTGACTCAACCGCGCGGGATGACAGAGCTTCACAACCCCAGGAATCACCATTCACGTGTAACATGTGATGACATGGAGATGTAAATCACAGTGTAGTCTAGGAGGGTAATGCCCCCTGAAGTTGTTCAATGTGAAGACTCTGCTAACTAGGCTTAAAAAAGAGACATTCTAGGAAATAAAATCTTCAAAGCAAAAGAACTGAGCAAATGATGTATCAGATAAAGGACTAGTATCCAAGATCTATAAAGAACTTATTAAACTCAACAGCAAAGAAACAAACAATCCAATCATGAAATGGGCAAAAGACATGAACAGAAATCTCACAGAGGAAGACATAGACATGGCCAACATGCATATGAGAAAATGCTCTGCATCACTTGCCATCAGGGAAATACAAATCAAAACTACAATGAGATACCACCTCACACCAGTGAGAATGGGGAAAATTAACAAGGCAGGAAACAACAAATGTTGGAGAGGATGCGGAGAAAAGGGAACCCTCTTACACTGTTGGTGGGAATGTGAACTGGTGCAGCCACTCTGGAAAACTGTGTGGAGGTTCCTCAAACAGTTAAAAATAGACCTGCCCTACGACCCAGCAATTGCACTGTTGGGGATTTACCCCAAAGATACAGATGCAGTGAAACGCCAGGACACCTGCACCCCAATGTTTATAGCAGCAATGTCCACAATAGCCAAACTGTGGAAGGAGCCTCGGTGCCCATCGACAGATGATGGATAAAGAAGCTGTGGTCTATGTATCCAATGGAATATTCCTCAGCCATTAGAAACGACAAATACCCACCATTTGCTTCGACATGGATGGAACTGGAGGGTATTATGCTGAGTGAAATGAGTCAATCGGAGAAGGACAAACATTATATGGTCTCATTTATTTGGGGAATATAAAAAATAGTGAAAGGGAATAAAGCAGAAAGGAGAGAAAATGAGTGGGAAATATCAGAAAGGGAGATAGAACATAAGAGACTCCTAGCTCTGGGAAACGAACAAGGGGTGGTAGAAAGGGAGGTGGGCAGGGGGTGGGGGTGACTGGGTGATGGGCACTGAGGGGGCACTTGACAGGATGAGCAATGGGTGTTATGCTATATGTTGGCAAATTGAACTCCAAAAATAAATAAATAAATAAATAAATAAATAAATAAATAAATAAAACTGAGCAAAGAATGGACTGACCTGACAGTGTAGATGACGGGGTGGCAGTGTCAGTCTCTGTATTTGGAGTGGGACCTGGTGAATTATCAGCACCTGATTGCCAGAAGAAATACACATGCTAAGGTCTCTGGTGTTATTTATAACATAAAAGATCTTAAAATAATTTTTGATAAATGTCTGAAGGCAGACAAAGAACTGATGTTGTGTTAAAAATAGCCATCTACCTGTACAGACAACACCAGCATCCTCCAAGTGTCCGCAGTTGTGCCCGGCCTCACCGCTGTGCACACACTGCCCCAGGTGGCTCTCACTACCCACACACTGCACGTCATCCAGAACGATCTTCCCAGAGCCTGCCCCGAAGTGGGCACCTGTGGGGGCTGCCCTGGCCTGGCCACACTGCAGCTGGTGGCACACGACTGTGGCCTCGGCCAAGTCCCAGAGGTCATCACACACGGTCCCCCATGTGCCCTGGATGAGAACCTCCACTCGGCCTGAGCACCTTTCTGTGCCATTCACCAGCCTCACAGCCATCCAGGCTCCTGGAGAGGCACGTGGAGGAAGAGAGATATTGGAGAGCTAGCTCTCTAAAGTCAGGGAGATTTCCTATATTTGAGGTATGGCGCTAGGTGATAATAGCTCAAGTTTTCTAAAATGCTGCTTCTTGGTCACATAAACTTCATCACCTATATAGTAAAGAAACAGCCTTCATAGCTTCCTCACTTGACTTGGCTTTTCTATTTGTTCCTATTGAGAGAACTTGTCTTCTGCAGTGAATGAAGCCCAATAGACCTGGAAGTAAATATTCCCAGGTGATTTTCAAAGGAATTGTTTTTTGATTCCCTGGGGATGTTGTTCATATCAGAGATACAGCTTATGGAAATGTTAGTTCTGCCTTGAAGGCAAGGAGGCATTAGTTTATAAGCTACGGAGAAGGCCTAGATACAACTGGGAGATCAGTGTTGCTCAACTGGAGCATGCAGGGAAAATGGACAATCCAAATGACTAGTTTTTTTTTTTTGAGATTTTATTTATTTATTCGAAAGAGAGAGAGAGAGAGAGAGGGGGAGAGAGAGGCAGAGACACAGGCAGAGGGAGACGCAGGCTTCATGCAGGGAGCCCGACGTGGGACTCGATCCTGGGTCTCCAGGACCACACCCTGGGCTGAAGGTGGCACCGGGGCTGCCCCCAAATGACCAGTTAACATGTTATCTTTCATATCTTCTATTACTGGAAATTCTCTGTCATACTCAGCCTAATCATATACTTAACATATCACGTTTCCATATGATTTACTCAGATCATCTTGAGATGAGCAGTTAGGCCTTGTTCACACCTTCCTCCTCTAGTAACCCCAGGGGTAACTTTGATCCATATCATCAAGAAAAACAAGGCAAAACCAACACGATCCTTGTGGTTGGGCGTGTCTGGGTGATCCAACCTTCACCAGGTATGGTTGTTTAACTCTAGTGTCACACAGTGTCTTCTGTTCATGTGCCTTTTCTGAGCCTCTGTGTATGCATTTATGAAATGTGGGAGATCACATCTTCCTTTATGGTTATTGTGGAGGGACAATATTGTGAAGGCACATATTTCTGTGCATGGCACAGGCTAGACGCTCAGAAAACATGGAACACAACACAAGGCAAGTCACAGAGAGGCGTTACCTGCTGGTGTGAGTGTAGAGTGAAGGGTAGAAGGGCCTGTCCTGGCTATGGTAGCTGACAGTGCATCACCTGTAAATGGGTACAAACAAGAACATCACTTGTGACCAAGAGCCATTAACCCCACGGAGGAGAAGAAAATGCTTACAATGAGAACGTTCTGAAAATCTGGCATAGAATCTTCCAGTGGCTTCCCCCACAAAGTATTGGGCAGGGAAGCCCTCATTCTGCATGATCTTGACCCTTAGTTCTTCAGTTTATAAGATGAGAGTTTGGAATATTGCCCATGGCCTATACACTGTAGCTCTCATAATGCCCATGAGTCCATTTCTGGCTCTCTCCATTGCCATCTCCCTTCTTTCTCTTTTAGGAAGCCACCAGCCCTGTGCAATCATGAGGACAAGGGATTTGTATCAATGACTGGACTTTTTAGGCTTGCCCTAGGTGTTTGGCCAACTCATCTACATTCCGTGTAACCTATGTCATGTGTGATTTTGAGCCACTCTTGTTTCTCATTTTGCCTCATCAAACATCAGTCCAAATGACCTTACCGCCATAACATTATGGGGTCAATTGGGCCAAATCAGAGTTTAAAATGTCAGGGAGCCATAATCCAGCAAATGGGATACTTAATGTGGAGAGAGGATTTGTGGTTCCAGGGTTCATTGGCAAAGTGGAGTTAGTGGAGCTAACCTTAACTTTCAATAATAAAACCGCAGGTGCCATGGCTGCTGCCAGAGTAGATGGAGACCCAGCATAGGTCAGATGCTGGAGGAACAGTGCCCACAGCAGATGCCTCAGCATTGGGAGCTCTTCAGCCTTCCCCATCCTTGTAGGTTCTACAGACACCTATTTAAGTGAGTTCACCTCATTGCCAGCATCTGATAGGTAGTCAGATGTGCTGGGAATAATTTGATTTTTGTAGTACTTTTAACCTCTTTGGGTCCTTTTTTAGTTTTGTTGTTTTTTGTTTTGTTTTATTTTTGAGAAAGAGAAAGAGAGAGAGAGAGAGAGAGAGAGAGAACATGCCCAAGATTGGCAGGAGAGGGGCAGTGGGAGAGGGAGAGAGAAAATCCCAAGCAGGCTCCATGCTCAGTGCTGAGCCCGACATGGGGCTCAATCCCATGACCCTGAGATCATAACCTGAGCTGAAATCAACAGTTGGACGCCTAACCCACCCAGCCACTCAGCGACACTTTTGGGTCCTTTTTAAATTGATTAGATAGCAATGGATTGAACTCCCAAAGCAGTGGAATTTGGATTTCTCAGTAATACCTGTTTCTGACAAACAGAAAAGGAACATTTTGAGAATCTCAGGTGTAGGATAAGCATCTTGTTTTGTAAAAGTCCTGCCCCTCCTTATTCTTAGGTGCACAGTGTTTGCACATTAAAGAGGAGTCAGGTGGCTTTGCCATCTCTCAGTACCACAACCAGAGTGTAGATGTAGGAAGTGTCTTCTAGAGGGTGAGTAGAACCAAACCAAATGCAGCAAGCAAAGATGACTCACCTATGAGTGTGTACACTGAGGAAGGGGCTTCAGACCCTGGGCTGGCACTGGGGGCTGGTGGACCATCAGTACCTGAAGATTGAATGGCATCAGCATGGCTTCTAATAATAAGGCTTACCATATGGGGCTTGTTCAATACATGGGAATGATAGCCTCTCACCTGCACAGATGACGCCGGCATCCTCCAGGTGCCCGCAGTTGTGCCCAGCCTCACCCCTGTGCACACACTGCCCCAGGTGGCTCTCACTGCCTATACACTGCACGTCATCCAGAACGATCTTCCCAGAGCCTGCCCCGAAGTGGGCACCTGTGGGGGCCTCCCTGGCCTGGCCACACTGCAGCTGGTGGCACACAACCGTGGCCTCAGCCAAGTCCCAGAGGTCATCACACACGGTCCCCCATGTGCCCTGGATGAGAACCTCCACTCGGCCTGAGCACCTTCCTGTGCCGTTCACCAACCTCAGGGCCATCCAGGCTCCTGGGGAGGCACATGGAGGAAGAACACTGGAGGACTTGCCTTCCCAACTCTGGAAGGTTTGCTTCATCCTTTGCATTCCTTGATGGGTCATATCCTAATTAATACATATGCAAGACCGCACAGTCCCCATGTACCCACACAATAATAGGTAGAACAACCTTAAATTTCAAATCCTTTCCATGAGTCTTTACTGAACCCCTCTCTCAATATATGAAACTCTCTTTAAGAATTTTCCAGAATTCTTAAATCCTCCTAATCATTTTATCTATATGTTATTCCTCTGCAATGAATAGGGTAGAAATCTGAGATGTCAATACATCAATGAAATAGGAAACTATACTATCCATATGCAGGTCATGGCTAAATAGACCCCTTTTTGGCCAGACTGCATTAGTCTTGCAGCAACTTGGTGCCTTTGGCCCCATAATCTTTTTTATGGTTATACTCTGTAAAGGAAATTGAGACAGAAACTAACATTTGTTGTTTGTATGTTAAGTGCCAGAGCCTTAGGCAACCACTAATTTAAACATTCCTTTCTTAATCTTTTACAAACCCATGTGTAGGGCATGGGTTTCTATCTTACAGATGAAGAAGTTAAGAAAAAGAAAAGGTGAAAAATGATCAAGAAAATTGCTCTAAATGCTATAACTTGTAAGTGGGCCAACTTTCCCTTTAACTCTGCCTGTGGTTTCTCCCCAGCTTGGAGAAATGCCTCTCTCCATGTTTTCCATCATCCATTAATTTCTCAGGAACAGCTTCTCATACCTGTAGGTGGAGGAGGTGGCGTCAAGTCCTTGGGGACTGTGATCAGTGAGAGCTCTGAGAAATTGTCAGCTAGGAGGAACCACAAAGCTAGGTCACCATCAATCAGTCAAGAAGGAAGAAGAAAGCAAGCACACTGTTGGAAGGACCCATTATAAGACCCTTCTGGAACTTTTGTTTTCTTTCTTTTGATTCATCTAAGCAAGTCACCATCATTACCATCAAATAAAATCATTTAGCTTTTTAGACATGTGTTAGATATTCATGGTAAACTTATCCTTGAATCCTTGGCTCAGTGGAAATAAATCCTTAAGAAACAGAAGATAAACTTAAGAACATCATACTTTAGGAGACCTCAAGGCCATAAATTCAGCCTCTGCAAATTAATAATGCTGTGTGCCACCATTAATAACAAATACTTACTTAATACAAAGAAGCTGAGATTGAGTGCCTGCATTTAAAGGGCTTATAATTCACTCAGAAGCTAGAATAAGCATACAAGTAACTGTAATATGAGGTGGGTTATGAGGGATGTCAACAGAAAAGTCACAAATGTACAGGATATGTTTTCTTGTGGAGACCAGGGGATGCTACCTTGAGAAATGCATGGAGGGGGAGTGGGGAGAGCTCCTCTTAGGAAGCACAGGTATTGGAGGATAGCAACCTTGAATTCAGACATTCAGGAACATGAGGGAACAGGTGTTTTAATTTTTAAATAGGATTTTCTTTTTAAGTAATCTCTACACCTGAAGTGGGGCTCGAACTCACAACCCCAAGATCAAGAGTTGCATGCTCCACTGACTGAGCCAGCCATGTGCCCCACATTTTAATTTGATTAGAATATTGTGGTAGCATATGTATTAATCCCCAATACCTGGATTTTACATTTTCCTTACTGATATTATGCAGAAAACTTCCTAAGAGATGATACATAAAGAAAAGGGATTTGGATCAAATATATTTCATGAGCATGGCCTGCTATGATTTCTAGTGGGGATTTTATAGGATTAATTGTATATTAAAGGTTCCTAGACATTCTGTAGTAAAGAAATCTGTTTAGTTTGTTTAACATAGTGTTTCCTAAATTCATCATGCCATAGAGTGTGTGTGTGTGTGTGTGTGTGTGTGTGTGTACAATTCATCTTGTTGTTGATCTAGTAGTTCTGGGAACATATTCTCAGAAACATCTTTATGTCAAGGATTCTGGTAGAGACTGGAGACTCTTGGCAATGTTTGCTATTAATTTTCCATTATTATTCTTATTTCTAGAAATACAAAATAACTTGTAAACTTGAATAAATTATAAGATATAAGGCTTCAGTATAAACTAAAAAAAAGCTGCATTTTCAGGTACCTATTGGTGTTTGCTCTTCCTCAGAGGTAATGGATGCCATTGTCATTTCAGCAGCTACAATGAAAAGAAAACATGGATTAGTGATGAATAGCCCCCATAGGCACACAACTAAAGCTGAGAAAAGGGAAAGTTTTCTAACATGCCAAACCAATTTCTAGTATTTCTTGGTGAAATATAAAAGCCAGTTCTAAAGGGCTTTAGTGAATTTCCAGCCCACAGACAGGATTGTTCTAACCTGGGATCTAATTCTTACTTCACCACATATTACAAAGGAACATCTGTTTCCTGATCTGTAAAACTGGGAATCAAATCTGATAATGAACAGGAAAGAGCATTATAAACAAAGAAATGAACAAATTGAAAAATTACCATAACATAACCATTAAAAAGTACACAAACTAAAAATAACTAGAGAAGTGATTCATAAATATGAAGTTTGACTTACTAGATAGAATAGTTTTTTCTGGTAATAGTGATGGTGCTGGTGCTGGTAACAAGGATGTGGATAATGATGGCATTGAGGAAGGTGATGATGGTGATGCTGGTGATGATGACAATGATAATGGTGATGATGACAATGATGATGGCAATGATAAAGGTGATGATGGTGACATTGGTGATGATGATGATAACAATGGTGATGATGGTGATGATAATGGTGATGATGACAGCAATGATGGCAGTGACAAAGGTGATGATGGTGACAATGGCGATGATGGTGATGACGATGATGATGACAATGGTGGAGATGACAACAATGGTGATGATGGTGATGATGACAATGGTGGTGATGATGATGACAATGGTGATGATGGTGATGATGACAACGAGGACAATGACAATGGTGCCGATGATGATGATGATGACGATGTTGAGAATGATGATGATGAAGATGATAGTAATTCTGCTTCTGTTTATTAGGTTAAGAAAGAGTCCTTATTTCTTTTAAGGCAGTGGTTTTCAAAGTGTGGTCCCCAGACCAGCATAAGCATTCTGGACTTGTTGGAAATGCAAATTCTCATACTCCACCCTAGACCCATTGAAGCAGAAGCTCTGGGGGTGTGGTCAAGCAATCTGTGTTTTAGTAAGCCCTTTGGGTAATTCTGATACACAATAAAGTAAAACATGAACTGCATTAGGATGAAAAAGAAATGATTGCAATGACCCCAGGGTTTTTCCTACTGTCAGAGGTACTCTAAAACACATAAGCATAAATTTTTAACTGATGTCATTTCTTCATGTGTTAGAAAGGATCAGGTCCCACAGACTCCAGAGGGATGATTTTCTGATTTAATTACTCTGGAAAGTAAATGGCAATTTTCTCTTAAATAAATCGTTTGTGGTGACTGATGGGCATAGTCATAGAAAACTATCCTAGGAGGAACCTGGGTGGCTTAGTGTGGTTGAGCATCTGCCTTTGGCTCAGGTCCTGACCCCCGGTCCTGGGATTGAGTCTTGCATCAGGCTCCCCGCAGGGAGCCTGCTTCTCCCTCTGCCTGTGTCTCTTCCTCTATCTCTGTGTCTCTCATGAGTAAATAAATTTTAAAAATCTTAAAAAAAAAAAAGAGAAAACTATCCTAGGTCAATGACCATTAATCACAGTCCTTCAATGGCCCCATAAGAGTCCTGTCTTGCCTGTAGCTGCCTGGTAATTTCACTCTGATTTAGGAAGATTCCTGCACCTGAGTTATTGGGTAGTTAACTGATTGCTGAACTCCTTCTTTGCTGATATTGCTCCTCACTGTTGAGCTCTCCACCAAGCTGCACCCTAAATGGTGCCTGGGTTTACCCTCAGGCAGCTGTGCAGAAGAAGGATCATTCCAGCCAAGATTAGCAGGTTTCATCAAGGAGAGCCTAAGTGCATGAGAGCAAGGTCAGAACCACATGCCGGGATCCCTGGGTGGCACAGCGGTTTGGCGCCTGCCTTTGGACCAGGGCGTGATCCTGGAGACCTGGGATTGAATCCCACGTCGGGCTCCCGGCATGGAGCCTGCTTCTCCCTCTGCCTATGTCTCTGCCTCTCTCTCTCTCTCTCTCTCTCTCTTTCTGTGTGACTATCATAAATAAATTAAAAAAAAAAAAAAGAACCACATGCCCATGTTCTGAGTTCTCTGTGTTATGGTGGATTGACTATAGACTGGGAAAACCTTTTAGGCTTCAAGCGATCTGGACCAATCAAACCAACTTCTATAAACTGCTCTCAGCTTGATTTAGCAGGGTCATTTCATTCCACTTCTATCATACATTTAAATATTAGCCACCCAGAACTAGAACTAAGAATGGGTTTAGAAATGGCTCAAATCAGTCTTACCTGGAGGGGAGGGGCTTGTCGTCAGAGAACCTGTTAGTGTAAAAAGAGGAAACCATCACCCTCACTGGATGGGGCCGCTGGCTCATTGCTCAGTTGCAGTAATAACGCATTCTATTCAGAGTCATTCAGAACGCACAAAGACCCCTTACCTAAGCAGATGGCTCCAGCATCCTCCTCGTGACCACAGTTGTGAGTGAACCAGGCATCGTGATCACACAGGGCCAAGTGGCTCTCCTCACCACTGCAGTGCACATTGTCCAAGAGAATGTTTCCAGAGCCTGGGCCAAAGTGAGTCCCCAAGGGGGCAGACACTGCCTGGCCACACCCAAGCTGCCTGCACACAACGTGCACCTCCTTCAGATCCCAGCTGCCACCACACACAGACCCCCAGGTGCCCTGGTAGAAAACTTCCACCCGTCCAGAGCATCTTCCGGTGCCATTTACCAGCCTCAGTGTGGGCCAGTCTTCTGTGGAAACCAAAATTAAGTGAAGCTTTTGAAACTTCCCTCTTGAACTCATCCTATCTGCCTTGCTTACAAATTAAGGGGAATCTTGTGATTACTCCACAAGTATAAGAGCATTTTAGGAAAATACTGCTTAGTGAGTACATCACTGTCCTATGCACTTTTTCCGAACTTTATAATGCTTTGCTAGAACAGGAGGAGAGTGAGAATGATCAGGTGCCAAAGTGATGGGAGGCCCAGACCTGTCCTGGAGCCTGTGATCTTTCTTCCTTTCACTAGTCTTTCCTGGGCACCTCTGAGGCCTCTAACTGCAGCCACCAGGCTCCTTCTCCTTCTCACCACCCAATCCCATCGTAGTGACCCCCTGCAGTCTTCAAGGGCACTAGTGCATCCTGTGGGGAAAGCTGCAGACCTGATGGGCTGGGCCAAGGAACACTGGCTCTGCGGCTGGAAGACAGTGAGTCAACCACAGGTAGACCTGGAACAGCATGGAAACAGTGATTAGATCCAAAACTCTGAACTATAGGAAACAAACTGAGGCATGCTGGATGAGAGGTGGCTGGAGGAATGGGATAACTGAGTGATGGGCATTAAGGAAGACTTGATGTAATGAGCATTGGGTGTTATATGCAACTGATGAATCACGGAACTCTACCTCTGAAACTAGTAATACAGATTATGTTGATTAATTGACTTTAAATTAAAAGAATTGTTGAATGCCTACTAAAAAAATAACTGAAACTTCTTTTCTTGAGACAGACACAGGACAACATGCCAGAAAAGGATTCAACTGGTGAAGAGCCACCGGGTATGCCACACCTTTCCAAAACATCTGGACTAGCCACACAGTCATGAAAAATGACTTTCTAATGAGGTGGAAGTCAAGTTCAGGCTGCTGATAGAAAGCTCCTAAATGTGATCCTGCTGCCCTCAAATGCCTCACTTTCTTTAGCCCTACATCAACTCCAGGTCTGTATAAGGTGCTCCACAGTAGTAAAGTAAGTCATTGATGAATTGAGCAAAAGTTTTAAAAGGATTGTATTTATAAGGTTGCCAATTATCTTGGATGACCCCACATAGGACATCATATAACCTAATGGCACGACCCATCTGTTTGTACCTCCCATCTGGATAGTGAGGACCTGGTGATAAAATCGTTGTCCTACCTGATATGATAGTTGGTAACTTTTCATTATCTGCTGAGGCTGAAAAAATATTTTTAGAAAGATTTGGCTTCATTTGGCTGCATAGTTTGCTCACCTGTGAAATACTAATACTTCTATCTGAGAAGGGATATTAGTACAAGTAGGGGTTATTGGCATTTTCCAGAATTATGCCTGTGTCCTTGAGCAGAGGGATTTGTCTCTACTCTACACTCTGCACTGACTAGCAGAATGGTTCTTAGCCAAGACCAAAGTTACTCCAAGAGGGGTTAAATAGTCTGTCCACACATGCACCACTTGCATATTCTTTTATTGATTCAATAAACTTCGTTGGGTGCTTATCATGTGCCAACTCCTATGATAGCTGCTAGAGGTACAATGATGAGCAAGAGAGACAAAACCTTTGTCCTCATGGAGCATAAAATCTGGTGTTGAAGCTGACAATGGCATCCTTTGTCCCTAGATCCTTTGGTAGTGAATTTTCCATGGCCCTAAGCTTCAGTTCATCCTAATGGGCTCGAATGTTGGAAGTGGCAAATACAAGATATCATACCCATTTTTGGTGGTTGTAACTCATAGCTTGTTGGCCTCCCTGATGATATGGTTGAGTGGTTAATATCTTCTGGGATGGTGGTAGTTGAGAGTTGGGAAACAATACAAGGAAAATGACTCCTGATGTTTGATATCAAATGGAAAGAGAAATACTTTTTAAAATTTGCTTCACATTTTCAGGAAAATTCAATTAGCTCTATATGAGCTCGTTCAACATAGAGAATTTTATTTTATTTTATTTTATTTTATTTTATTTTATTTTTTTATTATTTTTTTTAACAGAGAGAATTTTAAAGGGAACAGCAGCCTTGAAGATATTATGCCAGACACAAAAGACCACATATTGCATGTTTCCATTTATGTGAAATATGCAGAACAGGTAAATTTGTAGAGATAGAAAGTAAGTTGGGAGTGCCGGGTGCTGGGGGAGGAATTTTGACAAAATGGCCATGATTATAAGCAAAGAGCAAAAATGCTGTTCCCTGTTTATCCAGCTTAGCAGTCATGGAGCAGAACCCCTCTTCCTTGAATGGTGCTTTTCCACAGGACATACCTCAAGGTACTGAAGCCTACACTCAGGTGGCATGACTGCACCATCTTTCCACCAAGTACTTTACACAAACTCACTGATTTACTCCTTATAACTCTTTGAAATGCTTAGTTATCACTCCCATTTCAAATAAGGAAGCTGAATACAAAGAGGCAAAGAAAAACTGGTGAGGGACACATAGTTGGGAGGTGGGAAAGAATGACCCCAAACCCACCTGGCTCTGAGTGTTGTACTAGCAAGCAAATGGAATATGCCACTCAGGTTTCAAAAGAATCCTTTATCACTTAGACATGAGACCTAAGAATTTAATGTGTTTGCTCTCTCTCTCATTAATATTTGGAAGTGGACACAGATATGCAAACTGGGATCAGCCAGATGGGCTTCGTTTATCCAAGCATTTACTGATTTCTACATTTAACAAACACTGAAAGCCCATCAGACAGCAGGCATTGCTCTCAGGACTGTGTATTTGTGTGTGCAAGGGTGAGGTAGGGACAATGTCACGGATGAGAAACATATGGATTCTGCTCCAAGAGGTTGACCATGTCATTGGAGCAACGAAAAGACACATACAACAGTCAGGAAAGGAATAGGAGCTGAAAGTGAGGACAGTTACAGAGCTGGGAATCTAAAAGAGGGAAGTGCCATTGCGAGCTTGGGATGGGAAGGACCAGACAAGGCGTACAGGGGGCTGAAACTGGTGTCCTAGTGAGACACCAAAAGGCAATGGAGATGTGGGTGTGAGAGAAGTGCAAGAATAAGAAAATAAATGCAGACCCGGCTCAGAGATTAGCACATCTTTTTACTCTTAGCTTCCTTCATCTCAAATAGATCCTCGTGGTTTCTGAATAGCAGCAAGCCCAGCCAGGCTTTTAGTAGTTTAAGGATTTTAAAGTGGTTTAGAGAGTTAAGATAGTTCAGAGATAAAGCTCTAAGTTTCTGAAGTCAGATTGTCTGTATTAATCATTCCATTGACCTTGGGGACAATATGTAACCTAGTTGAATTTTCCCCATTTAGAAATGGGGGTGATAGAAGTTCCCTCCCCGGCTGTTGGGAAGATTAGATAAGAAAATCCATGTCAGGCGGTCATGGGGATGGATGTGGCATCAGGCAGTGCTGTCCAATAGTAATAAAGTGCAGGCCACATATGTAATTTAAAATGTTCTGTAACCACATTTTATTTTATTTATTTTTTAAAGATTTTATTTATTTATTCATGAGAGACAGAGAGAGAGAGAGAGAGAGGCAGAGACACAGGCAGAGGGAGAAGCTGGCTCCAGGCAGGGAGCCCGACATCGACTCTATCCCGTGTCTCCAGGATCACACCCTGAGCTGAAGGTGGCGCTAAACCTCTGAGCCCCCCGGGCTACCCAAGGTAGCCCCATTTTAAAAAGTAAAAAGAAACAGGCAAAATTAATATCAGTAATATGTCTTACTTTAACCCAATATATCCAAAATATTACCATTTCCACGTGTAATAAATACAAAGATGTTAGTGAGAGCAATTCTATATTCTTTTTATCATACCATGTCTTTGAAAGACCCAGTGTGGATTGGACATGCACAGCCGGTGTCAGTTCTGCTGAGCCCCATTTCAAGGAATTGGTAGCTACATGGATGGTGCAGATATGAGGGCTTATTCAGGGTTATCATCAACATTGTCAGAATATGGATTATTTGATGGTATAATTGAAATGTCAGTAGTTAGAGATGAATCAGCACAATGAAAAAACAAAATGGCCCAAATTTGTGACCACTATTCCCCACAACTAGGAGGAGGTGCCCCTTTTTTATGTGACTCGCTGCTACAGGAAAATGAGGTTTTTTCCAGGTTGAACACTTTCCTAACATAAGGCCAGATGTTGTAGTTTATTTCTTAAATTCAAAAGGTAGAAGGTGGGACACCTGGATGGCTCAGTGGTTGAGCGTCTGCCTTTGGCTCAGGGCATGATCCCAGAGTCCTGGGATCGAGTCCCACATCGGGCTCCCCACAGGGAGCCTGCTTCTCCCTCTGCCTATGTCTCTGCCTCTTTCTGTGTGTCTCTCATGGATAAATAAATAAAATCTTTAAAAAGAGGTAGAAGGATGACATTTTTAGTAACATCACTCTCTTACTCTGACACACATGCACAAATACCCCAACCTCTTTTCTTCTTCCTCTTTACATTTGTGAGACATGGGAAATGAGAAGCCTTGTGTTATGATGTTTTTTGATTGCAATGTCAGAGGCAATAAACATAAAGTGAAGCTGAACAGCATGAAATCCTGACTCTCTCAGGGTCCTCTTATCTTTTTTTCTCAAATTGTTCAATCTCAAATAGAATATCAGCAGTGTCTAGTGGTGGTGGCAGGATGGCTATCACGACAGGAGTTGCCTTAAATCCAGTAAGGGTGGTGGTGGCGGGTGGGGTGGGGAGTCCTACCGGGTGATGTTGAATGTGCCACAGTCACAGGAAAGAGCTGAGTTGAGTTGGGAGCGGGTAGAACTATAATAAAGAAACATCAGTTAGTAGTAGAAAGTAACTGTTTACGATGACTTAGCGATGTGGCCAGCCAGGGGCTCCCTGTGGTCTCACAAAAGGTTGTTTTGCTTCAACTCTGAAGTGACCACTGCATAAGTGATCACCTAGGTCACATCTCTGCTGCTGACCCTCAGCCCTGTGGAGCCTCAGCTCAATACTGCATCCCCTCATCCCCTCTCTCCCAGACTTAATGTCCAGGTGCAGATATTTGGTTTTGTGACAAGAATGCTGTGTATTGGATCTTAATATTCTCCCTAAGAATTGAGTGGTGGTCTGGACCTTCAGGATCCCCTCCCTGGTACTTACATTCACTTGCTCTGCTTATTTCCTTCCCCAGCCTGTTTCATTATTGACATGTGGCTCTATGGCTGGTGTAGGTATTGCCCTGGCATGAGAACTCTCCACAAATCCACATGACCCCATATTCCTCTCCTGTTTGTAGACCTGACTCTGCACCCTACATAGCCCTGGGAACCACTTACAATATCCCTGAAGAAACAACAGTGGGTGACAACATTGCTTTTCTCTTTGTACTGATTCAGGTAGATGCTACCCCTTTTCTATCACACCCTTCTTCTCTGCTTGCTTTCTGGGCCACCACATTTCAGCATACATCCTGAGATATGAGTCCATCTCTGTGCCACTGAGTGTAGCAACTACAGAATTGTATTTAAGTGTGGGAGGCCGAATACTGACCTCCTCAAAGATGTCCACATCCTAATACCTGGACCTTATGCCTATGTCATGTTACATGGCAAGGAGAATTAAGGCTGCAGATGGAATTAAGGTTGCTAATCAGGTGTCTTGAGATAAGGGACATTATCCCTATTATCCAGGTGAGCCCCATGTAATCATAAGCATTCTTAAAAGTGGAAACAAAGGCAGAAGAAGAGAGTCGGAGAGAAATCTGAAGACACTACCCTGTTGTCTTTGAAGATAGAGGGATGGGGCCATGAGCTGAGGAATACAGATGGCCTCTAGAAGCTAGAAAAAAGCAAGGAAATAGATCCTCCTCTAGAGTCTCCAGGATGAATGCAGCTTGGTTGACACCATGACTTTAATTCAATGAGATTTATTTTGAACTTCTGACCTCTGGAACTGTAAGATAATACATTTGCATTGTTTATGCCACTAAATTGGTAGCAGTTTGTTATAGCAGCCATTCGAAACTCATACAATAAGCAAATATTACATGTGATCAAGAGATGCTTCCTCCAAAGAAAATTCGAAATGTATCATTTATAAAAATTATAAGATTTTGGATATTCTCAGGGCAACTGACCAAAATGAAAACTTAAAGACAATTTAAAAAATACTTTGTTCAAAATGGCTCTAGTGTTTATTCAAAAACAGTGGCACTGTAATCTCACTTTTTTAGAAGTTAGTGAATCTATTGGGGGCAACACCCTGAAAATCAGCTCCCCATATACTCACAAGTAAGGGGCAGGTAATATTAAGTCACTCAGCAAAACAACTCAACAGTGACTCTTTCATTTATTTCTTTTCTGAATTTGGTTGGGTAATCAGAAATATTCCAGGAGAAAACAGCACAAAAATGTTCTTTTACAAAAAAAAAAAAAAAAAAAAAAAAAAGTTCTCTTACCTGATAATATGGTTGCTGAATTTCCATCACCTGTTGGTACAAATAAATGGACGTGTTTTTTTTATTCAATTAAATGGAATAACTTTTACTTTACCTACGTACTGATATTCCACAAATCTTTAATGTGACAGGTCTAAAATGTAACATGTAAAAGATAGTGAACTTCTGGCAAAATATAGTCCTTTGGACATGATAAAAACCTCAGAAGTGTTTGCCGATTTGATTGTTTTGAAGAGATTCTAGAGGCAATAGCTTTAACACGTGATGCTAGCTCCCCAGAATGCCCACACGTTGAGAGCAAGCCAACACTCCTAGAACGTGAGGCCCCCTGCCTGTCCAGGGAAGTGGTTCCCAACTGGAAAATAGGTTCCCATCCTGGGAAGCAGGATGACCATGCATCTCAGCTCATGCTTCCCACAGAACCCAGTGGCATCATATGTTCTTCCTGGACCCCTTTCTGTTAATTTCTGTTAATCTGAGTAAATATACCCTGCTATGGATTTCCAATGACTGGTGTAAAACACATATATCTGCATATCAAAACCAAAAAAAAATAAGAATACACATTTAGTGACAATATGGATGAAAGAGAAATAAGTAGAAAAACAAACAACAAATTCAACCAATAACCAACCAACCAACAAAACTCTCAGCTAATTATTAGACCCACTTATTCAACTAAGCTCTGAACTTCCTGGAATTTGAAGAGAGATGGAAGTCATGGTGCATAATGGAATTATACTTAATTAATAAGTTGTAAGAGACAGAATTGCCTGACAGGTGGTATCTTCCTAAAGGGAGTTATTGCCTTTGTTTTAGGACCACTGAGCATGTTAGTGACTAATACATTGTCTTCAATACCAATTTTATAGGAGAGGCAGAGTGCTAACACGTGTCTATTATTTTTTCATTCAATAGGCATTTATTCAGAAACTATTATGTGCCAGGAACTGTCCTTCGCTCTGACATAAACTTGCCAGAGCTCCTGCTCTCGTAAATTTACAGTGGACACTGAAGCTTGTAGTTCAAATCCAGCCCGGTGCCTGTTTCTGTAAATAAGTTTTTTTGGAACACAGGTATGCCCAGCTGCTTGCAGGCTGTGATGACTGCTGCTTTCATGCTCTAGCAGCAGAGGTGAAATGCAGCAGTGACCATCTGTGCCACAAAGCCTAGAAGATTTACTATCTGACCATTACAGAAAGTTTGTTGATTCCCGAATCAGAGAATAAAAAAATTAGGTCTTAGAAAAGTGCCTGGATATCCTTAACAATCAATAAAAAAAAATAGCTTTTGTTTTCATTCCAAGTACATGACCTCATTTTAACCTAAATGGAGCTCTGTGAAGTGTTTTTATCCCATTTTCTAAAAAAAGAAAGAGACTGAGTGGCTTGCCCAAGGTCATATACTAAGTAAGGATCAGAGATGGAACTTAAACCTCCTGTTGCCAAACCCATTGTCCTTCCCTCATCTCAAGGCCTACCTGGGCCGGTACACGGGCCTATCTTGAACATGTTTCCACTGGGTCTAATAGTTTCAGAACTCACAAGTTTCCTAGTATACTGATAAACTGATAGTTTATGTGCAAATTATGCAATAGGTTGCTCCCTGCAAATTTGATTCAGCTATCCCAACAAAAAATCTTCTGGTTTTAAACCAAAAGGAAAATTTGCATTAAGAAAGGACAAATAATGTTTGTCCTTCTCTGATTGACTTACTTCACTCAGCATAATACATTATATGTTCTCATTCATTTGAGGAATATAAATAATAGTGAAAGGGAATATAAGGGAGAAGAAATGTGTGGGAAATATCAGAAAGGGAGACAGAACATAAAGACTCCTAACTCTGGGAAACGAACTAGGGGTGGTGGAAGGGGAGGGGAGCGGGGGTGGGGGTGAATGGGTGGTGAGCACTGAGGGGTGCAATTGGTGGGATGAGCACTGGGTGTTATTCTGTATGTTGGTAAATTGAACACTAATAAAAAAAATAAATTTATTATAAAAAAAAAAGGACAAATATGGGCAGCCCGGGTGGCTCAGCAGTTTAGCGCCGCCTTCAGCCCAGGGCGTGATCCTGGAGACCCGGGATTGAGTCCTACATCAGGCTCCCTGCATTAAGCCTGCTTCTCCCTCTGCCTGTGTCTCTGCTTCTCTCTCTGTCTCTCTCATGAATAAAAAATTTTTAAAAATCTTAAAAAAAAAAGAAAGGACAAATACTGCAAATTCAGCTTGAAAATACTTCCTACCTTGGGGTGTTGGCAATGATTCCTCTGTGTTCTCTGTAGGGAGAAGGATTGAGAAGTCAGTGGCTGTGAGCATGTAAAAGTATTCATTCCCTCTGTCAGCCATTCAAGACACACAATGGGAAAGAACATATGCTGAACAGTGTGTAAGCTACACAAATAATTTGCCAAGGTATTTCTTTAACATTTCTTTTAACAGCAATTCCATTGGATGAAAAGATCAATACCAGAGAATAACTTAAAACCGTTATGACTGAAATGAAAAAGAAGCTAACTCTTGTGGAAGGAAGAAAGTGGTCCAACCACATTTTCAACTTAATGGTAGAATCATCTTACTAACCCAGGAATGTGCAAATGGCAAATAATGATTCTCACAATATGGCAATCTGAACCTTTCCACCATGATTCCCTTTTTTCCTTTATGATCTACCTATTACCTGCACAGGTAGCACATAGAATGAAAAATGTCATGTCAGCAAAACAAAAGTATCCATTTATGCAATTCAGGCTTGAAATACTCAGTCTCTGTTAACATATGGGAAGAGAAAGACCGAAGTTAGAAAAGGGAAGTTGTTTCTAGAGATAATTCAATTCAAAATGAATTTTAAAACGAAAGAATGTGATTCTCAGGTATAAAAATGTCGATTCTTCCTGCCTTAGTTCCGATGACTTTAGTTAACCATCGAAGGTATAAATGTTTGTTAATACAGTGTGTCTAAGAACACGTGGTCACCCAGCTATGGCTGTGGTGTTTCTGCCCTGCAGAGTCTATATATAAACACACCCAAATAAGTGGCAAACACTTGTCACACACACGAGGCAGGTGGGACCTAGTGGCTTTACAAAATAGACTGCTTTGATGGAATTCTAAACCAAAAGTCCAACTAAACAACCAGAATAAAACAAAGGCGAATCAAAGATAAAAAAAAAAAAAAGAAGAGAAACTAACAATAAATGAAAACAAACCAAAACACCCCCCCCTTCCCCAGTATTTTTGCTATTCGAATTGACTTAACTTACTACCTTTGTAATATGGACACAGTCTTTCTAGTTGAATAAAATTGGAATTTTTCGCAAGTGACCAAGTTCACTACTCTAGACCCACTACATTATTTCCTTTATTTCCCACTGGTATACACATTTATATCTTTAGCATTGGTGGTTCATGAATACTAGTCACATATTTGGTGAAAATTCATCTGTATGTCTAGACCAGTGGTTCTCAATCAGAAGCAATCCCCCACCCTCCAAGGGACATTTGACCATGTCCAAAGACATTTGTGGTGGTCATAGCTGGTGGTGAGGGGGCGTGGGGAGGGAGTGTCATTGAGCAGATTCAGGTGACAGATAATGCTAAATAGCTTATATGCATGGGACAGCCCCTACCACAAAGAATAATGTGTTCCACAAACGTCAATAGTGCTGAGGTTGAGAAACCCTGGTCTAGAATGATCATGGTAATAACTAATTAGTTGAAGGCTTGTGATTAGCAATACATGGTCTAGACTCACCATCGGTAAGACAAAACTCAGTGCTATTCGAATTTATAAACTCCTGATTTCTTCACCTTCATTAGACTGCAAACTTTCAGTGGGGAAAAAACTTTACTTTTTAGTGTACCCACAGTGTCTAATGCTAATAGATTGCATTCAGGGAGTGATTAATATCACTGTTGACTTATGTTGTCTTTTACCAGTCATTTTGAAATCTAGTGCTTGAAAGGGAACCACTAAGATCTTCCATTATTTTTCTCTATTAAAAAAATTCATTTCAACCTCTTGTGGCTAGAAAATTCCTGAGTTCAAGGTGAAGCTCTCAAATTGCCAAAACCTCTTTACTTTTGGCTCATACGTGTGGTCAGAGACGGTTTATGAGGGCACAGATGCAAGCATCGCTGAGGATATTGGTAGAGATGCCATCTGCTCAATGAGACGTGCACCCCTTGGAGGGAGGGGTGACCATTACCTAAGCAGATGACACTGGCGTCTTCTCCAGGACCACAGTTATGTAAGGACCAGTCAGTATGAGGACACAGTCCTAAGAAACTCTCTCTTTCTGTGCAGTCGACATCATCCAGCAGAAACTTGCCCTCCCCTTCCCCAAATTGGGCCTCGACAGGGGCAGTGAGGGCACGCCCACAGTTCAGCTGCCGGCACACCACATCAGCTTTGTTCATGTCCCAGTGGTCATCGCAAACCCTGCCCCACTGGCCGTGGTAGAAAACTTCCACACGTCCAGAACATCTGCCTGACCCATTCACTAGTTGCAATTGTGGCCAGTCTTCCAAAGATACAAAGAATATTACATGTTAGGAGAAGGAACACTTTGTGCATTAACCCATTTGTTTAACCATTCAACACATATTTCTGGAGCATGCACTGGGTCATGGCAGACAGCACTGCCGGTGGTATGGTTCCTAGAGCAGACTTGGCTTTGCTGCCCCCAGAGTTGAGTCCAATTTGCAGAGACTGGAGGAAGTAATTGTATTAATGCAAAATTATGTTTAGATTTACAACTATGCTAAAGGCTAGGAAGCAAAGAAGGAGATGTTTGTAATATCTTGAGAGCGTATCGGGGGTGGGGGGTTCAGGATATCTTTTCTAAGGAGTGATTACAGACTCGAGTCTTGGACAAAAAGTAGGAAGGAGCTAAGTAGACAAAGAAGGATAGGAGGAAGCAGAGGCTTCCCCAGTTCGTTAAAAAACAGCAGAAGTTTATGAATGAGGTAAATGCCTGGAGATGAAATCAAATGTGTAAGAGAGGCCATCTGCTTAATGGTTTGGACCCACCAAAGCACATGAAGAGATAGAAAATCATGACTCACCACCAGGGAATGGTGTTAGGATCTCAGCATCTAAGAGCAGAGAGAAAGAAATGAGGTGATTGCCATCCCAAAGAATCCACCCAAGTTTACTGGAGAGCATCGCATGTACGTAGTGGGCTCACAGGGCAGACACTAAGTGAAGGGCATGCCTTAGGGACTGGATTCGTGGCAAGTGAGAATGGATAACGTATTTGGGCAGTTCAGAGTCACTCATACATTGCTCTTTTAAACTGGATCCTTCATGGGAACATGCCTTCTGCTGCAAAGGCAGAAGGGTCAGGTGCTTGTAGAAGTGTATTCCTCTGGCCCATAAAGAGACTCCTAAGGAAGAAAGGTGTGTAGGGCCCAAGCTAACCAGAAACGGTGAACTTTTCTCCATTCATTTCTGAATTTGCTAGAAGTCTAAAGTCAGGATTTTCTTTAGTACAATTATGTCTTCGAATGATAATTGATTAGATTATATTTATATCCTTACTCCATAATTTTCTGACATACACTTAGGCAATGAGAACAAAAACAGTTTGGGGAGAAAATGTTTCCTCCATACCATACTTAAAGCAGAGAAGCTGCATTTTTTCCCTTTCCTTTGTTGAGTTCTCTTGATTAAATTCATTATTTGTCTTTTGTACTCCCCCACTGCCATGATGGGTTATGTTATAAAATCAGAGGATTGGGGGCATTTGGAGAGGTTTCCTTAAAGATGTACTGCAGTGTGATTCTTACCAAAAGCTCCTGAAGTTTCATGTTCATATTCTATGAGAAAGAAAAGAAAGTTGAATGTATCTGGAATCTATCAAAGAAGAGAAGCATTCTAGAATGCCGGGCACTTGCTGGAAGGATCAGCTGTTGTCCCACTGCTACGACCGCAGGGAAAAAGTTCAGCCTGGAATTTGTGCTCTCTGTGGTTATCCCAAAAAGGAGGCTTGGAAAGAAAGATCTTTTAACTATTTGCAATATTTGTTGAAAGGCAAATATCTTGGTCTAAACTCTAAGCTCAGGAATAGCCCAAATACATTCAACCAGGGTTGGTTTGTTTAAGTGCCCTTCCCTGAGACTGGGGCTGGGAACACCTGCAGGCTAGACAGGTACATCTTCCTGAGTGTTGGTTACCCTAAGTAACCCACATTACCTTATATTTTAGAGTATTTTAAACACTTGTGTGCATATTGTGATAAATATGATTCTATTATAACTTGGAAATAAAATTCTTTGTGGGTGTTGAAGATAAATGGTTTCCAAAGAGAGTCTGAACTCAGGGCAGGCAACCTTGGGCTGTGCTGTTTGGGGTATTTGTTTGAAGAACATGGGAGCTGATTAACACATGGACGTTCATTCTCTTGTCATGTGGTCAATCACTCATTTCCCAGTTGACACTGAGTTTTGATGATGTTGGTGGGTCTGGAGGCTCTGGTTCAAATAAATCGGGGCAGTTCAGCTCAAGGGGTACTGTGCATCTGGGGATGTGTCTGGGCCTGGGGCACATGAGTGGGTGGGGAGCCTAAAATATGAGGGAAGGGTGTGGCTGCTTGTGGAACAGCAAGACAACTTTGAACTTTTGCAAATGTTGCCTAGATTCAAGGTGGCTTTCCAGCATGTGGACGTATTTGGGGGAGGGGGGGTGGACAGCACCAGAAGTGGAGTCCTGAGGCCTGGATATTAGCCGTATGATTTTGCTCGAGGTACTTGGCCTTGATTTAACCTGTCACCAAACCTCAGTTTACGTATTTATGACAAAAGGATCATAAAACAAGCCGCTTGAATTGTGTAGTGATGGAATGCGGTAACCGATGGAAGATACTTAGAAAACTGGAAATTGCTCCATGACCCAATGGGATTTACACTTTGAGGCAGTGCCTCAGGCAAACCACCAAGTGATTCAGTATACTCAGATTTGGAATATGTAACATGCTAAGATTATAATAAAGATTCAACAAATCTGTCAAAATATCATATTTGAAAGAAATTAGATTTTCTTTCCCCCAAAATGATAGTAAACTTAATGAACTTTAATCAGTAGATAAGACAATCAGAGGAAATTATTGGAAAAAACCTAGACTGAGGTTGACACTTGAAAAAGGAGCTATAGACACCTTTGCCTTCATTAGTAAAATGATGATTAATCAAGTAACCCTCCATTAATTATTAATTCATACATATTTACTAAAATGAACAAAATCAACCACACATGCTTGATTCCAAAGCAGGGTTCTTAAATTCGGCACTATAGATACGTGGGCTGGAAAATTCTTTGTGGTGAAGGCCTGTCCTGTGTGTAGTAGGAGGTTTAGTAGTGTCCCTGACTTCTAAGATGCCAGTAGCATCTAGTTGTGACAATCAAAAATGTCTCCAGATGTGACAAATGTCCCCTGGGGGACAAAATCATCCCCAGTTGAGAACAACTGCCTAAAATTATACTAAAAATAAAGTATACTTTAAATTTCCCTGGAGTCAGATTCTTATAATAATGTGCTAACTGGACTATTCTCAGCCCATCCTCCCCTTGGGTGCTGTCCCCAAGGACCTGCTGCCTAAGGGACTAGCAGAGTCCTCCTTCCAACTTCCTAGGCCACCAGGAGTGCCCAGATCGGGCAAAGATGACCTCTGCCCAATCCTGTCTCCTGAGGACCCATGGGAAGCTCACAAAGTGGGCTCCAGGGGTTCAGGGAGTCAGAGGTACTGGGGCCACCTTTCCCCCACAAGCCACTGTGAGGCCTCGGGAATGATGGTTTAATGGATCAGAACTCTCCTCCACACCTTTAACCAGCTTTCGAGACAGAGCTGCCTGCAGTGGGAAAGGTCCAGCAGGGCAGGGTCCGCCACCATCACCAAGAGAGGTGAGTCTGCTGCTTTGTGACAGAAGCGGGCATGTGGAGTAGTCTGGAAGTCAATCCCGTGGGACAGCGACATGGTGTTCGCTGCTGAATTTTAAAGGCTTCTGCAATAATATTTTCTTTTTTTTATTTTTATTTATTTATAATAGTCACACAGAGAGAGAGAGAGGCAGAGACATAGGCAGAGGGAGAAGCAGGCTCCATGCACCTGGAGCCCTACGTGGGATTCAATTCCGGGTCTCCAGGATCGCGCCCTGGGCCAAAGGCAGGCGCCAAACCGCTCTGCCACCCAGGGATCCCCTGCAATAATATTTTCTGAATGAATGAGTGCTTGGCTCTTGGGCTAGCTGATAATGGCTTAGATCTTGCTTCCTGGCAAGTCAGATTTGAGAGGAATGATCTGGGGGTATTGGGAAGTGGTCTCCTCTGACTCTACTGTATTTGGTAGCTGAGGAACAAAGAGGAGGCCGCCTCTGGTTCCTGACTCCCTAACTTGCCCCGTCCTCCAGAGATGGTTTATTAGAGACATGGCTACTTGGTCTCTAGGAGGTAGATGTTCTCAGAAAGCAGAAATATCAGGCACAGCATCATTGGCTATGAAATGACACATTAAGGACCAGAATTGACAGGTGTCTTTCCTCACAGCAAGGAGAGCGGGAGGAAAGTCATTGTTTTGGTTGTTATTATTATTATTATTATTCCCATTGTGTTAAATAAAGGGGGAAATAATGTGCATAAAGCCACATTAAGAGGAAGTGGGGCTTGGGGGGGCACATCCATTAAGGATGCCAGATGCACCTGCTGTCACTCAGCACCGCCCCCCTCAGAGCTTTAATGCTCTGCTGTTGCTGTCTTGAAATTCTGAAATAAAATTTCTGAGAAAGGAGACCCACACTTTCACTTTGCACCAGGACCCGCAGTCATGTAGCCCATCCTGTGACTGGATGAAGCCTTTTCACTTCAAACCTAGACTTCTTTGCAACACGATGACCTTTGGCTTCCCAAATAGACTTTTTTTAAAAAAATTTTTATTTATTTATGATAGTCAAAGAGAGAGAGAGAGAGAGAGAGAGGCAGAGACACAGGCAGAGGAAGAAGCAGGCTCCATGCACCGGGAGCCTGACGTGGGATTCGATCCCAGGTCTCCAGGATCGCACCCCGGGCCAAAGGCAGGCGCTAAACCACTGCGCCACCCAGGGATCCCTGGCTTCCCAAATAGACACAAGAAGTTTGGTGTTAAATTTAGGGTGTCTGACTGTGTTCAGGGGAGATATTGAGGAAATAACTGGAAAAAATGGAAACTCAAGTCCTAGAGAAGAGAGAAAGGCATTTACCCGAGCAGATGACACCAGCATCTTCCCCATGCCCGCAGTTGTGGGTGAACCAGCCGGCGTGGGAGCACTGCCCCAGATAGAGCTCAGTCCCCGAACACTGCACATCGTCCAGAAGGATGGGGCCCGAGCCCTGGCCATAGTGGGCCTCTCCCGGGGTGGAGACAGCTGTCCTGCAGCCCAGCTGCCGGCACACCACGTGTGCTTCCTTCTCATCCCCAAAGTCGTCGCACACCGTGCACCACATGCCTTCAAAGTACACCTCGACATGGCCAGAGCACCTGCCAGAGCCTTCCACGAGCTGCACAGCGAGCCAGTCTTTGGGAGAAAGGCAGCCCCACCCCCCAACCCCACAAAGTGTTGGTGGAGTTACCACCTTCAGGGGCATCATCACCGTGACAGGAAGGGCTATTTATTGAGGGCCCCCTGTGCTCCAGGTGCCGGGTTAAGTCCTTTACAACAGGCATCTTTCCAAGACTTACAATTACCTTGTAGGGTATTGCTGTCCTCATTTTACCAGGGAGGAAACCAGGGACAGCTTTCTGGGGGGCCCACCGGGGAGGGGCAGAAGGGGAACCCTGGCTCATTCCATCTGCTCCCGGGGGTCCTCCGCACATCTCTGTGGGGCCCTCCTGTCATCCACGGGAGGGGAGTTTACATTGGCGGGACATCTGGCTTCACTTTGCTCTTTTCCAAAGCACTTCGTTCCGGATCCTCCCTTCTGCTCCGGCAAGAACACCTACATCTAAGATAGGATTGCTCCAGCTCTGGGCCCCGGGATAGCTCAGCTTAAGAAAAATCCCCTGGATTCTTGGATCATTTCCACTGTGTCATCGTCAGTGTCGAGTTGAGCTCGCCGGAGGAAAGCAAGTGTGCCAGAAACACACACACACACACACACACACACACACACACTGGGAGAACTCCCCAGGAACCCACGGCCCTCCCAGCGAGCACCCACACTTCAGCCCTCGGAGCATTTGCTGGGCGTTGCTCCCTGGCTCTCCCGATGCTGGGGCAGGAGGGGCCTCCTCGGCAGGGAGGTGCACCGCAGGCTCTGCCTCTGCTGCTGGTCTCATCACTCACTAGCTCATGCAATCTGGGTAGGACCCACCTCTCATTCCTCATCTGCGGGGACCGGGATAAGAGCACCCCCCTTGAGGGAGATCCATGAACCAAATGCATCTGAAGTGCTCTGCACCGAGGGAGCATCAAGGAGCTGGCGACTGTCATTTTCTCCCCTTCACCCACTGTCATTAGACAGCTGAGGAGGCCGAGGGGAAGGAACTCCCAGGGCTGCTCCCCCATTTGCTCCCTGTCCTCGAGGTTGCAGAGCAGCGCTTCTCAAATCCTATTCTCACACAGCCTGCATTGTTCAAATCTCTGGGGAGAGGCATGCTAAAGATCAGATTCCTGGAGGGTACCCCATGTCTGGGAGGGGACCTGGGATCTTGCACATTCCCCAAGCTCTTGGGGGTTGATTATAGTCAACTCCCAACATTTAAGAGCATCTGAAATAGGGACCTTTAAGTCAGTCTCTAATGTGTAAGAACCACAGAATTAAATAAAGACCCTGTCTTGTTAAACAGAAATAAAAACGGGATGTCTTTATTTCCAGTAACTGACTCATCCATCCCCAGGGGCTTTCACAGCTTCTCCACATCTCTGCAGCCCTGGAGGTGCCACCTGCCCTGGACCCCGCCTCCCCCAGGCCCTGGGGATGATCCGACTCTGACTCACCATCCAGCTGCTCTGCAGGTGAGCCTTGCATGGTGTCTCTTTTAGAATGTCCTTTCCACAGCCGTTCTGTGGGGCCTCTGACATCTCTCCTGGAGCAAACTGAGACAGACAGCCCTATTAGAATCCGGATGTTCAGCCCAAGGAAAGAGAAAATAGCCTCCCCAGTAGGGAGACCCCACAGGGCCCAGCATCAGACAGCAGCTTCACCAGCCCCGCTCCAAACCCACTGACTCACAGGCTCAGCAGAGGGAATCTGAGGATCTGAATGTTTCACAATCCAATTGATTCTATTGTGCTGCCGAATTTGAGAACCCATGTTCTGGAATCACCTTTCCTCAAGCTCTTGTCTTGGGGTATACTGGATTTTATAACTTCCTTTTAATCACATGAGGATTTGTACTGGTAATTCCAACTTTTTGTCAGCTGGTATATGTTATCAGACATCCTTAGCTGTCTGTAGCTAATCTTGAAACATTTTCTTTTTCTTTTCTTTTCTTTCTTTTCTTTTTTTCTTTTCTTTTCTTTTCTTTTCTTTTCTTTTCTAGATCTATTTATTGGAGAGTGAACAAACAAGAGAGTGAGCATGAGCAGGGGGGGAGGGGCACAGGCAGAGGACAAGCCAACTCACTGCTGAGCGGGGAGCCCAATGTGGGAAGCTTCATCCCAGGACCCTGAGATCATGACCTGAGCCCCAAGGCAGATGCTTAACCGACTGTGCCATCCAGGTGTCCCGAAACATTTTCTTTAATTAAGCTATAGTTTACACATAAATTCAAATACACATAAATGCCTTTTAGTTTTAAATTGATGTTTTCCAGTATCTCTCTCTCCCTTTTTTTTTTTTGCCTTTTACTTATTTTTCTATTTTTATTTTTCTTATTTCTTTGTCCTTTGCAAGCTAATTTAATTATTATTAGTCCATTATTTTATGTGTTTGGCTTTGTCTGAAAGATGAGATGTTTGGGTACTGCTCAGTATAAACCCCGCCGTCCATTATTTCCTGGCTCCCAAGTGTTTCCGGCTAGGCATGACAACTTTGACCTAAGCATTGTCTCTGAGCAAACAAATAAGTGATATCCTCCAGAGCACCCTGTTGGTAGATTTTGCACCGTGAACTCCTGTGCCCGTCAGCTCCCACCTTCTGTCAGCCGTTATGAAGTGATGCCATGCTCAGTGGACAAACCATTCAAGGGCATAAACTGTGAAGCTCGTTGAGTGGATTTACAATAGTCCATTTACCCCTGGGTCTGTTGGGGGGAGCCTGCTATTCCTTGTCATTGGATAAGGCCCCAGGGACTCATCAGAAAACACAAAGCCTGGAACTTGGGGCTGGGAAGAAATCCATGCCCACTACACGGATTGAGCACTAGACCAGACAAGATGTAACCCAGCAACTGGACGTGTGGTCTGGCTGCAAGCCTAGGAGAGGTCCCTCCGTGGGGAGGAGAGGCTTCTAGAAGTCAACTAAGTTGGTGTTGTTAATAGTAATACCTGCCCTTTATTCGGCACCTGCTGTGTGCCTGTCGTGAGTCTAATTGACTTGAAAAGACTGTAGTTGACTTGAAAAGTTTCTATTATTATTTCCACAGCCATTTTAACAGATCAGGAAGTCAAGTAACTTTCCCAGACCCCACAGCTCATAAGCAGCAATGCTGGGATTTGGTTCGAGTCTGGATATTTAGTTGCTCACTCTCACTTCTTTCCTTTTCCTCCCACACTTGCCACATTCTCCTACCATGTGGCTGAAGCCTTCTGTTTATAATGCCACATCTACTGGTTCCTTTGCCATGAACAGCTCTGACGCCTACACCCAGCTTTTACACTTTTCCAAGCACGTTCATAGCTGTCAGCTCCTTAGATTATCAGAGAAGCCCTGTGAGGTGTGCTGCTCGGGCCCAGTCAGGTGGCCTGGGTGGCCGACAAGCAGAATCTCTACACTTGCCATCCAAATCCACCATGATCACCCTGAATTAGGTTTGTTTGTTTTGTTTACTTTGTGTGTAGACTACCATGATCTTTTTTTTTTTTTTAAGTCAGTTTCACTAACTCAATCTTTCCTCACTTTAGTCCATATCATCTGTCCAGTCATCCAAAAAAAAAGCCACTTTGGTGTCATTCTCCTGTCTACTATGGTTCTTCATCATCTATTGGGTAAAGGCCAAAGTTCTTAGCTTGAATTTCAAAACCCTCTTTAATCAGAGCCACAGCTTCCTTTCAGATATGGAAAGAAAAGGCAAAATAATTACAGAAAAAAATGAAGTTTCCTTACAACTAGGGATGCCTGGGTGGCTCAGCAGTTGAGTGCCTGTCTTCGACTTGGGGTGTGATCCCATGGTCCTGGGATAGAGTCCCACATCGGGCTCCCCGCATGGAGCCTGCTTCTCCCTCTGCCTATGTCTCGGCCTCTCTCTCTGTATCTCTCATGAATAAATAAATAAAATCTTTAAAGAAAGAAAAAGTTTCCTTACAACTGACAGCTCAATTGACAAATACTTAAGACAGAGTGACTTTCCTCCAGGAACTCAACTGCCTTGATGTGAATTCTATGCTAAGGGCAAAAGGCAACCTTACCTTGAGATTAGCCAACCTCTAGGATCCTATAAGTCTTCTTTAACATATGAAAATCCCTTTGGAAACTTCCTTTATCTCTACCCCCTCCACAAGATATACATTAGCAATCATCCTCCAAACATATGGCCCATTGATATCCACCTGAAGGGTCTCATAACTAAGGTTTTACTAGCCAGTAGTAAAGGACTCTGCAAGGTCCTGGAAACCTTGCTTTCAAATTCCTTAGAGACTTCCACTATCCCTAACCCCCTCCTAAATGGAAAGTATAAAATGGCCCATTCGTCACAACTCCAGTGCAGCTCTTTCTACCCCAGGTCCTGTCCCTGTGCTTTAATAAAACAACCCTTTGCACCAAGGACGTCTCAAGAATTCTTTCTTGGCCATTTGCTCCTGAATGCCAACATATCACATCATTTTCCAGTTCCTCTCTTGTGGGCAGCTTATTTTCCCTCTTTCAGAAGGAAGCCTCAGACTTCCCCATGACTCCATGAGCTTTTCTTGAAATTCCCTGGAATGTCATAATCACTTATATCAACATGGTATCCTAGCCATCCTGGCAAAACCAATTCCCAACTGGAAACTTTATGAAGTTTTCACCATGACTGAAAGCCTGACCTCCCAAAGTTTTTATGTTCAGTCCATTCAAGTTTAACAAATATCACTGAGCACCTACTACTATGTGCTGGGCACTGGGGATCTGATGGCAAATGAGAATGTCTCAGTAACTCATTGGATATTTACTGTCTTGTCTCTCCTGCAGTCAGACCGGAAGATCTGAATGGAAGGGATAGTGCTCCTCTCACAGCACCTGGAATCTGCTGGGCACTCACTAAAGGACAGGCAAATGAATCAAGGGTGTGGGGTGTCAGACAGGCCTTGAAGAATGGGTGGGTTAATTTTGGAGGAAGTGGACAAATAGGAATGAGCCATTTTTATAGGGGAATCAGCATGGGAGCCATCTGAACTATGACTCTGCATTGGAGGAAGAGTTATAAAAATGGATCAACAGGAAAGATTTTTTTTTTGAAAGATTGCTTTTTTAGGGTTTTGAATGCTAGGAAGAGAAGCCTAGACTTTTCAAGGGATGGTGGAGGTACCATTTGGCATTCTTACTCAGAGGGCAGAAGGGATAGGCAACACAGTACAGGTGTAGCTGCAAGTGAGTGAGAATTGAAGGTAGGGAGGCAATGGGTGAAGATGATTGCCAGAAGATGCCAGCTCTGATGGCAGCTCTGGGTATGTAGAAGGAGGAAAAATAAAACGTTAGTTGATATTTCTTAAGATTGATTTCCCAGCTGCCTTCAGCAGAGTTGCCTGAGTGTTTAGGGGAATAGTTGTGAGATAAGAAGCCAGGATGAGGGAAAGATGTTTGACTAGAGCAAAGACATAGCAGACAGCCTTGTGAGTGAGGGCAGGGCACTGGGGATTGGGGGAGGGGACTGGCAGGGTTTCCTTTGGGTTGAAAACAAGGAGGGAAAGATACAGGAAACAGGTTGGTCCTGAGAATGAATGTGTGTGCATGTGTACATGTGTGTGTCAGGGTGTGTTTGTATGTGAATGAGTGTGAGGGTTTGTGTGCATGAGAGTATCTGTGAGTGTGTGTAAGTGGGAGTTCTGAGTGTGTGCATGAGAATGTGTGAAAGTGTGTGATTGTGTGTATGTGTGAGAGTATGTGTGTTTGTGTGGATGAGAGTATGTGTGTGAGAGTTTGTGCGTGCAAGAGAGTGTGTGCACAAGAGTGTGTGAGCACACATGTGTAGGGGGCAGGGGGCGGTTAGCCCTCAGAGCTGTCAATATTGTGAGCAGCACTGGGTGGTATGATATCTGCTGAAGGTTTGACCAGAGGTGACGGAGACAACAGGGCATCTGTGGCAGGGGGGTGGCTCCATTGAGAGGACACCATGGATTTCCAACCCACTCTGGTGCTAGGGGTGAAGCTTGGGGCCTGGGGAAGGGCAGAGGCGGGGCCAAATGCTGGGGGCAGGGCTGTGGTGTGAGAGAAGGTGAGGAGGTGGTGGTCAGGGAGTCAGACCTGCAGGTAGAGCAGACCCAACACCACAGCTGAACCGATGGTAACTTGATCACCATGTGGTTTTAGAGACTATTTTAAGTACTGAACTTGGATTGTGTTGATCAGATAAATTCAACACCAGGGAACAATCCCATTTTTAGCAATAGTCCTTTCTTTGGTGGTCAACAAATTGTCCTTTGTCCTCATATTTTCCATGTGAGTTGCCCTAATATCACCTGAGCTCCAGGGGCCTGCAAGTTCCCCAAATCCCTGCTGATGCCCAAGAGACCTGCACTGAACTACAGCTGCATTTCTGGGTGCTTGTTCCCAGGAAGTCTCACTGGCCTCATTGTCTGTAAGACTCTTGTGCAATCAGCATGCGGAGCCTAACAAAGCCAACAGGCCAGATCGGATCACTAATCCATGTGTTCCTGGAAGCTTGGGAGCACAAGCACCCCCTAGAAACTGTAGGGTGATGTACTCATCTTGGCGGTCAGGGGAGGTGACAGTATAAAGCCTGAACAAAAGGATTGGAGAAGGAGGCAAAGAAACTTGCCAGAGAATTATGGAGAAAATAGCCCCAGTGATAAGTGATATTTGTAAATCATGTCTGTAAGATCTACACAGCCTTTCAAATACCCTTAGATTTAAGCAGTCAGGGGAAAGGACCCCGTGATCCTGCTGTCTTTATTTTGAGAGGATCCAGTAAGCACTCATTACTCAATGGTATAATATTCTTGTTCATTGATTTTTCACTCATTTATTCAGAATTCATTTATTTATGAAGTGCCCTCGACTAAGGCCAGGAGCTATGCTAAGAGAATGGGTCAATAGGTGTAACAAGTTGTGCCTTTGGTGGGCAAGTAGTGCTGGTGTTTGGCAGTAATTTTGCAAATTTCAAAGAAAGCAGGATAAGTCAGAGGAAGAAGAGAGTTGAATATTGGCGTAACTGGATCAGCAGTGCAATAGATAGCCCTTATTTTGACAGGGTTTCTTCACTAGGACTTGTTTTTTTCAGTGAGATAAGAAGAGGGGGTGGGTTCAGAAGTGGGGCTGATCTTTGTTACCAGGGTCCCCAACACATCAGCAAATAGTTACTGCAATGTAGCCTTATGAGAATTACTGAAATTTAGGGTGTTTTTTTTGTCTCAGTTCCCAGAAATCACTAAACTCACTTATCCCATGAAGTTTGTCTCCATTTTCTCCATTCACATCTATCCTAAATCCTTTGTACACCTAATTCCAAACAGATGAAATCATAGACCATTTCCACTTCGAAAGAGTAGCAATACACTTCAAATAAAGCCTGGGGGGGCAGAGCTCATTAAGATTCCTTCCAGGTTGTTCCAGGGGTCACTTTCAATGACACTTAAACTCCATTTGCTACTGGTGGCTTTCAGCACCGTCAGAGTCAGCAACATCTCTGCCACAACAGAACAAATATGACTAACTTGAATTTTGAATGATCTCAAAAATTTCCAAAAATGTTACATTTCAGAAAACCTCATCAATTTCCCATATCCATTTGATATAATTCATAAATCTCCAGAGTACCTATCTGCATAATACTGATTGGCTGGAAGAAAAGAACTTCCCTGTTCACATGTTAACAACTACTATTTGAAACCTATTGAAATATTGAAAAATACCTTTTTTTGTGGGGGGGAATGGAAACATTAAAGTAAGATGTTATAATCTGAATCTGATGACTGTATTTTCTTTTCTTCTGAGTTGAAAATACACAGTTGAGAATTTATAACATTTATAATAACAGTTGGCATTAAGTGGATATTTTCTATGCCTGAGGCACACTTCCAAGCAATTTGCAAACATTATTTCATTAACTCTCCCCAACAATCCAAAGAATTATACCCTTCTATGTGAGAGGGAACAGCAGCATGCAGAGATTCAAATACTTGCCTGGGTCTACATGGCCAAAGTTAGGATCAAACCCATATCTCATTGGATGTACAGACCCCAAAGGATTAAAAAAAGTCATTTAAATCCTTCTCAATACCCTATTATGTTTTAACAAATGTGGTTGAGTAGCTGACATAAACTTATCCACACAATTACTTGCAGAATGAAAAAAGAATTTGGGTATAAAATTTACAATCAAACATTATTCTGTGGTTTGTGAGTTATATTTTTCTTGATTGTTAATAAAAATTATATTCAAGCTATTTGTTAGTCAAGAGTATTTCCAAATTTTCATTTGTCCATATAAGTGGGAAAGCTAAGTAACAAAGGACTCTACTAATCTCCTCCAAAGCTACAAATCATGACAAAAATAATTGAAATTATGTAAATATTTTTAATTGGTTTAGTTCCAAATTAAATTGAGATCTCCTTTAAAGGACTAATTGTGGAATACAGATTAAGGCTAAATATCAAACTGATACTTTTTTATAGATAGGTATATATTTTCAGATTAAATGCCTCCATGAATCAAATCCAGATAATTTTATGTCATGCCAAATATTTCAGGCCAAGATTTATTTGTTTATTTGAGAGTATATATATATATATATATATATATAGAGAGAGAGAGAGAGAGAGAGAGAGAGAGAGAGAACCCACACAAATAGTATGTGGGGCAGAAGAAGAGAATCTTCAAACAGATTCACCACTGAACATGGAACCCTACTGAGGGTTCAACCTCATGACCCATGAGATCATGGCCTGAGCTGAAACCAAGAGTCAGACATTCAACGAATGAGCCACCCAAGCTCCCCAAAATATTCTTTTACTGTGCATTTTACAACTCTGTTCAGCAATAAAGAAATCATGTCAGTAGGTCAATATCTCTAGTGCTAAATATCAATATATGAGCCAAAGGACATTTTTAAAACTCTTATTTATCCTACAGCCAAATGTTAATTCTTTTCCATCTCTTCCAGAATCCTAAAAACAGCCATGTTTTGAAACAGCAATAAACCAGCTAATGCCTTGTTCATAGATAATAAATCTTACAGAAAATATTTGACCCAACTTCCCTAAATCAATCATGATTATGCATTTGGCGATTCACAGAGCAACATCTTATCAGTGGTTGAATTGCATTAAACACAGAAAAACCTCTATTTGTCCGGATTTAATCTTAAGCTTTCCAAACGTGTGCTGGTGGACTATGTGCAAACATTCATCTTCCCCTTTGAAGCCTGGAACAAGGCATAAGCAAAATGGTGCTGGGGCACCAGCCGCAGTACCTGCTTCATGTAGAACAGTGGTGTGAAAGAGCAGCAGCCAGAGGAGGAGGGCTGAGCAGCCCATGGTGGGAAGGCTTCAAGCTATTGGGATACATGGGGTTCCTGCTTTATAAATGCTCTACAGGCTCCCCTGTGGGGGCGGGTCCCTGCAACCTGATGCCCCTTTCAGCCTTGGATTGGCAGGAATTCAGAGCAGGGGACAATTCATTGGCTTTGGCATTTTGTGTATATTTGCTATGGGGAAAGGGTGAGTCTACTTGTTAGAAGCATTCCATAGAATAGTTGGGAGGTAAAATCAGAGAGAAGGGACAAATTGTGAGCGGTACCTGGCTAGGTAGATGGGACCCCCTAGCTCCTTAGGGGAAGAGAGGGCACTAGGAGCCCTGGACTTCACTGAAGGCATCATTCCTCTTGGTGTGGGTGCTTCCTAGAGGAAGAAGCTGCTAGAATCTACTCACCCTTCAATGCCCACACCTGCATTGAAGGGTGAGTAGATTTCAGCAGCTTCTTCCCTCCTTGAGGTTTTTCCTTACTCCCCACTACATTCTCTGATTACTACAGCACCCACTTGGTACTTATAATACTCAATACATTCTGCTGTAGGTGTAGCTACTAAAGTTTTAGTCTTATTTCCCCATTGGCTTACAAACCCTTTGTGGAAGGAAGGGCTTCTCTTTGTATCACTTATAGTCCTGCTTGCACTATTGCTTACTTATAATATGCTCAGCATGATGTCTTGTACTTAAATATTTGATGAATTGAACTTTGAAGTACTCACTAATGTCTGATACGCTTCAAATGATTGTTTTCCTAATAGATACTTTTTCTTAACTTAGATCATTGGCTTATAGAAGCAAATTGTCCCATAATCACAAGAATTCTCTGCTCTGAGGCTTGTTCCCTCCATTTTGATTTCAGGTAATGCACTTAGCTGCACTGAGCCTAAGCCTCCTCATCTCTAAAATGGAGATACTACTATCTGCCCTGCTTATTTTGGAGGATGATTGGTAGGATTCAATAAAATTCAACATATATAAGAGATCACTCTTCCTCAATAGATGTCCTCATACCAGAGACTGAGTTTTTCTGACAGTCTCAATGCCATGAAATTATAGAATAAATTCAGTCAAATTTAGCCAAGTGGAGAAAACATAGGTGTAGAGCGAGTGTGTGTTATGTAAATGAAAGCAACTAGAGTTAGTATAATATTTCACAGGCCAAAGGTGAATCTCTATTTGTTTTCCTATGACCCAGCTCTTCTTTGGAACCCTCATTCTATCTAGGGTAGACTAAAGAATTTATTTAAAATAAGTCCAAATAAGCTCTGCCATTCCAGGTTTATTTTCAGTAAATCCAGGGTTTTCCCTTTCCTCTTCCTAATTCCCTGGAATCCTACCTCCGATCAGCCCTTCAGTGGGGCATCTGGTTCCTGGATGTTGGCTGTCATCCATACTTTGATCTACTGTGTCCCTCCACAATGGTGGTCAGTAAGACGTCCATGTCTTCTCTGGTCTCAGGTTGTAGGATCCTCAGTGCTCTCCTTAGCATCCCTGGTCAAGACCATGGCCCTGTCAGGGGCCCCATCTCCTTCATTCATGCACGTGGTCTCTCTCCCTCTAACTTCTGAGACGTCCAAGGGATATGAACCACTTCAGGGCCACTCCAAACCTCTTTGCCTTTGGCCAACCACTCATCTCTTTCTCCTCTTGTCCTCACACAGCAGGACAGTGAGTAACTTCAACAAGATCCCTATCATTCAGGTTTCCAAATGGTGGGAGAGACTGAAGTCTTTTCTCTTTCAGACCCCATGATCTCCCAAATTATCTGGGGAGTCTCATTCTGTGGTCATCAGGGACCCACCAGCATCAATTTCCTTTTCACTTCTGTACCCCTAATATTCCAAAGTGCTTTTAACCCAATAGGTCTTTTTCCAAATACTTCCTATCATACATCTTTTGAACAAAAAGTTAATAACATGTTTTTATTTCTGGTGCCATTGCCCTGGATGGAGGACAGAGTGAGGTGTAAAAAAGACATAGATGGGTACTTCACAATATTATCTCATCATATAGTGAAATAGGTGGATCTTCCACCTGGAAACCATCACGCTGGTGAAATGAAGCCTTCGGTGCCAGAGTTTAGGTATGATTACAGCCCTCCAGGCAGCTACTATTCAGCTCTTGGTACCTCTGTTCTCTCATAGAGGAATAATGACATCTGTCTCACAGGGTCATTGTAGATAATCAGGAATATATATGAGGAACACCAGTAGAATGTCTGGAACACAAATGGTAGCTGTTGTTTCTAATCATTATTATTAAGAACTATGGCCCCTCCCTACCCATGGAGTTGATATGAAACTACTCGAAATGATATGAGTGGAAGAGGTTTGAGCTCTTTGTATTACAATAAGTGTTGAGAGGCTGAGTTTACAAATAACAAACTGACCAGAGTCTTTGACATTTCAACCATGATTACAGAATTTTAGATAAATTGGACAAAGCAAGCAGTTTATTAGGACAAACTTTTGCTTGTAGGAAGATGTAGTTCTGAGGATTTAGTGTACAGCATGGTGACTATAGTTCAGAGTACACACTGTATACTTGTGAGCTGCTAAGAGAATAGATCTTAAATGTTCTCACCACACACAGACACACAAAAGATAGTTATGCAAGATGATGTGCATGTTAACTAATATATTGTGGTAATCATTTCATAATACACATATATATCAAATCATCACATTGTGCACCTTATGCTTACACACTGTTATAAGTCATTTATACCTCAAAGCTGGGGAAATTTTTTAAAAGTTGATCAGAGGTGGCACTCTACCATGTTGTGTATTCACATAAGGTAATGAGTCTTCTGATCACTTAAGATGTGGTTCCAACCAAGCTGTGGTGGAGAGCATGCAGCGCTCCATTCAGAGACTCTCAGGGGCCTCAGTGGCCATCTGCCTGTCGATCTGAATACTCACACAGCCACTGTGCTGTTGCATGCTGGATAAGCCTGGTTTCTCAGAACTTAATGAACCTGGAAGAGCACTGGCTGAGTGAAGTGCAGGGAGGACACACCTTCAGGGTGCCCTGGGAAGGGTCCCCAGTGTCTGGAAGTAGCTCTAGGAGGGCGGCTATCTTTAAATGAGCAGGGAGGCATACTACCATTTATGGCTGTGGAAACAGGGAAGATCCTGCTCCACTTCCCCTCTTTCCCTCTTCCTCCCTCTCCCTTCTTATCCCCTCCCTTTCTCCTTCTTTTCTTTGCCTCTTTCCATATTCCTTCCAATAAATACCTACTGAACACTTACCTACTGAGCTACAACCAGAGCCCATCAGTCAACAAAACAGATGACACCCTCTGTGCTGTGAGCCCCAGGTTCTAGGGCAAGATGGATGATACAGACCAAGTAAGACACAGTGTGCCATTGGGTAAGTCCTTTGGGGAACAGTGGGAGCATGGAGGGCATGGGAGGCAGTGTTGGGGAGGAGGGAGTCACTGAAAGCAGGATGCTCAGAGGAGGCCTGCTTAAGCAGAGACAGCTTGATGAGGTGGTTGATTAGCCTTCTCAATGTCAGGAGAGACCATGTATCTAGGAAGATTGATTCTGGACCATTATGGTGCCAGTGTTCTGAAGGCACTCATGGGACCAGGTGGGTTGGTGCCTAGGACGCTGCTGAACCATCCTGGTCTCACGGATCAGGACATGAGATGGGGCAAAGAGGACTGAAGCCCCAGGAAGCCTCCACCATCTGAAAGGGCAGATGTTCTTTGCAATATTTGCAACAATAGGATATATATGTAAATGCTAATTTTAATGGCATGATGAAAGATTTCCAATTGTCTCCTTTTAGATATTGCATTTCCCAGGGAGAATATAAATTTTAGCTTAAAAAAAAGATTTATTTATTTATTTGAGAGAGAGAGAAGAGAGATGAGTGCATGCTCACTTCAGTTTGCGCCAGTGGGGGGTGGGGAGAGGATGAGAAGGAAAGAAGCAGGATCCCCGCTCAGCTCAGAGGCCCCACAAGGGACTCCATCTCACGACCTGGAGATGAATACCTGAGCCAAAATCAAGATTTGGATGTGCAACCAACGGAGCCACCCAGGTGCCCCATAAATTTTAGCTTTAATAAGTTGATGACCAAGTAGTATTCTCATAATAAGAATATCTGATTTCTAATCTCTTCTTCTGCTACTAATGACCTACCTGACTTTGGGCAGGTGACTTAATCTCATGTATTATTTGCGCCTTTTGTAGAACAGGGATAATAATGTTGGACCTGCCTGACTGGGGAGGGGAGGCAGGCAGTCCAAGTAAACGACAGTGGAGAACCTCTCCAGCACTGACCCCAGACCTTGTCTTTTTCATTAATCTGCGTAAGGCTATGCAAGAACACACTTGCAGGAACTAAGCTACTAAGCAGGGTTGAATTCAATCAAAAGCTAATGTGTATGTTATAACTTTCATTTGTTAGCATGATGAAGGTAATGCATGTTCTCTAAAGGCGAAGCATGTAAAGCACATGAATGTTTGCAGAAGAAAATAAAATCACCACACTGAGCTACACATCGTCAGTGTGTTAGAATATTCCTCCTAAAGCTTTTTAGGGCATGTAAAAAGCTTTTTGTTGTATTGTTTTTATTTCTCTCATTGCCAGTTTTTTTTTTTTTTTTAAGATTTTATTTATTCATGAGAGACACAGAGAGAGAGGCAGGCTCCCTGTGGGGAGCCCGATGTGGGACTTGATCCTGGGACTGCGAGATCACAACCTCAGCTGAAGGCAGAGGCTCCACCGCTGAGCCACCCCGGCGTCCCCTCATTGCCAGTTTTGGGTTTACTTCTTGTATATGGTGGTACGGTTTTAAAAAAGATCCTCCCATTATATCAGGAGAAATGTCTAGTTTAAATGTTCTCTGAAAACATGATTCTGAATAGCTATGTAATATTTCACACAGAGAATAACCTATAGTTTAATTTTACTTCTCTTTTATGGTTGACAACTGACATTATTTCCAATATTTGGCTAAACTAGATGCATTTTAAAGCATTGGAAGCATAAGGCTGTTTGTCTCAGATCAGCAAGCTGTGTCCAGATCACCCCTGCCCCATTCCCTACCCTGTACTGGACGCTGAGCAACGCACCCCCCCACCCCCTCTCACTCTGGCCTTTCCCTGGGCCTTGCAATTCTTCTCCAATGGTCTTTGCTGGGACCTGCAGCTCCAAGGAGCGAGGAATTGCACTGATGTGGGGAAGGGAGAAGGGTCACTGGGGGAGAAGCTGCTCCTGAAAAGTGGTAAAAATTAGCAGAAGCTCCTATTCTGATGTGTTCACCATGTACAGAAGCAATAGTTTCCTTTATTGAAATAAAACGCAGCCAGGTTGCGTTATGTGGACATTTTAAAAAATAGAGACTTCCTGTTTTTCATAGGTGTTCAAAAGAAAACATTAGTTCACTGGTTCCTATTTCAGATCAAAGCTTCATTTATCTCATTGAGTTTGTGAGCACCTTGCAAACTTTACTGTACTTTCAGGAAGTTAGACCAAGGGAGAGGCAGAGGTCATGGATGAAATTCTGCAGGGACTGGCCAGCCTCTTGGCTCCTGGGTCTCAGGTAGCCTGATGAGGCCTGGGTCTCTGAGGGGCTCGCCTGTAACAGCTGACGTGTGTCGAGTGCTTCCTACACCCCACACCGTGCTGTGTTTTATGTACCTGCCACCAAACCCTCGAGGCCCACTAGGAGGTGGACGCTGTATGTTGTCCACATGTATGGACTGCCCTTTTGTCCCTGTCTCCCCTGGTGCTTGGACCAGTAATATTCAGTTAAAGCTTAATTTATTATTTTTTTTAAATTAGTTTCAGAGGTAGAATTTAGTGATTCATCAGTTGCATATAACACCCAGTTCTCATCACATCACATGCCCTCCTTAATGCCTGTCACCCAGTTACCCCATGCCCCGCTCACCTCCCCTCCAGCAACCCTGTTTGTTTCCTATAGTTAAGAGTCTTTTATGGTTTGTCTCCCCATCAATTTTCATCTTATTTTATTTTTCCTTCCCTTCTCCTATGTTCCTCTGTTTTGTTTCTTAAGTTCCACATAGGAGTGAAATCATATGGTGTCTTTCTCTGACCGACTTATTTCACTTAGCATAATATCCTCTAGTTTCATCCGTATCATAGCAAATGGCAAGATTTCATTCTTTTTGATGGCTGAGTAATTTTCAATTGTATATATATCTATTTATCTGTCGATGGACATTTGGGATCTTTTCATAGTTTGGCTAGTGTGGACATTGCTGAAGTATGGAGGTTCCTCAAAAAGGTAAAAATAGAGCTACCCTATGATCCAGTAATTGCATGACTAGATATTTATCCAAAGGAAACAAACCTAGTAATTCAAAGGGACATATATATTTATAGATAAGGCTTATTTTTTTTAATTTTAATTTTTTATTTTTTAAGTTATTTATTGAGAGACAAAAAGAGTGAGCGAGAGCATGAGCCAGGGGGAGGGGCAGAGGGAGAAGGAGAAGCAGACTCCCTGTTGAGCAGGGTGTCTGACTTGGGGCTCAATCTCAGGACCCTGAGATCATGACCTGAGCCGAAAGCAGACACCTAACCGACTGAGCCACCCAGACACCCCAGAGGTTTCCTTTAAGAATGTGGGTTTTACCTGGGTACGTCCTTCTCAAAGAATTTTGATGATGTGTTAGTTTGTTAGGGCTGCTATAACTGCGTGGTATAAACAATAGAAATTTATTGTTTCATAGTTCTATAGGCTAGATGTCTGAGATGAAGTTGTTGGGGTCGTTTTTTTCTGAAGACCTTCAGGAAGAATCTATTCCATGCCTCTCTCCCAGATTTTGGTGGTTTGCTGGCAATCTTTCTTGCTTCTCGGTGTGTAGAAGTAAAACCCCAAATGTCTGCCTTTATCCTTACTTAGTGTTTGCCGTCTATGCGGTCTCCAAATTTCCCCATTTCATAAGGACACTATATTGGATTAGGACCCATCTTCATAATCTCATTTTAACTCAACCACCTCTATAAAGGTCCTATCTCAAATAAGGTCA